>NW_026126651.1:3125000-3467500 GCF_943737965.1 Phodopus roborovskii
CAACTCGGTCACCCCAGCTCCTGTCTGGCTTGCCTCTCGACACCAGCCTGCCGTTGGCTAAAGTGGGCACATCTGGCCCGGTGGCCACACCAGGCCCCAAAGGCTCTATCACCACCCCTGCATCCCAGCATCAGGCCGCCACTCTGGCCCTGGCCACGACCGTGACACCACGTGCTCACAAACTCATTCCAACAGTGCCTCCTCTCCTGTCTGCTGTGGAGGACCTGGTGCCCTCACCTAGCCCCACAGTACCCCAAATAACAGCTGTGGCTCCAGACCTAATTCTGGGAGCCACGGCGCCAAGCTCTGGAGCCTCAGCCGTGACTGCTGGGGTGCCCCCTACAGTGTCTGTTGCCCCACGGAAGAGCACCACCCCTAAAGCAGCCATCCTATCTAAGAAAGTGTCCCCACCCACCTCCACCTCTGGCTCCACCCGGGGTGGGTTCACAGAACTCACAGCCATAGTAAGCCATACTATCACTCCCTTGGAGATGGAGACAGAAGGCCCCCAGGCGGACACAGTGCCCCTGGTGCCCACATCCCACTCCCTAAGCCAGGGGTCAGCCAGGACGGCCTCCAGGGAGGGCTCACTGGCTCTGCTGCCTCAGCCGGCGGAAGCCCATGGGACCCCAGCAGGGCTCCAGCCCCAAGAGGATGCCCTGTACCAGGCCACCACGGAGCAGTCAGGGCGCTCAGCTCCAGCCCAGAGCATAGCAGAGGGATCGTCAGAGGTTGAAGTGAACGTTTCTGACACCTGTGTGGTGAGTGTCTCGCCAGGTTCCTCAGTGTTTGTGAATCCTCTCTCTCCCAAGACCCGGCCTCCATCCCGCCGCTAAGATGGGCACCACCGTGTGGTCATAGCCTGTGCTTGTGGCGGCCCCTGCCCTTTCACGCTGCAAGCCGGAGGTAGTGCACTTACCCCTGCCCCAAGCTCCTGGCACTTCAAAAAGTCCCAGTCTCCTCGGCCCCCTGAAGCCACAGCAGGGTCCGTCCCTGTCTGTTTGGGTCCAGAACCTGACTGGATGAGTGGTTTTGTAGGGTGTGGTGAGAATGGGATTTGGGCCCTGAGCTTGCTACTCAGCTAGCTTTCTCTACACATACACGGTCCAGGGCTCAAAACCCGGGAATGGCGCTGCCCACGTTCAGGCTGGGCCTTCCCACGCCAATGAAGACAATTAAACCAACCCGGCACAGCCGTGCCCACAGCCCAACCTGAGCCAGATAGCCTCTCACCGAGACTCTCTTCCCAAGTAACTCCTGATGGTTTCAAATCGACTGTTGCAACTAGCCATCCCAGGGCACCCGGGTTGCCTGCCCTGCTTGAATATGGCTCGTTCCAGAAGGGCTGAGGTAGGCGATTCCGTAAGCGAGGGGCACCCATGTTGACGCCCCACTTTGTGCCACAGCCCATCGCTGAACAGGACTGCGTCCGACACATCTGCCTAGAAGGCCAGCTAATACGTGTGAACAGGTCCCAGCACTGTCCGAGGGGTGCTGCACCTCCACACTGTGGGGTCCTGGGCCTTGCCGTGCGGGTGGGTGGGGATCGCTGCTGCCCGCTCTGGGAATGCGCCTGTGAGTTTTGGGGTCTGCCCGAGCCTCCGTCCTCCCCCCAGCATGCATACCTCTTCCCCTAGTCCTTGTGACCTCTGAACTCTGAGACACTCTCCAATCCCCAGAGACTCTTCCTAGGTGGCCTTGGAGCCATCTGCTTGTCCTTTCCTGTCCCTGTTTCCAGGCCGATGCTCGATCTTCCCAGACCTGAGCTTCGTAACCTTCGATGGCAGCCATGTGGCCTTGTTTAAGGAGGCCATCTATATCCTCAGCCAGAGCCCCGATGAAATAATCTCCGTACACGCCCTGGATTGTAAGAGCGCCAACCTGGTAAATGCCCCTGGCTTTTCTCCCTGCCAGGGCCTGAGAACTGAGCTGGGCTGAGAGGGGGGAAACTGGGCAGTAAGCTGGAGTCCAAGGAAAGCCAGAAGTTAGGGCAGGCACTGGGGAGGGTCGCCGCGGCATCTCTCACCCCCCCCCCCCCGCCTCCCAGGGGGTTCCTGGAATGGTAACTGATCTCCCCTTAGCAGGCCGGGTGACTGAAGTGTTAGTGGAGCAGAGCGTGCCTGCCACCTCCTGGCCCTTCCTGGGATCTGCACCCTTCCTAGTAGCTTTCTATACTAGTGGACTCTAAGTATAGAGGAACAGGGAAGCCATTCCAAGGTGGTGGCCTGTGGTTTTCCTCCCTCCCTCCCTCCCTCCCTCCTCCCCTCCACCCCTCCCTTCCTCCCTCCTTTCAGTCTGTGGGGCTTGCATGAGGTCAGGTAGGATTCTGTGCACCATCTACCTAGGCCCACATTTCCTTTACTCACAGAGTTGGAGGGGAACTTGGGGGAGGCTCTGGGCTGATGAGGCTGGACTTTCTGCAGGGACACCTGAACTGGCCCCCATTCTGTCTGGTTGTACTGAATGTGACTCATTTGGCCCATCATGTCACCATCGACCGCTTCAACAGGAAGGTGAGTGCATCAGAGAGGAGGCCTCCAGGACAGCAGTCAGAGGGTCAGAGTAAGCAGGAGTAATTAGGGACAGGGCCTGGGGGACACACTCTTTTAGGAAATGATGGCTCATGCCTGTAATCCCAACACCAGGAGCAAAAGGCAGGGGGCTTGCTGACTCTGTGTAGCCAGCCGGGACTACATAGTGAGACTCCGCTCAGAAAATAGAATAACATAAAGCAAAATATGGTACACTTGGAAGTTATTTAATGTAGGATGCTTGGTCCATTTTAATGCCAGGGGAAGAAGGTAACAGGCAGCATCAGCCTGGCGAGATGGTGTACCCTTACATAATCACTGTCAAAAGAATTCTCTGTCCAACTAAATTTCCTTCGGTTGATGGGATGGTTTGGTGTGTTGTGTTTACTTTTTGAGTAGTCTTTATTGATCTCCCTCTGAGATGAATGGCAGGATTCACCCCCCCCCCTTCTGCAGGCTGCACTGTACAGGAGTCTTTGATCTGGCGGAACTTCACTTGTCAGATTGCTGTCATTTCCAGGGGCACGGGGTCCTCTCGGGAAAGTCCCTGCCCGTGTTCAGGAGCCGTTTTCCTACGCTTTCTCTAGCAGTGTCAGCGCTTCAAACCTCACACAAAGCGTTTGATCCATTGTGAGTCCTGTAGGCAGGAATTGCTCTGGTCTTCATCTTCCACAGGGGGTCTGCAGTTTTCTCCACACCGTCTGTTGAAGGGACTACCTTTCCTTCGATGTATGTTTTAAACGTCTGTCAAAAATCAGGTGGCTGTGGCTGTGTGTTTACTTCTGGGTCTTCTGTTCTGTTCCACTGGCTGCGTCTATTTCTGTGTCTGTGTCGTGATAGGTGTGTTTGCTTTTCCTTCCTTCCTCCCTCCCTCCCTTCCTCCTCCTTTCCTCCCTCCCGCCTCCTTCCTTCCTTCCCTCCTCCCTCCCTCCCTCCCTTCCTCCTCCTTTCCTCCCTCCCGCCTCCTTCCTTCCTTCCCTCCTTCCTCCCTCCCTTCCTCCTCCTTTCCTCCCTCCTGCCTCCTTCCTTCCTTCCCTCCTCCCTCCCTCCCTCCCTTCCTCCTCCTTTCCTCCCTCCCATCTCCTTCCTTCCTTCCTTCCATCCTCCCTCCCTCCTTTATTTCCATCTTTCTCTCTTCCTCTCTTCCTTTCCACTATGGTTCTGAGTGCGGCTGTCCTTGGGTACCGCGGTACCTCCAGCATGGCTCTTCGTTCTCAGGACTGTTTGGTCATACAGGGACCTTGGTGCTTCCGTGCGAATTTTAGGATTGTTTTTCTGTTTCTGTCAAGATGGTGAGAATTTTGATAAGGATTGTATCAAATCTATAGGTTGTTTTTGCACAATATTGTCCTGCGAATCTGTGAGCATGGATGAATCTCTTTCCACATTCTACCTTCAATTCCTTTCGTTGAGGCCTACATCTTTCGTTGTAGATATTCACATTCTTGGTTAAGTATATTCCGGCTTTGTTTTGAGGCTGTTGAGAATGGGATTCCTTTCCTGCCTTGTGACTGAAATACCAGGCCCCAGAACTTTGTAATGAAGTCTTTAGGGTGTTTCAGATATGGGATCATATTACCTGCAAGGGGGGATAATATGATTTGGGCTTCCGTTGCTTTTGTTTAATTCTTTAGCCTTGTTGCTTGGGATATAACTAAACACTGAATTGAACAAGAGGAAGGGAGTGTACACCCTTGTCTGTCTCTGACTTTAGAGGGACCCCCCATTTAACACAGTGTTGCTATGGTCTTACCACCTAGTCTTCATTGTGTTGAGGTACGCTCTCCCTAGCTTGTCACCTGGAGTTCAGGCCTCTGCAGTACAAAGAGGAAGACTGAAAATTGGGACCTTCCCAAAGCCACAGGTTTCTGGCCCCTGAACGGAGGTTCTCCTTGCTGAAGCTTAGTAACTCACTGAATAATTTGTGGATTAGTAAGACAGTCTATTCCTGACGGGAGGATGGTAAACCATAATAAATATTTTATAATCTTAATCTTTTCTGCCTTTCAGTTTTATAGCATAAAACTTAACCCCAGGTTACACACACTTTAAACCTTGTCAGTTTGCCGTAGAAGCCATACATAGCCTTGAGGGTTTGTGAGAATGGAGCTCTGCTGACTATTTAACAGATATTGGTTGAGCCCCCAAATGAAGCCAAGCTCAAAGACAAGTGCTGGGAATTCAAAGAATCAGACCCAATTCCTGCCCGAAGAAAACCCTAATCTAATGGTGACCTTAACTACGGAGGCGCTTCATTCCTCCAGGATGGAGTGCAAAGTGGAGCTGATGCTGTGGAGGGGGTACCTCAAGGCTGTAGAGAAAAATCTCTTGAGCAAAGCCAGCAAAATAGGAAGTGTTTGGTAAGGATGGGCATTTGTGTTTAGGCAGGCAGTGAGATGCAACCTGCCTCCTGCCGGTACAGTTATGATTTTAGTGGGTTTTGCCCATAAAATGTTTTCAGAATTCTCCCATGTTCTGTTGGACCTTGTTCAGGAGCCAAAAACAAACAAACAAACAAACAAACAAACAAAAAAAAAACCAATTGTGCCTTTGGGAAGGTCCCACAACTCTCTGATACCTCCAGCCTTCCCCTTTGAACTGCCAGAGGCTCAAACTCCAGGCTATGAGTCTTGGATGTGTGTGCCCCAAACAGCAGGGCACATAGGAGGTGCTGTGTTTGCCAGAAGGACTGATGGACAGGACAATAATGAAAAAATGGCTGGGTGGATAGGTAGGTGGACAGACAAATGGATGTGTGGATAGATTAGCGGGTGGACTGACAATGGACAGATGGATAAGTGGTTATCTCAGTGGGTATGCTTGTGGTAGTACAGACAGATATGTGTAAGGCACAGGTTTTTCAGCCCGCCGCCCGGTCTTGTCCTGCTACCGCGCCAGCCCCAAATAATACACAGAGACTCTGTATTTGATACAATGTTGTTGGCCCGGTTACTTGTTTCTTATCGGCTAGCTCTGCCTTAATTATTAACCCATTTCTGCTGATCTATGTGTTTTCACATGGCCTTCTCTTACCGGGGAGGTGGCTGGCGTCCAGCTCTCTCCTGACTCTCCATCTTGACTCCTCCTTCCTACTTCCTCTTTCCTCCTTGTCTCCTAGTCCCTCCTATCTTCCTTTCCTATTGGCCAACAGTGCTTTATTTATTAACCAGTATGAGAAACATATACAGAATGACATCTCCCATCAGATTTGAGCCGCTCTAACTCTTCGCTCCTTAAGGTAACTGTGGACTCTCAGGCTGTGTGGCCACCAGTGAGCAGATATGGGTTCCGGATTGAGGATACAGGCCATATGTACATCATCCGGACACCCTCGCACATCCAGATCCAGTGGTTCCACAGCTCGGGACTCATGATCTTGGAAGCCAGCAAAGCCAGCAAGGCCCAGGGCCGCGGCCTGTGTGGTGAGGTGGGACCCAGCTGGGGGAGGGTGGTGCTCCCCCAGCTCCTCTCTAGCACCAGGAAGGCTCCCTTGGATCAGGGTAAGTTGGGACAGGCGTCAGGCCGGCAGTGGGACCAACAAATCGCCAGTGCAGGAAGCCTGTCTGTGTCTGGGGCCGAGGCTGCTAGGGATAGTGCAGGGTTTCCTTGCCAATTGTCACTTCAGCCAGGTTTGTCTGTCAGCATCTCTGACGGCTTCCTAATGCCAGATAATCCTTCCTGTCTGCATGTGCTGGGGTCCTTTGCCAGACACTTGTACTCTTTACGATTATTTACTCCATGTCACCCACACCCACACCCTGGGAAGTGGCCCTTAGTGTCTTCACTGAACCAGAGACGGGCGGAGGCGCAGAGGTCAAGTGGCTGTCTGGCAGCACATGCACAGCTAGGGTTCCCCAGACCACAGCCTGGCTGCACAGGACTCTCTGAAAGACAGTGTTAACTAGGAACACAGGTGCAGGAGGAGCCTGGGTGTAGGTGGCTGCTCCCTGCAGACACGTGATGACAGGCTGCTGGGACTGTGATGATGGGTAACATAGGCACTGTCTCTTCCCATCTTTTAAGTGCCAGCCCCTGGGAAGCAAAAGAGGTAAAAGTCGTTCTGTGGAGCTTCCATTCTTGCTGATAAAACATTTTTCCTTTTATATACACCACCATCACCATCATCACCACCACCACCATCACCATCACCACCACCACCATCACCATCATCATCACCACCACCATCACCATCATCACCATCACCACCATCACCATCATCACCACCATCATCACCACCACCACCACCACCATCACCACCACCACCACCACCACCATCACCATCATCACCACCATCACCACCATCACCACCATCACCACCACCACCACCACCATCACCATCATCACCACCATCACCACCATCACCACCATCACCACCACCACCATCACCACCATCACCACCACCACCATCACCACCACCACCATCACCACCATCACCACCATCACCACCACCACCATCACCACCACCACCACCATCACCACCACCATCACCACCACCACCACCACCACCACCACCATCACCACCACCACCACCATCACCACCACCATCACCACCATCGCCACCACCATCATCACCATCATCACCACCACCATCACCACCATCACCATCACCACCACCATCACCACCATCACCACCATCACCACCACCATCACCACCACCATCACCACCATCACCACCATCACCACCACCACCATCACCACCACCATCACCACCATCACCACCATCACCACCACCACCATCACCACCACCACCACCATCATCACCATCATCACCACCACCATCACCACCACCATCACCACCACCATCATCACCATCACTACTCCATCATCACCGCCATCACCACTACCACATCTTTCTCTTCTTTTCTGCCGTACTCTGTTTATCTCTGGCAAGCTACATTCTCGGTGAGATACTTTTGGGATATCCTTTGACGATTCAAAACCCAGACCTAAAATGTCACAATCAAGAGAGTTAATAAAATGAAAGAATTTTGCCTCAAGTAATGCTTTGTGTTCGCATTACTTGCAAAAGTGGTGGTTGGAGACGAGCAGGAATGAGACCATCTACATGTCTGTTTTGCCTGAACTCTCCCTTGACACATACAGCAGGCCCCTGCTAGGCAACAGAGGGGTACTGAGAGTGTCTTCTGTGACACACTCCTGCTAGCCAGTAGCTGTTGCACAGACCTAGGAAGGCCGCGGGCAGGTGGGTGGGTTGGAGGCATCCTAGGATGAAGGACATTTGAGGATGCAGTACGGGCAGGAAGAGTAACACAAACAAAACCACAGGCGAGGAAACCATGCGGAGGCATTGTAACGGATAAGCCACACCCTTGTCCTCATCTCAGTGCCCAACATGCCACAAGTATACTTCCTGAGAACGTGGTTTCCCGAGACCAGTGACAGCCCATGCTCCTCACTCCTTCCTCCTTATTGCTCTTTAGGGTTCAGGGGGAGCTTCCGATTCTGCCGAGGGAAGACGGTAGGTTCTATGGACCAGGTCATAAGTGTCCTTCATCTTGAATCGCATTCCATCACCTGGGCCTCAGTGACACAGTCATAGCCAACTGCAAGAAAGTCTGGGGAAAATGGGTGACTGATTCCAGGAAGAGAAGGGACAGCTCTTGGGGTTAGCTCGCAGCCTCCACACAGAGATTGAAAGGTGGAATAAAGGACTCCCTCTGCCTTTTACATTTTGCTTCCCTCGCTACATATATAGTAGCATGCATATGCACTATGTACACATGTGCATAGGCATGTATGCATGTATCCCTGAACCATTTTAAAGTAAGTGTATTCCTGTATCCCTAAACAGGTTGGTGTGCGCTTTCCTACACAGCACATGCCCTGGCTCCCTGATCTGTCATGTGGCAGATAACAGTGGCACCTTTCAGAACTGGCTGATGATTGCTCTGAGTGAGGCCCTGGGGCGGCGGTGTTCTCTGTGACCACTGGGACCATTATGCCCCTTTCAGGTATCTGTGACGCAGATGCAGCCAATGATCTCACCCTGAAGGACGGCTCTGTGGTGGGTGAGGCAGAGGACCCTGCTCCCTTTCTGGACAGCTGGCAGGTGCCCAGCTCCTTGACCTCAGAGGGTCAGACCCGCTTCCGCCCAGACAGTTGTACCACGGCTGACTGCTCGCCCTGCCTTCGCATGGTGTCCAACCGCACCTTCAGTGACTGCCACCGCTTTGTAGGTGCCCGTGGCGGGCAGCATGGGGAGCCTTGCTGGGCTGGGCACGCCAGGGTCTGCTGGGCCCTGGGTGTGGGGCACCAGGATGGGCAGCACTGCCTAATGCATTTGTCCAGGTCTCCCCAGAGTCATTCTGTGAGCTGTGGATCCGGGACACCAAGTATGTGCAGCAGCCCTGTGTGGCACTTACCGTCTATGTGGCCATGTGTCACAAGTTCCATGTGTGCATTGAGTGGCGGGGCTCCGACTACTGCCGTGAGTGGGGTCTGGGCACCGTCTTCTGTAGTGCCGTAGTTGTTATTCCATTAGTGTGTGAAGGGGCTCCCACAGGCCGCAGGTCAGCGCTTTCCCAAGCTTAGTCATTTCTTCATTCATTAACTGTACTACTGAGCTTATAAATATTTCACATTATACACAACATATTTGATATTAGTTGATCACAAATTCTTTTGCTATATTTGTATTAATAACAGCAGCAATAATTTTATTTTAATTTGAGTCTATACAATGGGGACAGTAATATTTGTTCCCTTCGGAAGCGCCTTAGGTCAATAAGGGATGATGGGTGTCCATTTCTCCACACCTGCCTGTCACATGGTTACTGCCTGTTAGTTCCCTTTGCTTAACTTCCACTCACTTTTCTGGTCTTTGGATCTCTTCCTCATTTTTTGAAGACAGAAATGAGACCTGACTCTTCCTCACTCCATCCTGGTAGAGGTGGGCCAGATGGGGTAGAGCATTTGGTTTCCAGAAAGGCTGGGGACAGCTCCTGGGAAGACCATGTCTATACATGACAGGTGAAAAGGGAAAGATTTAAAACACAGGGCAATAGTTTTCAAACTATGGATACTGACACAGAGGATATGAAGCCAATTTAAGGAGAGCAACACCAGCATTTTTTAAAAAAAAAAAAATGCAGCAAAATTCAAAATACAGTGTATATTATACATAGTAAACCTTTTTCTTTCAATTTAGCAGCAATTGTCAGCCCACAGGGAACCCGGAGGAGCACTGGCTCCACTGGCTTCACTTGGTATGGCGTGGGGCTCTGCCCAGCTGGCCTGTGTGTACTGAACCCCAGATCCACTGTCACCAGCCAAGACCTCTGGAAAACATTAATCTAAAGCCAGGGGTTGGCAAACTTTTTCAAGGGGCCAGATAGTGAATACTGTGTCTTTGCGAGCTGCACAGTCTGTCCGGAGGACTCTGTTCTACCCTTGAAGAGCAGAGACACACAGAGACCACATATAAATGGGCCATGATGGCTGACCCGTAACCCTAGTACTTGGAAGACTGGGCCGGGAAGATGGATTTTGCCTGAGTCATGAGACCCTGACTCAGCAATGACAACTAAACAGAAACCCAAAGTAACACCAACGGCATTTCACAAACGAATGGGCACATCTGTGTTCTAATAAAACTTTATTTGAAAAGCAGCATTTGGGCTATAGAGGAAGCAGGTCCAGTGTTAAGTCCCAGACTTGGGCATTGCCGAGGCAGCGTGGTGCTCTGTGCTCCTCCTCACCCCGCCCCCTGCCTGGGAACTAGACTAGGCCTGATGCCCATTTTACCTCTACAGCCTTCCTCTGCTCCAGTGGCTCTACCTACCGGGCATGCGTAGCAGCTTGTGAACCCCCTGAAACGTGCCAGGATGGGATGATACTAGGCCCGCTGGACCCAGAGCAGTGCCAGGTGCTGGGTGAGGGCTGCGTGTGCTCAGAGGGTACCATTCTGCACCGGCGCTACTCTACGCTCTGCATCCCTGGGGACAAGTGCGGTAGGTCCCTGCCCCCCCAGCTGGGTCCCCCAAGCCCCGCCTCACGCTAGGGCCCCTTTGCTTCCTGCAGACCATGGCAGAGGCCACGAGCATTCTTGCAGGTCTGCCTTGGGGTGGTTCCGGTTAGATGATAGGGGTCCTAGCCTGAGCCAGTCTGGTGCTTAGTCTCCTGCGCCCCAATGTTCTCCCATTCAGCCTGCACTGACAGCACAGGAGCGCCCCGCGCCCTGGGGGAAACTTGGAACAGTTCCCTCAGTGGCTGCTGGCAGCAACAGTGCCAGGCCCCAGGCACCATCGTACCCGTGGACCCGGATTGCCCTGGTCCCCGACCTGAGAGCTGCCCACGCTTTGGGGAAGTGATGCTGTTACAGCCCACAGAGGACCCCTGCTGCCTGGGGAGTGTGTGCGGTGAGCCTGGCTCTCCACTTCCCTGGCCTTCAGCTACAAGCTAGCAACTGGTCCCAGGGATTCCCGTTGTATGACCACGGCAACCCGGAAGTTGCCGGGACAGACTGGAAAATTAAAGCATCTTTTGGGATGTTCACGGGGGGGGGGGGGGGCATGGGGACCACCAGGCTTTGGGGGCAGGAGTAGAGTGGGCAGAGGTCTGGGACCAGCGTCCTAGTTAGCTCTTTCCCTATACACTCACTGCCCAAGGCTGCTTCTCTAACGTGAGGCTGCTCGCTGGTTGCTCTTGGCAGCCACCGTGGTGGCGTGCAGTTGCTAGCACTGGCGCACCTTCCGCCTAGGTGAATGTCTATTGCTCTTAAGTCTCTGCAGCCGTTTGAGTGAGGGTGAGGCAGGGAGCGTGAGGGGCCCAAGTGTCCAGGCTTCCAGCGGTACTGATGAGAGAGAGAGCACTGGCCTCCAGGTGACAGGCTGTGTGGCCCTGCTGCCTAGTGTGCAACCAGACGCTGTGCGAGGGCCTTGCTCCCACCTGCCGCCCAGGTCACAGGCTCGTCACCCACTTCCAGGAGGGCTCCTGCTGTCCCAGCTACAGCTGCGGTAAGGACTTGGGACCCGAGAGTGGGGGGGCCCGGGGGCCTGGGCTGTGGAGACTGGACAGGGCCAGGCAGGGCCTGCTTTCCGAGCTTATCGTCTCTCTTTTGCTCAGAGTGTGACCCTGGTTTGTGTGAGGATGAGCAGGTCCCCACCTGTCGCCAGGACCAAGTCTTGATTGCCGGCCGCCTAGGGGACTCCTGCTGTACATCCTACTTCTGCGGTGGGTGGGCCGTGGGCTCCACCATCAGCCCCTCCCTCATTCCTCCTCCTGTGGGTGACGGAGAGGGAAGGCTGGGGTAGAGGGAGAAGGATGAAGCCACTACCCAGAAAGCAACGTGGGGCGAAGAGAGAAATGGGCCCCGTGCTTCGGCGAGGTCACTGAGCACAAGCAATCAGTGTGCTTTCGGTGAAGAACTTAAGGACTCTGATGCCAGGGTACCCGAGACCCTAAATACTGCCGTGGGTCAGTTAGGTGTCCTGCCCCCTCACTATGAGAGGGACTTCTGTGACAGTGGCCGCCCTTCCACACCCACAGGCTGTGGCGAGTGTCCAGACCCCATCCCCGAGTGTGTGGAAGGAGAGGCACTCACTGTACACAGGAACAGCACGGAGCTCTGCTGCCCACTGTATCAGTGTGGTGAGTCCCGCCCTGGGGTGTCTGGGTACACTGTAGGGTTATAAACGGGCTGGGGGGGGGGTACCCAGCCTGACCGTTCTGCATCCTGAGCACCTGTAAAGTCTGAGACTAATGTGTCACCTGTCTCTCCCGCTCCTGCTGCCTGCACCCCAGTGTGTGAGAGCTTCCGCTGCCCGCAGGTACAGTGTGGCACGGGCACTTCCCTGGTAGAGGTGTGGAGCCCAGACCGCTGCTGCCCCTACAAGTCCTGTGGTGAGTTTTGTCAGGTATGGGGGGGAGAGCCCCCCCACCTCCTCAGCCTCCCCAGGCTGTGCAGGGCTCCCGGCCTCACTCTGAGCATGCAGCAGCAGCCCCCCACCCCACCCCGCCCCGCCGGGGTCTTTCCACTCCCGATAGTAAGGGTAGCCCGTGAGCTCAAGCCTTCTTGGAAGGCAACATCAGCGATCCACAGTGAACAGTGCTGAGCTTTACACAGAGCTTTGGAAGTTGGGAGACGGCTTTTGGATGCCTTTCCCAGACCTCACCGGAATATGTGACATGTGAGGGCAGAATCGTACTCAGCTTTATCCCTCATGTTGTCTTCGGAGCACAGAACAAGCCAGCCGTCTAGGGAGCATTTAGGTCCCTGTGTTGTATGAGCCAGTGACCCAGAAGGGACTTTCCCAGCCAGTCTGGCTTGTGGCCCTTGGTCATCAGTTCCGGGTGCCTTCAGGCCACTGTGCACAGGTAGACCTGCCCCGTCAGGCTGTGCTGGCAGGGCTCCCTGCCGGAACTTTCTTGTGGAAAATGCAAGTGGAAGTTGCAGCTTGCAGTGTTTGCTCCTGGAGAGGCCATACTTAAAGGGGTCACAAAGGGAAATGTGAGTGTCTGCTTACCTGTGAGGTTGAAAGGAGGCTGGTATCTCTCTGCCCACCTCCTTGGGGTGGGCCAGGCTTAGAGTTGTGCCTCAGGAGGAACTGGTCTGCGGGAAAGTGTCTGAACATCCCTGGGAGCTAGGCCCTGGCTTCTTGTGTTTTGCAGAGTGTGACTGTGACACAATCCCTGTGCCCAGATGCCATCTGGTATGGAGACCCTGCCTGCCTCTTCCCACCCTTGCTGGTCTGTTTCTCTTTTCCTTTCCCCTCTCCTGGAGACTCTTCCTAGTGCAGAGAGCCCTGGATCTCAAGTTAGCACGAATGTCCCAAGCTCTGCCCCTCGCTCTGGGCACTGTGTCCACTTTTCTCGGAGAGTCAGCTTGGCCACGCATCACAAATGTGCTGAGGAATAAGCATGCTGATGCTGCGGGTGGTGGCGATTCTGGTGGAGATGGTAGTGAGGGCGGTCAGGATGGTGACAATGATGATGGTGATGAAGATGGCGGATGATGGTGGGGTTGGTGGAGATGAAGGCAGAGATGATGGCGATGATGGTGGGGTTGGTGGGAGGCTGGCTGGGATGGTGAAGATGGTGAAGGTGGTTGTGATGGTGATATAGATGGTGATAATGGTGATGTTGGTGTTGATGATAATCTCAGGGCCAGCTTCTGAGATCTTACCAAGGCCTAAATTTTCCCAGGTCTTTTTAATGAATTATCTTATTAATTTTTACGATAAGTTCGAGAGATCGATTCTATGATGATCTCAATTATATAAACAAGGATGCTGAGATTGAGGTCATGAAGCTGGTAAATCACAGAGCCAGGATTAGAATCTTATGGCCCCTGCATTGTCCCAGCACACATTGTGTGTGTGTGTGTGTGTGTGTCTTCCCCTCGCCATCCCCCCTTCTTTCCTGACACTGGTAAAGAAACTAGGACATGGGTCAGGTGACAGCCGGGGGGGGGGCTCTGAGGACAGGAAGCTGGACCGTGGGGAGAGGACTGAGCTTCTGGGTGCAGAGAGGCCCCAAGTTTGCCATCTTCTTCTGCCCAGTGCACACAGACCCAATAGCAGGCTGATTCTGAGGGTGGCGTTAGGCTGTCCGCTCAGGATACTGACTTCCTCTGTCACCCACAGTGGGAAAAGTCCCAGCTGGATGAGGGGTTCATGCACAGTGTGGAGAACGTGTGTGGCTGTGCCAAGTATGAGTGTGGTGAGTGGGGAAGGGCAGATTCTGGAGGCTGGGGAGGCGACCCTCAGGTGGGCCAGCTGGGAGGGGCCGGGATGGGTGCCTGGGCTCTCCAGGACAGTTCCTCCCCCTTCACCCATCCAGTGAAAGCCCCCGTGTGCCTGAGCCGTGAGCTGGGGGTGATGCAGCCAGGCCAGACTGTGGTAGAGCTTTCAGTGGATGGCGTGTGCCATACATCCCGATGCACAGATGTGCTGGACCCTCTCACCAGCTTCTACCAGATCAACGTCACCTCTGTCCTTTGTGACATGCACTGCGAAGCGGTAGGGAAGTTGTGGGTGCATGTGGGGTGCGTGTGGGGTGCGTGTGGGGTGCGTGTGGGGTGCATATGGGGTGCGTGTGGGGTGCGTGTGGGGTGCGTGTGGGGCGAGTGTGGGGTGCATGTGGGGCGCTGTGGGGTGCGTGTGGGGTGCGTGTGGGGTGCATGTGGGGCGCTGTGGGGTGCGTGTGGGGTGCGTGTGGGGCGCATGTGGGGTGCATTGGGGCATGTGTGGGGTGTGTGGGGTGCATTGGGGCACATGTGGGGTGTGTGGGGCGCGTGTGGGGTGTGTGGGGTGCGTGTGGGGTGCATGTGGGGTGCGTGTGGGGCGCGTGTGGGGTGCATATGGGGTGCGTGTGGGGTGCGTGTGGGGTGCGTGTGGGGCGCGTGTGGGGCGCGTGTGGGGTGTGTGGGGTGCGTGTGGGGTGCGTGTGGGGTGCATTGGGGCACATGTGGGGTGCATTGGGCACATGTGGGGCGTGTGGGGCGCGTGTGGGGTGTGTGGGGTGTGTGGGGTGTGTGGGGTGCATGTGGGGTGCGTGTGGGGTGTGTGGGGCACGTGTGGGGTGTGTGGGGTGTGTGGGGTGTGTGGGGTGTGTGGGGTGTGTGGGGTGTGTGGGGTGTGTGGGGCGCATGTGGGGTGCGTGTGGGGCGTGTGGGGTGCATGTGGTCACGAGGGCCAGGTTGGCAGACCCTCAGCAGGTTGCTGCCTGCTCCCAGAATCTAGAGAGCAGGCGTCAGTAGCTTTCAGAGCTCTATGGAGAGGAGAGCCCAGCTTGGCAGGAGGGGGAGGGGGCCGCGGGAGCGAAGGGACTGAGGTAAAGCCTGGGGAAGTAGAAGCCTTGCTGCCTGGTCGCGAGTGGAGGGAGGCGGTGGGTCCAGCCCTGGGCTCTGTCAGAGACCTGGAGGACGAATGTCGCAGGGCATGGGGCTGAAACGGCCTTCTCTGCCCTGGCCCTCAGAACCAGGAGTACGACCACCCGCGGGACCTGGCTGCCTGCTGTGGCTCCTGCAGGAACGTGTCCTGCCTCTTCACCTTCCCCAATGGCACCACTTCCCTCTTCTTGGTAAACAGCCCCTAAGCCCACCTAGGAATGGGTCCCAGAAAGTGCCACCAAGACCAGGGTCCTCTGCGGACCCCACACCGAGGCTTGGTGGACATCCGCGCCAGGCCCTGAGGCGTACGCGTCCTCAGGCTGTCTGTCTGTCTCACCGCCCGTGCATGTGCTCTCTAGCCTGGCGCGTCCTGGATTGCAGATTGTGCCCGCCATCACTGTGGCAGCACCCCTCTGGGTGCTGTACTTGTCCGCTCGCCCATCAGCTGCCCTCCGCTCAATGAAACCGAGTGTGCCAAGGTCAGTGTCTCCTGCAGCTGGCTTCATGCCAGGGCACCATGTCTCACTGGTGGCGAGATCTGGGTCAGAGTCCTGTTGTTGGCACTGCATGTCAAATTCACATCTCTCCACGCACATTTTTTTTTTCTCAGTCACACCCCAGATCTCCACACCATATGACCACACATCAAGGCATGTAATCAATCACATCATCATGTGTTCCAGGACTCACCTTGGGTTGCTGATCACTCATACTCCACAGGGACATCAGTACATTCATCATGCCAGTGCACACACCACACACCTGCAGACAGACACGCTCTTGCACATACGTGTCCCAGGCTTATGCATACATGCATAGTTTAGTCCTGCGGTAGGGTGACATGCTTCCTGACTGGTGTGGAGGGCTATCAGTGTGGATGAGACTCAAAAAGTAGGATCCCTGGAGGACTGGGGGGTTGCAGGTGAATTAATATGGTTCCTGAGATTAATAATAGACAATTGAAGATCTCTGCCTCTTTAGATAATAGACACACAGGGCTGTGGCTCAGTGTGTACAGTGCTTGCTTAGCATACGAGGAGCCCTGGGTTTAGTCTACAGAGCTCCTGCTGGGGGGAACCAGGAGAGGAATACTACCTTAGACTCCTTATGTGTTGTTTATTTAGTTGGTTTTTGACACAGGATTTCATTTTGTATTCCCGCTAGCCGGGAACTCACTATATAGTCCAGGCTGGCCTAGAACTTGTAGATTATCAGCTCTCTGAGACTGCTTGTGCCTATCACTGGGATCTTGGCTGTTGTCCCGGAGCATGGATTCCCCACCCACTCCTCCTCTTCTCCCTCTAGGTTGGCGGCTCTGTGGTACCGTCCTTGGAAGGATGCTGTAGGACATGTGAGTGAGCATGATGGAGATCCGGGCGGGGCGCAGTGTGCAGGGGGTGGGGAGCTTACCACGGTCCCTATTAGACCCACCACAGTGCCACTGCCACTCAGTTAGGAGGTGGGCAGACACATGGCTATTCCCAAGTGTTCCTTGCAGGTAGCCCTAAGCTCTGGGAGTGATGGAAAGGCAGATTCCTTGCCTCTAGTGAAGGCCATTAATCCGCATGCATGCTGGGTACTGAGCCACATCTCCTGAGTTTTAGCAGCTTCCACTTATCTTGTACCCACCCATGTCCAAGGCCGCCATTGCTTTCTCCTACTGGACACTCAGCCTTCCCCATTCCAGGGCCTATAGGGCTGTGGCTAGGGCAGCCCTCTAACCTGTCTCTCAACCTGAGTCTCAGAGGTCAGGAGAAGGGATTCTAACCAGTTGGTTTCTCCTGGGTTGCGTGGGCTTGCAGGACAGGTCCAAACTTCTAGCAGACAAGTAATGAGTACGACTGTGTGCCAGGCACTGCCCAGGAGCTGTGGACACGGCATCAAGAAGACCTTTGTGGGTGTCATTTTTGGGGGAGGCACAGGTGTGGTAGATTGTAAGGTGGAGGCTACAGGGTCCCAGTCATGAGTGGGGACCCTCAAGCGAGAATCCACAGCCACACAGCTGCACTGAAGTGTGAAAGAGAATATTTGCATTGAGAACCGGACTCACACTGCAGTGAGGGAGGCCATGTAGACGAGGGCCCCGAAGCTGACAAGCTTAGGCCTCCATAGCAAAATTACAGATGTGCCTCTGGCCAGATAGATTGCGCCTGGGACAGAATAGGCCAAGGAAGGCCCAGGGAGGGCTGAGGAAGGGAATTGCAGTTTCCAGAAGAGGAGATCTAGGGAGGTCTCACCAGGGCCTGGGGAGGAGCGTTGAAGAAAACTGCTCAGGAGTCTCTCGAGTGTCTGTCTGTCTGGGAGAGCTGTGATGTGGGCAGAAGGAACTCCATCCCTGACCCCTGCTTGAGAGCTGTGGATCCCCCAAGGGCCTTGCTGCGTGGAGCATCCTGGTTGGGCCCGAGGTTTCCATTCATGGCAGCACCTTACTGCTAGATGCCCTCTCAGAGAGGAAACACTGAAGCTCAGAGAGGGTGTGAAGACGTATCCAGGGTCTCCAACACAGGGGACAGATAAGTGTTGGGGTGTGGGTGTGGAGAGAGCCTGACCTTGTCTCAGATCTTTTCGTAGGTCGGAGCCCCGGGACTCCGTCTAGCCATCATGCTCACGCTGCTGCCATCCTTAGTATCACCCCGTTCCAGGGCGTTGGCTAAAAGGGGTTTCCCTGGCTGGAGAGGTGCATTAATGCATGGGCACCAACCTGGAAAAGAAACAGTCTTGCATGACTTTAACTACCCCAGGCTGACCTGTCCTGATGCCAGTCTGGGGCACAACTGTTTTGCCCCTCTCCCCCCCCCCCCACCCCTCACTTCCCAATCCCCCCCCCCCCTGCTCCTACCAGGTAAGGAAGATGGACGCTCTTGCAAGAAGGTGACCATCCGCATGACCATCCGCAAGAATGACTGCAGGAGTAACACCCCTGTGCGTGCAGGGGTGGGCATCGCCCGGGGGAGGGGCAGAGGCAGCCGGGGAAGCAGCCCTTCCCCAGGTTACCTCGCTGACATGCTCATCCCCAGGTGAACCTGGTATCTTGTGATGGGAGGTGCCCTTCTGCCAGCATCTACAACCACAACATCAACACCTATGCCCGCTTCTGCAAGTGTTGCCGCGAGGTGGGGCTGCAGCGTCGCTCTGTGCAGCTCTTCTGTGTCTCCAACGCCACCTGGGTGCCCTACACGGTACAGGAGCCCACAGACTGTGCCTGCCAGTGGTCCTGAGACCTGGCTGGGTACCAGTGCTGTCCAGCTCACCCCTGCAACCCTCGTGTTCTCCCTTCGGCTGGCCTAGGTGACTAAGGGGAGAGGTTAAAGGTGGGAGAGAGCTTGTTTGTACTGTGTGTGGAATGGTGAGGGGCATCCACAAGGGACCAGACTAGACCCTACTTGTGCATCCTGGCTCCCTCTCTGGGCCCCCCACATGCATGTGGGGAAGTGCCACTCCTCAGGGCTTCTGGACCTCAACTCTACATGGCTTGAGGTCAGCGTGGGGCTGCAGATCCAGTAGCTGAAGGTACCGTTGAGACTCTTCTGACCAGGGGTTCTTGGCGGAGGAACTGAGACTTTGCTGATACGCTGCAATCAGAGCAGAGCCCAGGGCTGGACGGGTTACGATTTGGCAGCCTTCTCCTTTCTTGGCCGTCTTAACAATGGGAGGGGCACAGTAACAGGAAAGGGTGTTCAAATAAAATCCAGGCCTGTGTCAAGCGGTTTGGTGTTTCCCAAAGCAAAGAGGATAAGCCTGGGGGCTTAGGGCTGCCCACGGAGAGTTATGAGGGTATGCTTGGGGGCCAAGGAGTAGGCGACTTCTCCAGCCTTACGGGGTGCCCTGATGTTCTGGAGTTTAGAAGGGCAGGCCCAGGTCTGTGGCTCTGTGTCACATGCTCACCTCAAGCCAGCTTTGCAGATGAGTGAAGGATGATCTCCTCAGCGGGGCCCAGGTTCCCATGTCACCCCTCTAAGTAGATCTAGGTTGTGGGTGGCACTTCCAGCCTGAAGTTCTGCATCTTTTCTCCAAGAGTATGGCAAGTGTGTCTGTGCAAGGGCCTGCATGTGTGTGCGTTGTGGCTCAGCCAATTCCGGTCCCAGTGCTGCCTGGGACTGTGTTGATGGAAAGTGTCTGTAGGTAGAAACGCAGCCATGTGAGTGTCCGTCAGAACATTGTCTCCAAACCAAAGCCAGGGCCAGTGCTCTCGTCCACCTGCCACTCTGCAGAACCCCCCCTCCTTCTTGCCCCCCTCCTTCTTGCCCCCCTCCTTCTCGCCCCCTCCTTCTTGGACTGCTTTGTGCTGCTTGTTCTCAAAGGTCATGACCTGATGCTGTTCAGGCCCCAGCATTACCCTGATGCCCCTGTGGGGTAAAGGCTCTGTGTCAAGACCATCCCCACATATGCTTTGCCTGTGTAACCCTCCCGTATTTTGCTCATATATCAATAAACTGCGAGAAGACTTGCAAGCATCTCTGCGGATGCCAGGCCTGCCTTGGATACAGGAGAGCATCAGCTGTGAGGAGAGCCCCTCTCTGAGGGCCCCAGAGGTCTATTGGACTTCTACAGTGTGCCTGACTGTACCCCAGCTCCCTCCCACCCAGGCACGCCCTACTGCCTGCCCATGTCCCCAGCTCCCTCCCACCCAGGCACGCCCTACTGCCTGCCCGTGTCCCCAGCCTTCCAACTCACATTCCCGGCACTGCTGCCAGGTCTCTCCTGGGAAGACCAACTACTCCAGGCTGAAACACGGGAAAGATGAACAAATCCCCAACCCTGTCCTGCACCGTGGGCCGTGAGGTCCATAACTGTCCATAACTGTGCCTCACACTGTGGAGCAGACAGCAAGGAGCAGAAACAGAGGACCACAGCTGGTGGTGTCCAGATGCTCTCAGAAAACAAGACCAGCAGGACGATGTGCGCATGCACAGAACTCAGGTTGAGGAGAAAGTCTTTTGATGTCATTATGCTTTAGGCAACTAGGGTAGCCTGGTTGTGTCCCTCTGAAGGGACACAGGGCATATCCCTGGAACCTGGGAAGAGGTCTTCATTTTACATGACAAAGAGTCTTTTCAGGCGTGGTGATTAGTCTGGGTTACTAAGATGGGTCCTTACAATGTGGCAGGAAGGCTTGAGTCAAGAGGAGACACAATGATGTGGAAGATGGAGTGAGGTTCTTGGAATGAGGATATTGATGTTTAATAAGGATCAGGAGAAACACACAGGCCAAACAGATGTTTATTTAGGGAAAAATAACTCACAACATAGACAGATGAACACCAACAGGTCCCAAGGATGCCTCCGGATGCGCTCCTGTCCCGTGATGCAAGCAAGAGAGAGCTCTCTAGCCCCCTCCTCAGCCTCAGTTCCCCCAGGTCACGCCTGGCCCTTCTCCACCCCCAATGGGCGTGGTCTATGCCACAGGTGCGGACCAGGTGAGTGTCTCACTACAGGAGGAAGTGATAACAACCAGGAGATCCAGACGGCTCCTAGAACCTGGAATTCGAGAAATGGTTTCTGGGCTGGTGTCTTAGTTAGTCGTCTACTGCTGTCATAAACACCATGACTAAGGCATCTTAGGAAAGACAGTGTTTAATTTGGCTTATTGTTTCGGAGAGTTAGAGTCTATGACAGCAGAGCAAAGGAGCAGCTGACAGCTCACATCTTGATCCACACTGGGAGACACAGAGAGAACTAGGGATTACAACAAGGCCACGCCTCCTATCCTTTCCAAACAGTTCCACCAACTGGAGACTACGTATTCAAACACATGGGCCCACAGAGGCCATTCACATTCAAACCGCCCCGGCTGGGGGGTGGTTCAGCCAGTAAAGTGCTGGCCTTGCAAACACAGAGTTCAGTCCTTGACCTACTTTAGAAAGCCAGGCATAGGGGCTGAAGAGATAGCTCCACATTAAGAGCACGTGCTGCTCTCAAAGAAGATTTGGCTCAGTTCACACATGTGGTGCACACACATACATTCATACTCATAAAACTTTTTTTTTTTTTTTTAAAAAGCTGGGTATATGGGGTGTGTTTGTAGTCCCATCACTGAGCAAGTGGACACAGGCAGATCCCTGGGGCTCATTGGTCCACCAGCCTAGCCTAGTCAGTGAGCTCTAGGCCAGTGAGAGACTCTTTCTAAAACAATATAGACCCATATTCTTCTGATGAGAGGCAACACTGGAGCTCTGACCTTTACACACACACACACACACACACACACACACACACACACACACACACACACACACACAGTGTAGCTTTCCTTAGAGCCTCCAGGACGAACACAACCCTTCTAGCCTTACCAGGCTCAAATCAAGGGCAAAGAGGCCTGGAGCCAAGACCTGTGAGAGCATTTAGCTTTAAGGCCCTAAGTCTGTGAATTTTTGTCATAGCAGCTGCAGTAGGAAACAGCATCTAAAGCAGGAACCCAACAAAGAAGGCCAAGCCAGGGTGCAGGCTGTAACAGGGTCCTAAGTTTGAGAACAGATACCGATGGTCGGTTCCTACCAATGGGGAACAATGAAATGAGCTGGAACAGCCACACTATATACTACTATCCACCCCTCTGGTGTAGCTGACCCATTGTGCTTTCCAGCGCAGTTACATAAAAAAGGCAAATTATGGGTTGGTTCCCAAGAACTTACCTCCTTCATTGCCTGTACGTGGGACACACATTGTCATTTGCACTGGCCTCATGACTTTAAAGGGTTTTCACAGCTGAGTACGACCCTTCCTTGCTATTCTATGCAGCTCTCAATGACACCTTTGGCCCTGAAATAGCCCTTCCGCTCCTAGGACCCCAGTGGTCATCACTGTGCACACCAGACTAGAACCAGGACTCCAGGGACATCTGCAACACCCCCCTCCCTAATTCTTTCTCATTCTGCACAGGACATAAAACCAGACAAAGTCAGAAGCCACATGTCCTATGGTAGTGAAACGAGGCCACAACCAAGCTAGTCACTCACTCAGAGGGTTGGTGGCCAAGCAGGGTGGCTGCCCAGCCTGCAAACCCCATGACGTATTTGCAAACACCAGGGGGCTGTGAGCTGCAGAGCCATCCCATTCTCCTTGGTACAGGCTCAAGTTCCTGGCCCTGATTTCCAGGGCTTAATCCTCTTCCTGTGGAAATCAAGGGGACATTGTGATGGAGTGATTCATGTTCAAGGTCAGGCCGCAGCAAATTGGAGGCGACATGCTGATTTTAGTGCCCTCACCAGAGGAGAGCCAATCCTGTGCACAGACCCCTTAACCCTTTCCACACCATGCCTGTTACTCCTGTCAGCTTCAAGTCTGGGTCCCTAAGGCTTCTACACCTCCTATGTGGTCCATCTGTTACACTTCCCCAAGGTCCTGAGGTTTTGGTGGTTTGTGCAAGGCAAATGACAAATTCAGGGACGGTTTCACCTTGAAATAAAATGAATAACTTTACCAGCCCATTTTGGCCATGACAAGCTCTCCCTGTAGATATTTTGCACCCTAAGCCTTGTTCCAAGTTCCAGGCTTTCCGTGGTGTGTGTGTGTGTGTGTGTGTGTGTGTGTCTGTGTGCGTGTGCGTGTGTGTGCACGTGCACATGAGCGCCAGTGTCCCTGCATGTGCATAATATCTTTTTTCTGTGATTCAAGCATAATGGGAAAAAATTTTCACCTCTTATTTACAAAAAAGCTTTCAAAATAGGTGGGCCTGAGTAGCTGCAACTTTGTATCCAGAATAATCTAGAGACCCTGGTTTCTCTTTCTGGAAGGTCCCATGGTAGCTCTGGCCACTTCTGCCAGGCCTGTGCCCCGGGGTTCAGGGAGCATGCATCGTAGGAATGAGAGGATGCTGTAGTAAATGAAAAGTGGGTTACTTCTTGCTGTGGTCATTACACTGTCCTGAAAAGAGGCCTGTGGTCACACCTAACTGCAAGGGAGGCTGGGAGATGTAGTCCATCTGCACGCCCAGGAAGAGGCTGGCGGATGGAGTCTTGGGAGAAAACAGAGGCAGTAAAGAAGATGCCACTGAGAAGTTGAAGGACAAAGGAAAGTCAGGTCATGTGGTCAAATTAGGATTCTTTTATTCTTCATGGAAAGAAGTGGATTGAAATGAAATAGTGAAGATGGGGCTTTTGGAGAGAGGCTATGTGCTGTGTGACGGGGGACTAGGATGGGGCCAAGTGTCCCTGGCCTCAGACACTGCCTTACATAACAGAGAGATCATAGAAAAATGAGTCTGAGCATGCCAGCAAGTGTGATGGTGAAGAGCCTGGACAGCAAGGAGTTAAAAGAGGCTGGGGTGAGCAAGAGCTGGAGAGCCAGGTGCCCCCCAACACACTGTGGCTGTGTCAGTTAATCCCCTGCAGCAGGCAGGAGGTCTGCACAGCTGTCTCTTCCAAGCTGGAATTGCACCTTCCTGCAGCTGCCCCCGGCCCCTTGCCCAGAGGTCTGGACCGGCCATGGGTTGGGTGAAAGTGTGTAGCTCTGGGCACTCAGCATGGCGGTGGAGGCGGGGGAAATAGTCCATCCCTAGCACCCTCGGAAAGTTGCTTTCAAGGCCTGCTGCTTTTCCTTCATTTGTCATGAGACCTATACACACACACACACACACACACACACACACACACACACACACCCCTCAGCGCAGGGCCAACCCTGAGCCAGCCAAACCTGAGTTCTGCCCCTGTTCCTTCCTGGATGCATGGTATCTGTTCCTGCTTCTATTGCTTCTATGACTTGTTCCTTTTCTCCCTGCTTGCCCTTCAGAACAGCTGCACACCCCAGCCCACAGACTCCCTCTCTTTGGCATCTACCACCCAACCCACCATCACACAGTTCTAGATTCTGCCTGTCTGGAGCTTGTCTGCGGCTGTATCCATGCTCTGTGCAGGAGAGGAGGCATGCAGGCTTACTACTGCGGTAATTCCATCATGCACCACATCTTCATTCATGTTAGACAAGAATGTAAGAGCCAGAAAGAATACCATGTGTGCACAGCTGGACAGTAGGGGAACCAGGTCTTGGGTCCATACTTGTTATAACAGGCCCCATATTCAGACTTTGTCTCTCCGTCAGGGGATGCTGGGGTCCCGCAAGCTGGCGGGTCTGGTAGTGTTATAGCTCCCTGCTTATGGGGATCTGGCCCCTCTCTGATCAGTTAGACGCTATGGGACGTTGACAGCCGCCATCCTTCACGGTGAGGAGGGGCAACAGGTTCTGCATCCCAGGCCTGGCATGAGGGCCAAGTGAGATCATGGATGGGAAACGGCCAGACAACTGCAGAGGCTTCCGAGCCAGGGTCCCATCCCCACTGGGTCCAGGACATGGGGCAAGCAGGAGCGCAGCGCCTGCCTGCGCAGCCCGGCTCACCCCTATCCAGTAGGCTCAGGGCTCCCTGTCAGCTACGCCCCAGAGACACTGGTGAGAGAGAGAGATGACGAGGGGGCAGGGACAAATAGGGGAGACTGGATTGTGGGGCGGGGGGGGGGGAGGGGAGGGTGTGCTGGGTGGATGGGGGCATGCGGTTGTCCTGAAACAGTTGTGTGATTTATCCTGACCCAGACGCTTAGTTTCCTCATATCCCTGGCTTATAGGTGACATTTAATGGGTTTAATGAATTGCTATGACTGTGTGAGAAATGAAAAGCTTGTCTCATATATGTATTCAAGCATAGACCACACGCATATATAATATATATATATATTATGTGGTCTGTGTGTGCATGTGAGTACCATATCACTCATGTGGAGATCAGAGAACACTTTGGGGAGTCTATTCTCTCTTACCACCATGTATGTTCTGGGCATTGAACCCAGGTCATTAGCCTTGGAAGCGAGCCCCTTTGTCTGCTGAGTCATCTTGCTGGCTGGCCCAAGGTTGCCTTCTTCAAGCTCCATGTTTTCAGAAGTGAGAAGCTGATCCAGAGACAGTGGCACACCCAAGGTCTCACCTCACTGAACCACGGAGGAGAAACCATCAGCCTCCAGACCTGGTGTTTACCACATGTCCCCACTATGGGTTCTTCCATCCACCCAGCACACCCTCCCTGCTCTGGCCATGCAGCCGCGATTGCTGCTCAGCTCAGGGCTTCCAGGAACCTTCTTGCTAAGACAGGGAGCTCTCCGGGTAGGACCTAGTCCACTTGCTTCTGCATGAGTGTCTTGCAAATATATTACTATCAGGACGGGTCCTTTGCAGACCTAGCCATGGAAGCCACTTCCTTGAGGGGCTCCCTAGAGTGTGGCATCAACTCCCAGGAAGGGGTGAGGTGAACGGATAGGGAAGGAAGGGTTAAAGGCTCAGTGGCTGCAGTGGGCCGGCAGACAGCCCAGCTCGGTGTTGGGAGGCCTGAACCATTCCATTCCTTTGCAGATCAGTTACACCCAGCTGTCTCCTCTCCCTGCTGCCAGTGCCCCACGGATTAGGCGGGAAAGGCTCCCCGGCCTGAGGCCTGCACACGGCCCATGGGGAACAGCGCCTGCAGCCCACGCCTCCGCGACAGCTGCCGAGTGTCAGGCAAGAACATAGATCAGCGGGACCCTGGCAGAGGTGCCCCAAGCCCAGTCCCCCTCAAAATGTGCAGGAGGGGCTTGCCTGAGGAGAGAGGGGGTCTGTAAGGGGTTTGAGAGGTACAGGGAAGGGATTGCTCCCAAAAATATCTCCTCTGCCCATATGTCATTGTGCCTCAAATTCCACCATTAGACATCTTGAAACTTTGACTCACCCAAAGACAACAACTAAAAATAATGTCCCACAGAGTTGCTGGGATTCTGAGGCATTGCTGATAAAATACATGAGAATTTTACTCTACTTTACAAAGAATATAGCTCTCTCTTTGTCTCAGGAGTTCTACTAAGGACAATGAATCAAAGACTCTGTCTTAAAGAAATAGTAATATAGCATGGGGAAAGTAGCTATCATTACAAAGTTAAAAACGTAAAGCTGCAAATATTTTCAAAATGCAAAGTCAAAAAAAATGACCAAAAAATTAGAGAACTTGAAAATATCTGTACCTGTTATAGAAAATGGGAAACAATTCCATGAAAGCCCAGAAATGAAAAATTTCTAGTATTTTCCAGGAAACTCCAGGGTAAAGTTAGCAGGAGGCATTACAGAGTGCCAGCTGGACAGATGGATAGTTCTGCTACTGGCTATTGATTACTCACCGACTCTGAGTTTCAGTTGGCTCCACTGGAAAAATGGGAATAATAGTTATGAAAGTTGGGGTCACAAGAGGATCACAAGAGAGCTTTTGTGGCAAGCATCCTTTGATCCCACCATCAAAGGACAGAACCTGGAAAACCAGTGTCACTTCTAAGTGGCTGTTTATAGTGCCTCTCTCCTTCACCTGCTGACATTGTTGCAAAGAATATCCTTAGAACACCGATTCTGATTAAGCAATTCTGCTTGTGATAAATACTGTCACTATTTATTTGAAAATCTGGACAGCTTATAAATGGTGTCTGAACTGAGTGGGAAGTGTAGATGGATGCCCTTCAGTGAAACAGCATCTATTAGTCAACAAAAGATATTCTAATTAACAATTCCTGGGATGATTCATGAAGATGTTATCCGCATACTTGGAAGTTTATAAGTAAGGGTATAAGCACACACACACACACACACACACACTCACACACACACACACACTCACGCACACACGCACACACACACACACACACACACACACGCGAGCTTTTATAAATGAAAACCATCTATGCTCTTTCCATCGCAGAGAACACCTGGTACCTGAGCTTATAAACAACTAGAAAATTGGTCAAAATATGTTACATATGTTTTCAGACTTTGGACAAAAGGCAGTGAAAAGCCAGGGCTCCCAAAAGAAGGGAAACCAGTCAAATAATTCTTACTAGGAAGCTCCAGTTTCTTCCCATACCACATTCTGGAATGAGGAACGGCAAGGGATATCTGAGCAGAGCATGGTGGTCTCACTGAGTTGAAGAGATGAGACCGAGTTCAAGTAGACTTCAGTAACTGCAGCCTGTCAGGGAGAGTACCAGAGACAGGGAGCCAGGCAGAGAAAGACTTCCAGAGTTTGCATAGATTAGGATAGTGCCAGACCCTACACAGCTAGGCAAAGCGACAGTGAGTGGTGAACTGAACAGTTCCTGAAACTTCGTGGGGCTATGGGGCACTGATTTCATACCTAATCTGGAGCACACACAACTCACTGACAATCTAGGGTCACATCAAAGAAGTAAATGAAATTATCCCTACACTAAAGGGCTTAAAGTAGCCCGATTCAACATTGGAAGCAGCACCAGATTCATTTCTGATACATAAGTAGCTTAAGCATGAGACACAACTGAAGTCTAAAAATGCTTTCAAGGAGAAATTTTAGACATTCAACTATGTAATAACAATTATGTACAGACTGCAGTAGGAAATTATCACACATATAAAGCAGAAAGTGACTCCTATGGCAAAGAGAAAAACCAGTCAATAGAAACAGGCCTAGAGAAGACGTGGTGAGGATAATGGAATAGGAACAGGCTGGTTATTTTTTTATGTTTTTCTTATGATCTGCCTGCAGAGGTCAGAAGAGGGTGTCATCTCTAGGAAGTGGAGTTATCGATGGCTGTGAGCTGCCATGTGGGTGCTGGGAATTGAACCGGGGTCCTCTGGAAGTGCACCCAGTGCTCTTAACCGCTGAGACAGCTCTCCAGGTCTAAACAGAAACATCTGATGCATGGATACAAAAGAGCAAGGGGAATTTGCAATAAACAGCAACTGCGAGGGGCTGGATAAAACACATACGTATAGTATGCTAGATTGTGAGGAAAATAAGAGCCTTTAACTTGGAGCAATAAACAAAGCATTGCTGGAGGAGGCTGAGGAGCCCCTCCCCCAACTCACCAGCTTTGAGTACAGAAACAAGAGATAAGAGGACAATCCCCAGAAGCAAAAATAGAGGAAAAGATTGGAGAACGGACTTACAATCCACATGAAGCAGGGACTGGGAGGTACCCCCAGCTCCTGCCATCCTCAGATAACAACTGTCACACCGAGCCATGGAGGGAGCAGATGCAAGAGAAACCACAGCCAAACTGCCTTGCTGGGAATCGTAGACTACCCCACAAAACGACACCTCTGAGGTCCAAAGCCTCCCCTCAAAACACTTAAGAGTATGAGACCAAAAGAGCCACAGAACCGTGCAAACAGAGCACATGGGCAGATCTGACCCGAAAGTCAGTGGGCAAGCATACTCAAGCTGAGACCGAGAGCTCTGGCTTGTTAGATAGGAAGCCAGAGCTCTGGCAGGGCAAGGGCACCCAGCTGCATCTTCGGGAGCTGTTTCTGTAGTGCTCTATTTTCAGAGCACTGCTACAGATAGTGGCCAGACCTGAGCCTGTAGGCTGATCGTTTAGCTGTTAAGTTCCACCTGTTATTCCTGGAAGGGATGACGCCTCAGCTGGACCCCAATCTAGTCCCACCTGAACATAATAAACACTTCAGCAGCAAGAATACAGTGATGAAAGTAAAGTTCCGCTAAAGCCTAGACCCAGATGCGCAAAACCCGGCACAGAAATACACAGACGGGGCAGGTCAAGGCAGTATGACACCTTTCAAAACCAACATTTCCACTGCAACAGATTCCAAAGAGTAGAGTAGATAAAAATCACAGGTAAAATAATTTTTCAAAATCATAAGAATGTTGAATGAAATCAAGCATGCTATAAACTCCTGATTGAGTTAATAAGATTACAAATAAACAATTGTGGTGGTTTAAATAAGGACGGACCCCCCCCCCCCAGGCTCATAGATTTAAATGTTTGGTCACCAGGGAGTGACGCCATTTGAAAGGATTAGAAGGTGTGGCCTTGTTGGAAGAAGTGTATCACTGGGGGTGGGTGTTAAGGTTTTAAAAGCCCATCCCAAGCCCAGAGTCATTTTCTTTCTGTTGCCTGTGGATCAGGATGTGAAATGTTCAGCTACCAGGTCTGTCTGCACACTGCCATGTCCCGTCGTGAAGCCAATGAATAAACCTCTGGAACTGTAAGCCAGCCCCAATTTAATGCTCTATGAGTTGCCGCAGTCACAGCAATAGAACACTGCCTAAGACAACAACCAAATGAAACAAACAAGTCAACACAAGACGTGGACGAGGAATTCAATAAAAAGAGAACCACTGTGAGAATCAAACGGAAAATTTAGAAGTAAAAACAGCAAGTCAAATGGAAAGCTCTGTAGACTGGGCTGGGCAGCTAGCTCAGCAGCTGTGTAAAAAACCATGTGCTGGTAATCCCAGTGCTGAGGAGGTAGAAAAAGGAGATGGTGGGCCTTCTGGCTAGCTAGTCTTGCTGAATTGGTGAGTCCCAGACTCTGTGAGAGACTCTGAAAAAAAAAAATAATTAAGGCTGTGAGAAAATGAGCCAGAGCTGGGTGGTGGCAGCGCATACCTTTAATCCCAGCACTAGGGAGGTAGAGGCAGTGGGATCTCTGTGAGTTCGAGGCCAGCCTGGTCTACAGAGCGAGTTCCAGGACAGGCTCCAAAGCTACAGAGAAACCCTGTCTCGAAAAACAAACAAAAGAAAACAAAACAAACAAACAAAAATGAGCCAGATATCCAATATCAAAGCTTTTATTCTCACCATGCACTTGAATGCTCCCCCATGCACAGACACAAATGGACTGTATACATAGACCACACACACACACACACACCATTTTAAAAGCCCAGTGGAAAGCCTCACCAAGAGAATGCATCAAGGTGTAGACCTAATCTTAGGCACTGAAGAACATGCAGATGGATAAGAACATTCATACAACAGCAAAGATAAATAGAAAATATATATGAGCAGAACATACAAGACCAGAAGAAGACTTCCCCACATCACATTGCAATTCCATCTCATCTGTGCAGAAGGGCATAGACTGGGGGCTTCAGGAGGGAAGTGCAGAGTCAACGTGGCCATTCCAGTGCTGGGCAATTGTGGCCATGAAGCCCTGTTCCCGGCTGGGTGGTTATCCATACCTGAACAACATTGCCATCTTCTAAGTAGAGAACACACGATAATGCTTGATTTATGCAGATTGTATCCGTTTCTCAGAAGTGTTTTGCAGTTTTTGGTGTGCAAGTCTTGCATGCTATTTGTTAAATTAATCTCAAGTATTGCCATTCTGATGTTATTATAACGGGTGTTGCTTTTTACATTCTAAATTGTAGCTGGGGATATAGTTCAATGATAAGAGTACTTATCAAGCATCCTGGAGGTCTTGAGTTCAACCCCCAATAATTCAAATTAAAGACATAAATATATATTTTAAATTTCATTGCTTATTTATGAAATATAGGTGTATAACTTTTTTGGTTTTGTTTTTGTTTTGGTTTGGTTTTTTGAGACTGGGATTCTCTGTGTAGCTTTGTAGAGGCTGGCCTCAAACTCACAGAGATCCGCCTGCCTCTACCTCTGCCTCCCGAGTGCTGGGATTAAAGGCATGCACCACCACTGCACAGCTTAATTTACCTTTTCATAGACAGTGTTTCACTATGTAGTCCTGGATGGCATGGAACTAGCCATGTAGACAAGGCTGGCTTCAAGCTCACAGAGATCCTCTAGCCTCTGCCTCCTAAATGCTAGGATTAAAGGTGTGTACCACTGTCCCTGACTAAAACTGGTTTTTACATATTGATATTTTATCAAGTTACCTTGTGGGATTTATTTACTAGTCCTAACAGGTCATTTGCATACTCGTATATCATGCAAACTCCTAACAGTACTGTGTGTGGTCTTTCAAATCTGCATTTTGTCATCTAGGAATTCCTATGCCATATCAATCAGGAGTAGTTACAGAGAACATTCTAGGTTTGTTCTCAAATATAGGGAGAAAGAATTTGGTCTTTTACCATTCAGTGTAACTTTATTTTTGGGTTTTTCTTAAATGCCCTTTGTCCAGATGAAGATGCTGTCTTTGATATTTAGTTTGCTAGAAGATTGTTAGGTTTTTTGTTTTTGTTTTTGCTTTTTAAATAAAGATGATTTGTTGGAGAGATGGCTCAGCAGTTAAGAGCACTTCTTGCTCTTTCAGAGAACCCAGGTTCCCAGGTTAATTTCCCAGCACCCATATGCCAGCTTTAATCCTCCATAAGTCTAGTCCTAGGAGATCTAATGTCCTCTTCTGGCCTCCTGGGGCACCAGATATGTGGCAAACATACATAATTGCAGGCAAAACACCCACGCATTAATTAAATAAACAATAATGTGTAGTTCATCAAAACTTTATTTGTGTGCACATGGCTCTGTTCTTTACTGTGAGGAGCTACACTGATGATCCTTAATTACAAACCATCTTTTCATTCCAGCCTAGTCTCCATGTGTCCATTATGTATTTTACAATGTTGAATTCACATAGGTAACTTTTGTTAAGAGTTTCTAAATCTATTTTTATAAGGAGCACTGATATCTATTTCCCCCCTGTGTCTTAGGGTTTCTATTGCTGTGAAGAGACACCGCGACCGTAGCAACTCCATAAAGGGAAACGTTTTACTGGGGTGGCAGCTTTCAGGTCAGAGGTTCAGTCCGTTATCATCATGGTGGGGAGCAAGGCAGCGTGCAGGCAGACATGATGCTGGAGAAGGAGCTGGGAGTCCTTACATTTTCACTCACAGGCAACAGGAAATGGTCTGAGACCCTGGGCGTGGCTTCAGCATATGTGAGACCCCAAAGCTCACCTCCACAGTGACACACCTCCTCCAACAAGGCCACACCTCCTAACAGTGCCATTCCCTTTGGGGACCATTTTCTTTCAAGCCACCACACCCTTTGCCCTGTGTATACTGGCTTAATAAAAATAAGTGAGCAGTTGGGCTTTATCTATTCCACGGACGACCAAGACAGATGGCAAGAGCCTGTATTGTTCTGGAGGCGTCTGGGGCCTCCTTGACCAGCAACCCATACGGAGGCACCCTATCCTTGACACTGCAGTCTTTGCTTCATAATCCACAGATCTTAGGAGCAGGGTGTTGATGGGAGATGCCATTCTGTAAATATGTTTCTCATACTGGTTAATGAATAAAGCACCGTTGGCCAATAGGAAAGCAAGATAGGCGGGACTAGGAGACAAGGAAGATTCAAGGAAGTAGGAGGGAGGAGTCAGGATAGAGAGATTGGGGAGAGCAGACTCTGGCCCCATTCTCCAGTAAGATAAGACCACGTGGAAATACTTAGATGAATAGAAAAGGATTAATACTTAAGACAGAGCTAGTCGGTAAGAAACTAGTACCTGGCCAACAGCATTTATATCAAATACAGTGTCTCTGTGCATTATTTGGGGCCGACATGGCGGTGGGACCAGGCGGGCTGGCGGAAAAACCTTATAGGGTGTCTCCCTCCAAACTCTTTTAAATATAAGTTAGATATTTTAATCTGGTTACTGGTTTCCATGCATGTTTCCATGCCCTCTCATTTTAGTTAACCTCTCCTCCCTTTGGTCTCTCTTACCCTTCACCCCCTTCCTGCTTTATGTTTATACCTAGAGGCAAATACTCTTCCCAGCCTTAATCAGAGAACAGTGAACATTGGGAAGTTCAGACTCATGGCAGCACAAGGCGCTGAGAATAAGAGACAGATTAGCATTCAGCTCTAACTATGACATTTGAGGGATGAAGAGATGTCCCGGTGGTTAAGAGTGATTGCTCTTGTGGTGGTCTGAATAGGGATGGGCCCCATAGACTCATGGGTTTGAATGACTGGTCCGTAGGGAGCGGTGCTAGTAGGAGGTGTGGCCCTGTTGGAGTAGGTGTGTCCCATGGAGGCGGGCTTTGAGGTCTCATTCCCAAACTACTCCTAGGGTAGCACACAGACCTCTCCAGCACCATGTCTGCCTGCACGCTGCCTCCTACCATGATGACAACGGATGTTTAAACCTCTGAGCTGTAAGCCTGGCCCAACTAAATTTTATTACAAAAACTGCCATGGTTGTGGTGTCTCTTCACAGCAACAGAAACCCTAAGTAAGACACCGCTCTCTCAGAGAACTGGAATTCAGTTCCTAGCACTCACGTTAGGAAGCTCACAACTATCTGTCACTGCAGCTCTAAGGGCAATCGATGCTTTCTTCTGGTTCTCATGAGCATGCATGTATGGGCACATACACATACACATGAGAGAGAGAGAGAGAGAGCAAGAGAGAGAGGGGGAGAGAGAGGAGGGAGGGAAGAAAGAAGGAGAGAAAGAAAGGAAAGGAGGAAGAAAGAATTTCTAAAAATTGGTATTTATACCATCCTCTCAGGGCTTGGGGAAAATTGCCAAAGAGGAGGTAGAAAGAATGTCCCCAGATAGGGAGAATGGTAGAAAAAAAAAAAAATGCCACCATCTGGGCATCATACAGATTAGAACCACTTACAGCAGTAGCTTCTGGGTCTGCACAAGAATGGTCCCATCAGCAGTCGGGCGTGGCCGGAGGAGGGGCTCCCATGACTCGACTCTTCCTTGCTGAGCTATTTGCTATTGGCAGCTTCAGGAAGAGTTGTGACCTTCTGGTGACCCGCCAGGCTCCAATGGATGGGACAGCTGCATTCCGGTGGTCCCACAGGTGACCCTGAAGGTGGGTTTGAAGGGGTCCACAAAAAGGCGAAACAGGATGCCAGTACACGGCCCTGGGTAAAATAAATGGGTCATGGGATGAATCCAAATATCGTGGGTCCAGGGAAAGTCCTGGTTGATAAGGGAGATGAGAGGTCGGTGGGCGAGTGAACAGGAGGCATTCTCTACATGTGTGGAATTAGTCTTACACACTAAATTAGTGTAAATAATTAATGTCTGAGAAAGCATGCCCTTTTCGCAAATGCCTGGAAGACTCTGTATGGAAACAGGGTTTCTGCATTCATTTTTAAAATTAGCCTCTGCTTGCCGTAGCCTCGCTTAGGGGTCATTTTGTCCTCACCTTTGCTGTTGGTGTTTTCCTTCCAGAAATCAAAGATTCAATCGGATATGAAATGTATTCTGCCTCCAGACTATTTTTTAAATTCTTTTTGTTCATTTTGCTGGCAATAGATTATGCTGCCTTTTGTTTGTCTAAGAGGTATTTTTTTAATTTTTAAAGGTCTGTGTCCTTTCTTTCAGCGCACTAATGACATTTCTCCCCTACCTTCTAACGTGCATACTTTCTGATGCGAACTCTGTTGTGTGTCTCAGTTTGTTCTCAAGTGCGTCCGGTTAAATAAGGATCAGGATAAACCAATAGGCCGAATAGATGCTTATTCAGGGAGAAATAACTTACAACCTAGACAGATGAACACCAGCAAGTTCCACCGGATGCTCTCCTGTCCGAGTCTCACCAGCAAGAGAGGGTTCCCTGGCTCTTCCTCAGACCTCCTTCCACAGGTCACTTCTGCCCATGGCTCCACCCCCAGTGGGCGTGGTCAGTGCCACAGAAGGAGACAAAGTAAATATCTCACTACAGTGTGTAATGTGTCCTTTTGCTCCAATGCCCTTCAAAGGTTCTTTATTTTTGAATTCAGCACTTTGAATGACATGGGTTTAGATATGGAGTCTTTTTAGAGTTGTTTTGTCTAGTTGCCTGGAACTTATTTTGCCTGTGGGTCTCTGAGCTTCTTGCTATGAGATGTGGCATCTTCCTTTGTGTTTGGAAATGCGCTGCCAGTGTGTCTTCATGCATCTCCTCTGCACAACCCCTCTCTGCTCTTTCTGAGATTACAGCTATGCACTGTTTGAACTGTGGACTGTTCCATTTTGCTCCCTGCCCCGTTCCTTCCTCTCTCGTTCATTTCCCTTCATCTCATCGGTCCTGTCTACTTTATGGGTCCCTGGTAATGCTCCTCACCTGGTAATCGTTGCCATTACTTCTCATTCTAACAACTCTGTTTGATGTTCCTGTACACCCTTATCTATTCATATACGCTGTCCAGTCTTTAAGTTCTTCTGTATTTAAAGCCTTGTAAAGTAAGTGTACTATTTTGGATCATTTATGAATTCTCCTGCTACAGACCATTTCCAAATCACAACGATTTAGGCAAACAGGTTATTTTATTTTTATTGAAAATGGAGTTATTTCCATACAGTGTATCCTGACCACTGGTTCCCATCTCTCATCTCCACCCACATCTTCCCCATGCACATACTCTTCCAACCCCAGGCTTTTCTCTGTCTTTAGAAAACAGACAGGCAAATAAAGGAGACAAACAAGGACAAAACAAAATAAAAAACAAGGAGCAGGGGAAACACACACACACACATACACACACACACACACACACACACACACACACACACACAAACCCATTTAAAAAAAAACAAAAACCATTAACTAATGTACAAGCAAATGACAATAAAGGTAAAGAGAAAATATCCAAACAAAACGATATGAGACAAGAAAGCTTCCAAAAATACGCCATTGCGTTCATTTTGTGGTGGCCATCTGCCAGTGAGCATGGGGCCTGCCCTTAAGTGTTGTTTGCTACCTAGTGATGTGAGGAAAGCTTTGTGAGACTATTTACAAAACTTGCTTGAAGTCTGGTTGTTTAGGTAAGAATTTACCTCTGAACTGTGACAGACAGGGCCATGACAGAGACTGCACAAGATCTGGCTATAGGACCTTTTAACCAAAGTAATAATAAAAGTATCTTTGAATGTGGCAGAGAGTAAAAGTAAGTTGTTATTTTGGCAGTAGAAGCGGAGTGTGGAAGACGGGTGAGCAGAAGAGGAGAGGTTGTAGGAAGTAGAATCGTGACTCATCAGGCCATGAGTGAGGAGATCCTTGTCAGCAGGCCATGGATGGATGGAAGCGTGAATCAGGGGGCCACGAATGACTAACAACATGAGTCAGCAGAAGCCGAGCGTCAACAGGAGGTGTGAATTATTATATATGGAAAGACAGACAGACCTGTCAGTGTGCTTGGTAATAGCTGGCACAGAACGAACCACAATATTTTGTACTGGACAAGAGGGTTTGAGGTTACACTGGATTGTGAATGGCTTTCCAGTTCCTGAGTGGCTTTCAAAATCTATGAATCTTAACAAATTATTTCCTCTCAGTTTTCACAGACTTTTGTGGCTCTTACTTGATGACAGATTCTAGTGTTTGTTTTGTTTTTTCCCCCCAGGCTTAGCAACCTTGCCCTTCATGATTTTATGCAGGTGTCCACCTACCTTCCTTGGAGTCATGGGTTTCAGAGAAAGCTGAACTCATCTCCAGCTCCAGGGATAAATATAATTAGCCTAAGCAGGCAGGAGAGCAGTAACCTTTCTTAGAGAGCAAAGTAGCCATTCTTTGAGGCTTTGGGTGGATATTTATAACGATTAAAATGTAGCTATTTAAACTGTGAGGCTAGTCTCCACTTGTGGCCTTTAAATAGTCAAGTGTCTGGCTGGATTTGGTGAGTGGACTATGACTAAACACACAATGGAGTGTGACTGAACACACACTTTTCCCAGTGAATACTATGTGTTCGGGAGGGAGGTGTGTGGCTGAAAGCTGTCCCACTTCTCCATGGTGGAGGGAGAGACTATTTTTCCCTCCTGTTAACCCTGAATAAACGAAAAAAGATACCACACTTTTCTACAGGAGGCCATTTTATTTTGAAGTCAATGATCTAACAAAATTGAGGAAGAGAAAGCTAAGATCCTTGGCAGCAAGCAGGATTGAGGAGATGGGAGATGTCATTCTGCAAATATGTTTCTCGTATTGGTTAATGAATAAAGCATTGTTGGCCAATAGAAAAGCAAGATAGGCGGGACTAGGAGAGAAGGAGGATTCGGAGAGAGGTAGGAGGAGATTCAACGTGGAGGACGGAGAGAGTAGAACACTGAGCCCTCTCTCCCTGTAAGATGAGACCATGTGGAAATACTTAGATTAATAGAAATGGGTTAATATTTAAGACTGAGCTACCTGATAAGAAATGCTAGTAACAGGCCAACAGCTTTATATCTATGCTCGTAACATTGAGGTGCTGAGTGAAGCAGTTCAAAGCCTGCTTTATCTCTGCATTTGTTATGAGTTAATAAAGGTGCCATATGGTTTGATCTGGTTTGAGCTGTGCTTTGTGTAGCTAACACATATGTATTCATGTTACTGAACGCATCTGTTTTTCAGGCAAATAGTCAGGAACCCAGTTAAGATTAGCTTTGTCTTTGTCGTGAGCCAGGTACTATCTTCTCATTTCTTAGCCCTCTCGCAAATAGGTCCCCAACTGTAGCTCTAACCCATCCTTCATCTTCAGTCTGTGGAGCCTTGATCTGTCATGAGATATCTCCAGGACACCCCTGACCTCCATTGACTATGGATGCTACTTAGCCCTTGGGTTAGGATCAGCAAATGATTCTTCGTGCCTGTTGTAGGGCCCAATGTGAGTGAGTCCCAGGAGAACCTGGCTACCACGTTCTCATCCTGGCTTCATCACCCTCCGGGCAATCACTCTCCTCTCTAGGAACTAAGGCTCCTCTGGATGCAGTAACTGTACTGGCTATGTCAAGGTCTCTCAAGGCGTCTGCTCTCAGCACTCGAAAACACCAAACTCCACGTGTGGAGGCCAACCCCCACTTGGCTTTGCGCTTAACATAGTCATGTAATGCTTTTTGTGTTGTTAAGGATAACCTATGCGATGAGTGTGGAAAAGCAAAGAGAGATGGATCATGGGCTCAGAAACCGCCGGATTGAGACTTATCAGTGGGATTTGTCCAGACTAACTCCTGACGGGCCAGGAGAGCTGCCCTAGCCCATAGAGACACCCGGAGGATGGATGAAATATCAGGTAATGGTTGCTTAGGATATGGGGCAGAGAGAAGAACTGAGGTTGGGGTGGGTATGTGTCAGAGATGAAAAGGAAAAGACCAGGGTCTGTTCTGTCCCTGTTCCTTGGAAGCTCCGCCGGCCAGTCCTTTTCCTCGTTTCCCCTCCGGCTACATTGACACCCTCTCCTTTCCTACCTTGAGCTCCAATTTCAAAGCTTTCTCTAGCCCCAGCTGTATTGGGAAAAAAAAAAAAAAAAAAAAAAAAAAAAAAAAAAAAAAAGAAAAAAAGAAAAAGAAAAACACATGATTTTTAGTTCTTTTGGGGGGAGGGGTTACAAAGGAAGGGCTGGGCAGAAGAGAGAAAAGAAAATGACCCTTTTGAAACGAAAGCCGAGCCAAGCTCATCAGAGGTTATGTAGGCAAAGCTCTGCTTGTCTGATAGGGCCCAGGTGGTGGGCAACTTGCAGGGGCCCCTGACAGACCTTGATGTTCCACAGCCTGCCTCTATCACTCCTCATCTTGGAGAAGATGCAGCGCTTGTCCCCATGCCCACAATGGCCTCAGAAATCTCTGGACTGCCTCGGACTGCCTCCAGATCAGGTAGGAGGCAGAGACCTACTCATTCTGGCCACCTGCACACACAGGAAGGGGAACAGAGCAGGCGTTTCACCCAGACACGTTACTCTGAGACAAGCCTGTCCAGGAGAGAAGGGTCCTAGCGGAGTTAAGGAGAAGGGATTCCTGACCTCCACTCTAGCTCAGCCTCCTCCCCAGCCTTCCCCCATGCCCCTCACTGCCCATGCCCTCTCTTCCCGCACAAGCTCCTGAAACCAACTCCTCTGCTTGCCCCTGCCTTCTGGATTCTATTCTCCCCACTCGGAGTCCCAGCAACTTCTCCCAGGAGCAGTGTCCTCTCTGGTCTCCCCTGACCAGTCTTCCTCTGCCTCCTTCATTGCCACCGCTTCTGTGACTGTGGGGACGCCCCTTAATGCTGTCCTTATTTCCTTCTCTCGATACATACTTCTTTTCCAAAGGCTTTTAAAGATTTATCGTGTGTGTGTGTGTGTGTGTGTGTGTGTGTGTGTGTGTGTGTGCGCGCGCGCGCACAGATGCCCCTGGAGTTGAAGTTACAGGTGTTTGTGAGCCACCATGTGGATGTTGGGGACTAGCGGCGGTCCTCTGAAAGAGCGCAGCAACTGCTCTTAACTGCTGGGGTCTCTCATGCCTGCAAAGCTTTTAAAACACCCTGTAGAGGCTGAAGAGGCATCCAACAATGCCAGCAGCCTCTTTCTGAGCCTCTGGTTTATCCACTCATCTGCCTCCTGTTGTCTCCTCCTTGGCACTTAAATGTTAGCACAGTCCCCATCTCCATGGGTGAGGTGTTCTGATGAAAATGGCCCTCATAGGCTCATGGATTTGCATGCTTAGTTCCCAGTTTGGGAAGCTTTAGGAGGTGTGTGCTTGCTGGAGGAGGGTTGCTGCTGGGGGTGGGCTTTGAGGTTTTAAAATTCCACGCCAGGCCCCGCCCCGCCCCGCCCCGCCCCCTGCCCTGCCCCATTGTCTGCCTGTCAGTATTTAAAGCTCTCACCCACTGCCCCAGCACCGTGGACTCCCTCTGAAGCTGAAAGCAAGCCCCCAACCAAATGCTTCCTTTTGTAAGCATTGCCTTGGTCATGGCGTCTCTTCACAATAATGAACAGCAACTAAGACACTGGGTTTTCCAGCTCAGTAAGTGATATCCCTAGCTATGCCCTTGCCACACCCGGAAACCCGAGGCTCCAGGGAGCACCCACATCCTCTGGGCTCACAAAAGCTTTGCCTATGGCCTCTTGGACTCTGCTCTTTCTATCTTTAACGGCCTCGGGCCCTGAACCTCTTGCTTCCTCTCTGGAAAACTGTAAGCAGCTGTAGCCTGAGCCACCTTCATCCTTGTGGGTACCCATTCATGTTTCAAAAGCATTTCCTTATCATCATTTTTGTTGCTACCTCCAATCTACTCCGCCATCATGAAATGTAGCTAGCTCTACCTCCCCTAGCTAGCTAGCTAGCATCTGAGGCCATTTGAATTTGACCTTTTGTCCCGATTGCTGTGAAACTTCTCCACACTTTTGGTTTTTATCCAGTGCCACACATGTCATAGTCCACTTCCTGTGATCTGCAGTACACTCTGGACCTCCCATGCACCGACAGTCCAGTCACATGGAGTACATCTGGCTCGGTACCTTTGCTCCTGCTGCCTGAATTCACCATCTAGCTTCTCCTCTGCAAGCTCTGGAGCTGCTGCTTCCTCTGGGAAGTCTCCATCTACTCCCTTGAGAAGACGAGGTACCCTTTTCTTCTGCTCCCAGTGCGCTTGCATTGGCTTCTGTTTCACTTCTCTGGTTCTTTCTTGGATAGACCCGAAGTCCTCGATGGCAGGAAGAGTGGTACCCAGCTCACCCCCAAACAGCCAGACATTGCTTAGCTCAGGATGTGGAGCATAGTGAATAATTAAAAAAAAAAAAAAATCTCCGATCGTCTTCTACATGACCCTGAATTGTTAGTGCAGTGCTGCCCTCTGGACCAAGTCACCATTTACTTTATTCTTCTGTGCAGACTCGGGTTCTGAGGACCAGGGCAACTGGCTGCAAGTAGAGTGTAATGCAGAACAATTGTTTCCCAGGAGGGTGGCTCTAGTGTAACAATCCACGGTGCGGTGGGTATCTGTGTGAATAAGGCTACTTCTCAGGTTCAAACTCTTGCCTGGGATAAGTGAGAAAAAAGAGCGGTCGGACTGCCTGCCCTTTTCCGGGCAGTGGTGGGCGCTTCCGGTGGGGTAAACTTCCTCCGACATGCCTCTAGGTATTTATCTTGGAGTTTAACACAAAACAATGGCCATAGCTCATTAAGAAGTTACAGAATATGAGCAAATGACAAGGACTGAAGACAGGCCAGAACCACCCCACCAGGCATGGCTGGGAAGCAAAGGCTTGGTGAAGATTGTCCTAGACAGTCATGGTTCAGGTTACCTACTGAGTGGAGCTGAAGAAGTGGGTTTTTTATGGCCGGCCGGCCTGTCCTTGCCTCGGATGCTGTGCCTACTTTGGAATGTCCAGCATTCACAAAGTCCCCAAGAACCATGGTGGGGATGGTCTCAGGGAGGCGCAGGGTGGAAGAGACGGAGCGATGGGCTCCCGGACTTCACCAGAGCCTTCAAAGCCCTCCTTTTCCCCTGTTCTTTCAAGAAGGTTCGTTTGTTCTTCCTAAAACAGGTAGGATGGGGCTGTGGTGAGGCGCAGAAACCAAGACACTTAAGACGATTTCATGACATCACCAGCCTTAGCATCAGCATCCTTAACACACCGAATAACAACAAAAATACCAACCGTTCGGTTATCCCAGCTTCTCAAATGCCAAGCTGAAGTGGTTATTAATTCTGTCATACCTGTAGGAACGGGCTTGAAGAATACAAGCTTATTCAAGGCCATACATACAGCAAGCACTCAAAAGCCCATTTACCAGATCCCGAAGCTCAAGGGGCAATGGCAAAGTTCCCAGCCAGTCTCATACCAGGATTCTGTTGAGCCAGCCAGGAGAGAAGCCCTACTCCTGGACTCCCATCTCAGCTAAGCCGCTGTTACGAAGAAGAAAGAACCTATGTGAACTACTCATAGAAGAAGACCTGCAATAGGGAAATGGTGATATCTTCAATAAACAGTGTTTTGTCAAATAGATGTCCACAGAAGGAAGAGAATACTTCCTTCCTGCTCCCCCAACACACACACACACACACACACACACACACACACACACACACTCAAGTGCAGCTGGACAACAAACCTAACTAAAGAAAGTAAAACAATAGCACTTTAGGGTAACATATAAAACATTTGTATGACTTTGTAGAGCCAAATGTTTCTTAAATGGGACATAAGAAAGCGAGGGAAAATACAATTAAATCACTTTAGTATTAGAAATACTTGTTAGTGAAAGAGATCGTTATGAGAATGAGAATACAGCTTCGGAGAGAGCCATTAGATAAGCCTCAGAGTGGGGGAAGACATTTCTTTAAATGTGTCAAATAGAAGGATAGAATGTTGTTACCCAAAATACACAAAACATTCTTAACAGTACCAGAAGGGAAGATGGCTCAGGTTTAAGAGAACTGATTGCTTTTGCAGAGGACCAAGTTTGGTTTCCAGCACTCATGTGTGGAGGCTCACGATCACCTGTAACTCAAGTTCTCAGGGACCCAATGCCCTCTTCTGGCCTTTCTGGGCACCTGCACACACATGTGTGCATAACCCCTGCCCACATACACATGGATAAAAATTAAAATAAAGAAAATCTTTTCTAACACCTTAACGGTAGAGCTATAAACAGCCGAGTTAAAACTAGGTAAGTGATAGGACAGATACCTCACCAGAGACGACCCAGATGGCAAATAAACATTTGAGAGAGGCTTCAGCAGCACACATTTCCCACACGTGTGAGTTTAGGCGGTGAGAGGACATGACATATCCCTTAGAATGGTCAAAATCCCTAACGCTGATGTCACCAAATGCAGCAGGAACTCCTTCACTGCCTGCAGATTGAAAAACAGCAAGGACACTTGGGAAGACAGCCTGGTGGCTTATTGTAAGGGTAAAGATGTCCTCACCATGTGGCCCAGCAACCACGCCTCACGATGCTTACTCCGAGACGTTGGAAACAAACTGTGTGTCGATGTTTCCCGCAGTCCCATTCATAATTTTGGAAAGGTGGAAGCAGCGCCACTGTGGGTGGTGGGTGAGTGGGTAGCGTAAGGGCAGAAGCCTGGTGTTCTGTGTGAAGTGAACTTTCTTTAACGACTTGCACGGCTTCGTCGAGGGCATTGTGAGAGACGTGACTCGTGACCTAGTGCGACTGATCCCCTCACCGTGGCCACCGTCCAAGATACCTATATTTTCACAAAACCAATGGAGCTGTTCGTTTTGCAGAGAGCATCTACAAGGGGCAGTTCACATACGGCAGCCAGCAGGCCCAGCTCTGCTGGGGCTCCACTCTCCCTGTGGGCAGCTGGGAGAAAGCCTATGGGGCAGAGGCAAGCTGGCCCAAGCCTTCATCACTCTGACCAAGAAGACTGGGAAAACTTGTCCTGGCTTCCAAGACAGTTATGGCCTTGGCCATAGAGCTGTTATTGGTGAGATGTCTGGCAGGGGGTGAACCAACAACCTGTCTTGAATGCTGGCTGTTCCTATGACAACTAAAAGGCAAAAAGGCTCATCAGACCAATAGTGAGAGTAAGTGCATCCTGTAGAGCCTCCTCTTGAGGGTAATAACCAGCAGCAGATGCCCCACCAGCCACAGAAATGCCCCTGCTGAGTGCACACAGCTGCCTTCTAGGCCAGGAAATGCCCTGAAACGCGGGCAATGCAAGAGAGAGAAAAGTAAGGCCGAGGGACTCAGTTAAGTTCATCCTTTGGCAAAAGAAACAAAACTTGGAGCCGCTAAGATGTCTGTTAGCAAAGAAGCCGATAAACGAACCCAATGGGATTGTAATTATTCAATACTAAAAAGAGATGATCTGTCAAGTTACAAAGGGGCAGCATGGGGGGGGGGTCTGTGCTTATTACTGAGTGGAAAGTGCTGATAGCATTCTGGAAAGGGGAACGCTATGGAGACGGTAAGATGACCAGTGGCTGTCAGGAGTGGGTGGCGGGAAGAGTGTGAAGAATGTAGAAGGCTTTGAGCGAGATGACGGACACACCACATTTATCAAAAGCCAGAGGCTGCTCAACATGAAGGGCAGCGCTCCATGGCATGGAGTGACATTTTTATGTTGGCTGTAACAAATGCACTGCTCTGGGTTAGGATGCTGATGACAGGGAGGGCTGTGACATGTAAGTACAGGGTTATGTGTAAACCTGTACTTTCTGCTCTAATATATATATATATGTGTGTGTGTGTGTGTGTGTGTGTGTATGTATATATATATATATGTGTGTGTGTGTGTATGTATATATATAATGCATGTATATATGTGTATACATACATACATACATGTATATATATATAATTTTTCTTATTTTACATATCGATCCAAATTCCCTCTCCCTCCCATCCATGCCCCCCAGACCTCCCTCCCATCTCATCCCCCCTCCTCCACTCCACAGGGAGGATGATGTCCCTCAGAAGGGGTCAAGTCATTTGGAGTAGGGACTAGGCCCTCCTTCCTGCCTCTCGGCTAAGGGAGAATCCCTCCATGGGGAATGGGCTCCCAAGGTCCTTTTGTGCACCAGGGACACATCCTAATGAACCTTTTTTTTTTTTTTTAATCTCATGTTAGTAAGAACACACAAAGTATGATAAAGCCCTGTATCACCTTTACAATAAAGTTTCCCTGTTCAGACTATTACAAGTCAGTATGGAAAGGAAACACACACACACACACACACACAGTTTTTAAATGGCAAAAGAATTAAACAAGCACTCCTTGAAAAACCTAAATAGCATGCAGATAGCCCATCGTTGAGTGACTTTTCCTGAGACATGAAAAAAGCATCCATTTACTCCAGATAGGGCAACAATGGCAGACCAAAGACACACTCTCACCCAAGTCTGGCTTCATGAACCAGTGAGCTCACAGGGGTCACTTACAGGAAGGCGGGTGAAGGGTCACGTGCAGAAGCATGAGTGACTCCAGAAAGCCCACCCCAGCATGGGTGGCAACAGGAAAGTGGCATCCCTGGAGCTTTCTGTCAGAGCCTGCTCCTCCCAGACACTGCCCTGGAGAGGGACTAGGGAGCCGTGCACCTGTATGAATGAGAACGACCTCCACAGGCTAATGTGTTCGGCTACACGGTCCCTAGCTGGTGAATCTGGAAGGGTTAAAAGGTGTCCTTGGAGGAGAAGTGTCTCTGGGAGAAGGCTTTAAGGTTTCAAAGGATTCTCATTTTTCTCAGTTCTTTGTCTGTCTGTTTGCCTGCCTGCCTGCCTATCTGTGTGTCTGCCTGCCTGTCTGTCTGTCTCAGCTACTACTCCAGCACCTTGCCTGCCTGCCTGCCTGTCTGCCTGTCTGTCTGTTTCTGTCTGCCTGTCTGTCTTGTGTGTGTCTGCCTGCCTGCCTGCCTATCTGTGTGTCTGCCTGCCTGTCCATCTGTCTGAGCTACTACTCCAGCACCTTGCCTGCCTGCCTGCCTGTCTGTCTGTGTGTGTGTCTGCCTGCCTATCTGTCTGTCTGTCTGTCTGTGTCTGCCTGCCTATCTGTCTGTGTGTGTGTCTGCCTGCCTGCCTATCTGTCTGTCTGTCTGTCTGTCTGTGTCTGTCTGTCCGTCTGTCTGAGCTACTACTCCAGCACCTTGCTTGCCTGCCTGCCTATCTGTCTGTCTGCCTGTCTGTGTCTGCCTGCCTGTGTGTGTGTGTGTGTGTGTGTGTGTGTGTGTGTGTCTGCCTGTCCGTCTGTCTGTCTGTGTCTGCCTGTCTGTCTGTCTGTCTGTGTCTGCCTGCCTGTCTGTCTGTGTGTGTGTGTGTCTGTCTGCCTGCCTGTCTGTCTGTGCCTGCCTGCCTGTCTGTCCGTCTGTCTGAGCTACTACTCCAGCACCTTGCCTGCCTGCCTCTACCCTTCTCTGTGCCATGATGGTCATGGACTCCTGAAGAATGTCTACAATTAATTTGGATAAAGAACATCTACCAACGCCAGGTGGGCTTGGAACTGTTGGAACCACAGGCTATGCGGTAGAAATGGGGCACTGGGCACACACCAGCTCACGGGAGACACCCCAGCGGACACAGTTGGGATCTGTTGCCAGCCTGGCTTTAGAAGGTTTACAATGCTGCATTACTGACACCTCGGAATGCTACTTGAGAATCGTTTTCATGCTCTGGACTCTTCACCCATTCTTAATGGAATGGACTAAGAAATGCAAACAAAACCACAGCTCTAGTTTGCCTCTGAAAACCTCCGTCTCCATGGGCAGTTGCCGTATCAATTACAAGATGAAAAATGACACACGGTAACCCTTCCCCCTAAAGAATCTGCAGATCAGAGGACCGTCATATGTGCTCTGGAGCACATGACATAAATTTTTTTTTTTAGAGTATTATCCTTTCAACCCAGAGAGTTTCATGCAGGGGCTGTGATGTGAAACAGTTGCTTTGTTATAAAACCTTTAGGGCAACGACACTGCTCTACTATACTTTTTGTAACCAGGTTGCTATGCAAGAAAATAGTTTTCCTTGTTAGTCTCTAAATCAGTGCTTCTCAGCCATCCTAACACTCTTACCCCTTAATACACGTTGTGATGGCCGCAACCATAAAATTATTTTTGTTGCTACTTCATAACTGTAATCATGCAGTTATGAATCATAAGGTAAATAGCTGCTGTGCAGGATATCTGATATGCAACCCCTGTGACATGCTCATTCGACCCCCCAGGTTGAGAACTGCTATTCTAGGTACTTTAATTTTGTTTGAAAGTCTCCCAAGAAACCATTCCTGAAATTTATTGCTCAGGTCTTCTGATAAAAGCGTCTCCTGCATCAACTTCCTGTTACTCACTCTTAATCCTCCCTGCTTCCTACCTGGGGCATAGAGGAGGACGCGCCATCTTTGTCCGGTAGAAGAAGAGATGGCTCAACCCACCCGACCCCATCTTCCTGAGCGTCCATCTTCCATCATCTACTGGCTTGGCTCAACCCACCCGACCCCATCTTCCTGAGCGTCCATCTTCCATCATCTACTGGCTCAAGGAAAATCTCTTGAGGTTGCTTTTCTAAAAGCTGGTCCTCTTGCCTTGCTATCCGGCTCAAACTTGGTCCCTGTGTGAATCAACTGCCGCTCACAGCCCCTGATAATGGGACTCTTCCAAGCCCCGGGAGCCTGTTACTGCCATGCCATGGGGACCTCCTGGTAGACCTGCTGGATCTTAACTCTCAGTCACTTTCCCTGCACAAGTCAATAAGGGTCCTAGACATCTTCCAGAGCATGTGAAGACCACTCCCAGATGCCAGTCTAACCACTTTCCGCAGAGGGTGGGGTAGAGGAAAAAGTGGCTGACCTGACCCTTGCTCTCCCAGAAGCTGCTGGAGTGTCTGCTGTGGTTTTCTCCCGGGTCTTCAAGTCCAAGGTACATACTGCCCTTTTCTCCTCCTAGGGACAGAAGAGCTCTCTGCTTCTGCCTGTCTAAAGGGGTGGTCCTTACATCACCTCCTCTCCAGCCAGCCTGCAGCCTGAAGATGGTGATGGAAATGCTGCAGGGCACAAATTCAAACTGCTTAGAATAGAGAAACCATGGGGGAGGGAGTTCAAGCAGCGTGCAACATCTGGCCTACGCTTTTATAGGCTCTGCTTAGAGTAACCAAGTACCAAGGGTACCAGTGCACTTCGGGGCTGTCCTCAGGGATCACCACCTAACGTCCAGGCTCTTCCCGCATGGAACAGGCAATGACCAGCCTTCACAGGGCCTCCCAGTCAGCTGACCTGACATGCCTGTCGATACTATTTCATACACACAGAAAATGCAGAGGCTGGGGAGATGACTCCATCCATGTATAGACTGTTTACTGTGCATGTCTGAGGGCTTGGGTTTGAATGCCCAATACCCATGTAAAAGTCTAGCATGGCCATGTGTGCTTGTAACCCCGGTGGTGGTGGGCAGAGACAAGCAGGTCTCAGCATCTTGCTGGCCAGCAAGCCTTATTAAAACGGCCAGCTTTGGGTCTAGTGAGAGACTCTGCCTCAAGGGAATAAGGTAAAGAGTGATAGAGAAAAGCACCTGAAGTTCTTCTCTGGCCTATACACACCCACACCCACACCCACACACACCAAACACACACACCAAACACACACACACCAAACACACACACACCAAACACACACACCAAACACACACACACCACACACACTCACACACACCAAACACACACTCACACCAAACACACACACACACCAAACACACATACACACCCAAACACACACACACACACACCAAACACACACACCAAACACACACACCAAACACACACACACACGAAACACATACACACCAAACACACTAACACACACCCAAACACATTCACATATACACATAAATAAAACACACTCATGCACGCATACATGCACACACAAACACATATATACACAGACACAAACCAACACATACACACACGTACACATACCAAGCACACACACAAACACGTACACGCACACTTGTATATACCCCACTTACAGTATAGCCTACCCTAAAGCCTTTGAGAAGAATAATTACAAGAGAAACATTCTTTTCAAAATGAGATGTAAATCCCAGAAATGGAATCCTGTTTTTAAAAAAATTAATACTATTTTAACTCTTACCAGTATGTTATAGTTTGGTCCTGCAACTAGGTAGGCACTTAAAAACTCGGCTAATTGTTAATGGGGCGGCTGGCAGAAGGTGACGCCAATGGAATGCCACCAAGCTGCAGTTCTGCATGCATTAGCTCTTTCTTCCTCCCCGGCATTATCTCAGTTATGCATCATGATAGCGTTAGTATATGCATAAACCCAGATCTACACCCTGTATTTGAACCACAGTGAAGTATATGTTTCTTTCTGCGCTGTCTTGCGTAACAGCTACAATCAACGGTTTGTCAGCTCTGTCGTACATGGATCCCAGAGTCTGTGCAACCAGTGAGACTTTCTCTGAAGTCCGTCTTCCGGGCCTTTGGCTCCCTGTACCTCAGGTGGGACCTGAGACTTGGCTTGTTCTTGTCTAGGAAGGTAGAGGTCACAGCCATGAGACCATTGACACCCCGGGAGTGTGCACACCGACTGACCTTCAGAACTAAATGCGTAGCCTACCTAAGGCCAAGCTTAGGACCTTATTAGCTTCCAAATCCCCTTCCTCTAAATATGAGGAAAATTGGCAACATGTACGAATCAGGTGTCAAGTAGTTTATACTCGCAAGCTCAGCTCGTTGTCACCTTGGACTTGGAGGCCCTGTGAGGGCTGGCTATTGCCTGTTCTGTGCCAGAGGAGCCCGAACAGTCTTTTCATATTACCAAAGGAAGAAAAGCTGCTGAAATTAAGAAACTCGTTTGAGAAAAAGAATTGCCACACGGTACACAATAAAGCTATGGTTTGCACCCATTGGATCCCAGGGCTCGAGGCACAGAAAAATGAAATAGTTGGCCCCCAGTTGTGAAGCCAGGAAATTCCTGGGAGAGGATTCAAATCGGAGTCATATTCAGCCGCAAACGTTTGTTCCTGACTGGGCAGGACACGAAGGTGGTAGAAACAGCAACATTCCAGACTGGGCGACAGAAGCACACATTTAGATTATGAGGCACAAGCTAACCTTTAACTAGAAGTGGAATGGAGACTTTTCAGAGCTGACCAATCAGAGACAGTTCAACTCTGGAATCAGCCAATGAGAGCTGCAGTTTGTGGCTGATGAAACCGAGAAAGGAGGAGCAGTCGCTAGAACTGACCAACCAAGGACGCTCACAGCCAAGCCGGTGACTTCTTGGAGAAGTAATCTAACTTGGTGGCAAACGGCCCACTCGGTGGCCTGCCTGGCGCCATGGTTCCAGGAATCAGCTCTGTGCGCCAGCGCTAAGGGCTGGGGAGGCTTTGCTCATAGATCAGCCGTGTGTGAGGTCAACGGTTCGAGTGACTCACTTCGTGAGAATGAGGCGACAGTGTTTCTCTGAAACGTTTAAATTGATTTTTCCCGCTGGTTAAATGCTCCCCTTTGTTTTTAGACAGAGGCTTAGGCTACTCGGGATAGCAGGTCCAAAGTCGGTGTCAGGTAAACAGCCTTTCCCGGCCATGTTTAAGGCCACCCTTGCTGAGAGCCATTGCCTGAGCCAGCCCTGATGACAGACAGTCTGGGGACAGTCCTAACTTGAGACAAGACAGTACCCCAAAATGTCAAGAAACCACATCTCCAGAGCCCTTAAACCGTGTGACATTTCCCTTACAGAAAGAAGCTTCAGAGCCCAAAGGGTAGTTCATGTGGAAGAGTCTGCAGCGAAAAGAAACTTCCTAGCAAGCGTGTCCTTTGGAGCTTACCTTCTGCTCCAGCCCCCTCATCCTCGGCTGCTCCCAGCCTACCCACTCCTGCCCGTTCATACAGCTGTCAGTGTGTAGTTGTACCATTTTGATTTCGATTTCACTGACTCGTGAATCCAGACAAAGATCTCCTCTGGCTGTCTGCTCAGATGAAAGGAAGCGGAAATACGGAGTAGGAGGAAGGAGACAGGCGCACAGGAAAGGCTGTGTGTGTTCTCAGGACCCCATCAATCCATGGGGGGGGGGAGTTCTTCTAGAATTTGTGAGAAGTATACAGAATGCTTTCTAGACGTCTCCATCTGATGGATGTCTAGAATCTTCACCCCCTGCCTCCTCCCTCTCCTGTTCCTGGTGGGGGGGGGAGCTAAATGTCTTCTGACTCCAGGTAAGCTGTCTACAGGAGAAACCTTTCATTGGGATCTGGAGAGGCTGGCCTTGAGAATGAGTCAGGGCTAGCTTTCCGTTACTGTAACAACTGACACTGGGCTGTAGCTCACTGTTTCTGAGGGTTTAGCCGGTGATCAGTTGGCCCCATCTCTGGTAGTCAGGCGGCACAGTAGAACAGGGAGCCTGCGATGCAGCAAAACCAAAAACAAGAGAGGAGACTCGGGCCTCACAGTCCCCTTCCAAGTCGTGCCCCCAATGACCTAGCGACTTCCCATCGCCCGCCCTTTCACGCTGACCACCTCCCAGTAGTAGCACTCTGGGCCTCAGTAGCGTGCTTAAGGCCTGAACTACATCAAAGTCTGTGTTCGCACAGAACTGTCCATTTTTAGGCAGTAGTTGAAATCGGAGGTGGAGCAGGGGCTGGTGGTTGGGCTCTGGGTTCTACACACACTTACTGGAGCCTTCCTGGACAGCTTTGTGAATTCCAAAGGAGAACATCAGGGGAATGGACTCAAAGAGAACACGGAATTGGAATCCGTTTATATCTGAAACCGAGGTATGGCACATCTCAGTCTTCTGCTGGAAAGTACTGGAATAAAGAACAAGTGAGTTCTCAATACGTGCATCCAAGTCTTGGCTGGCTCTATCACCAAGTCAGTAACTGCAGGAATTTGAGCCTGCTTCTCAAAGCCTCGGCCTCCAGAAGTGTACAAAAGGAATAAAAACAATCCTATGCACAGCACTAAGAGCCTGGAAGGACCTTGGTAAAAACCTGGAAATGTGCTAACAAGCTGGCACATTTTGCACAAGCCAGAAGCCACCTCTGGGCTCAGGCTCTTCTCTGTGGAAGAGTAGCCATTTCATCTTCAGCAGACCAGAATGACCTGACATTCTGACCCCTCAAGGCCAAAATCAAACTGCCATATGGGGTTTGCTGTCCTCACTCAGAACCTTGATAGAGCCATTTCTTGTCTAGAAATTTGGATCAAATAATTTAGGAGGCATCGGATAAGAGTGCTGGCAGCTCTTCCAGAGAACCAGGATTTGGTTCCAAGCACCCACATAACAGCTCACAGCCATCTGTTACTCCAGTTCCAGGGGATCCTGAAGCCCCCTTCTGGCCTCCTAGGGCACAGAACACACACAAGCCACACAGACATACATGCAGGTAAAATACCTATACGCATAAATTTAAATAAACAAAATAATTTAGCAGGTATAAAGAAAGGCAGTCTGAGTGACGTTGAGATGCATAAAATATCAGTCTTTGGAGAACTCTCCCAGTCTCCGAACAGCTAAAGTGATGCAAACTTTCTGGCATACTCTGTGTCATGCTCGGACTCTCTATGTTCTTGGGTGAAGCGTGCAGAGTGCTGAGTTCCATGGGAGCATGTCCCCAGGTGTGAGTCATGCCACCATAGTTCTGAGCTGTGGCAGTAAGTGGTTCTATCTACACGAGGTGTTTGAAAACTTACCTACTGCTCTTACTTTAATTGTCCTGGACATTTCATTCCTTCAACTCTTTAAATTCCTCCTCCAAAATTACTTGAAATGTGACTTCTTCAGTCTTGGCTAAAGGGACCGCATGTTTAGTCTAAAAACCACCTTTCCCAACCCTTTCTGCCTTGAGGGTCTAAGGATGGATGGGAGCTCCTACATAGATGGGTCCAACATGTACATAGCAGGGTACACAGAACCAATGATCTGCAGGAGGACTCCTTCAGGGAGAGTGCAGGCCAGCAACAACCACAGAGGCCAGAGCTCTGGAGCAGTTCCGGCCACCATGACCTCAGTCAGGTGCCCCGGGATCTGGATTCTCCTTTCCTTTGCTTTAAAGTGGGGGGCTTAGATGGGATGCGCTCTGGGAGTCTGTGGAAGCAATCCTTGGGGTCTTGGGCAGAGGTCTCTAGACAGCAGGGATTTTCTGAGCCTCGCCACAAAGTCCCTGGCTTGGCTAGGGGCTCCTGCAGGGCAGGATCACATTGCCCCAGATTCCAAGACTGGCTGCAGCACAGACCTGGGATCGGGTGACAGATCCTTCCAGCCTGGACTGGCTCAACCCTTCTGCTACAGCAGCAGCTATGGGGGCTGGAAAACCAGAGCTAATGCAAGCCAGCTGGAGGCCAGGACAAGATTGATGAGGGACAGGGAGAGGTTTGGCCAAGGTGTGTGTTGGGGGGGAGAGGTAAGGAAGGGGGGAGAATAATTAGTCTTGCCTACTTCCCAGGGGTCCCCATGCCTGGCAAACCTCATTAATTGGGAACCCCCAGTGGGGAATTTCTGCTTATGACCCAGAGAAGGAAGGGCTTGTTAGGAGTTAATTAGTAGTGAAGCTGCCAATGGGGGAAAGTGTTTAAACTATTAAGTGGCCAAACACCTGCTTCTCTATAAACAACTGATGTGTCAATTATCTAGCCATCAAAGCAGGTCCCCAATGATAGTGACTTGTGAACTCAGTGATCTTGAGGGTCATTCTGGAACTATCCATCCGCTTCCAACACAGTGACCCTGATTAGTCAGCCAAGGGTGGCAGCCGCTGCCCTAAAGCTTCCGCTAGGCCATCTCTTGGCACGAGCTCAGTGGCTGTAGCTGTTGGCAGGCACCAGGTACTACCATCTAAATCGCTTGGCACTTACTACACAGCAGGGACAGTTCAAGGCCCCCAGAGTGCCTTGTCTCGCATAGCCACTGCTGCAGCAGGTGTCAGGGGCCCTTAACTACAACCGGTAACACAATGGACCCTGAAAACAAGAGGAGACTTACAAGGCCTAGCCAAAGTAGAAAGGGGGCTGAGATTGTATTACACCTAAACTTCAAACTCCAATTCCTCAGCCTTTTACATGATCCTCAAAGCCTTTCCTGTAATTTGGATGATCAAGACAAGATTTAGTTATGATTTTGGAGATAGTGCAATTCAAGATCTCATCCATTATACAGACAGAAAAGCCAAGCCCCACAAAGGGGTCACCAATCAATTCAAAGAGCTCAGGATGTGGTTCCCATTCCCAGTCCACTTTCAGTTAGATAAAGCTATTACCTGAGGGATGAACTGAAAGGAAAGAGAAAAACGGCCTCAAATGATGATTGTTATTGTGTATACCCTGCTTTTCAGAAGGTGCACGGATTTATGACTCTAGTCATACCACTGACTCCAAGTGGGACCCAAGACAAGGCATCGAATTTGTGTAGATTTTGGATACCTCATCTGTCAAATAGGATTGTTATTTTCTAGTCTGCTTCTGCCCTGTGAGTGGAGAGGGAATAAGAGACATTGTCATCGTGTAAGACATTTCACTAACTGGTAGAGAGAAATTTTGAGTGCAGAAGATCCTTTGCACAACCAATGACCACTTAAGTCTTGATAAAAAAATGTCCCATTGGTCTGACCTACAGAGCTCATATCTCTGAATTGAAGAAAACAAAACACAGTCTAATGTTCTCCAGGGAGCTAATAAGGTGGTTGACCAGATGGCCCTCTAGGCCTTCTTGTTATACATGGACTTGACCTTATTGATAAAATAAGCCTTACAGCCCTACCCCTCAGACCAAAGGCAGCCACTTCTAGAACTTCACTAGTCCAACTGCCCCACCCAGATGCCCGACTAGTTCCCTTCCGGCTGTGGTGGAGACAGGAGCCTCCCCCCACCTCCTGCTCTCTCCTCGGCTGCCAGCCCAGCAGCTGTTGCCTCAGATCAGTGTGGACCATCTAATCCCCTCTCTGGAGCCCTGGCCCCCTCCTCAGGCAGTAAATTAAGGAGGATGTAAGAACAGAGGGCACCAACGTCAGTAGAGCGGCATCCAAAACATCCTCCCCCACCCTGCCTGAGTCACAGGGCCCTGAATTGGCCCCTCCGCACTTAAGTTGGGGGAGGAGGAGGGAGGGACAACCAGGCTGGAGAGAAGAAGGAAGCAAGAAACCAGAGACAGGAAAGGGCAGAGGCTTACAGAAAGGAGCCAGACTAGACTCTTCGTGGTGTCCTTGCTCATTCCCCTTCCTTATGACTCTGTGTGAGACCCCAAATCCCTTCACCAGAGTTACATAGGGTGGTAAGCCCAGATATGAGGATGCTTGTCATGCTCCGAGTCCATACACTGTGTCTTTCATCCGCCACACCTATTCCTGATTTTGTGATGGGGATTCTGCATTCGAGTCAGGTCAACCATCAAGGATAGGAATCCTTCCCCCCAAGGTCCATCCCTAATCCCTGTGTTGACATGGTGGCCCAGGACCCCAATGACACAAATTACATGAGTCGTGTAAACCGTGTAAATTTCTATCACTCTGTAAATTAAATAAACTACATAAATTTCTATCACTTGTGAATTAAAAACACCATCCAAGACTCCAGGTGCAGACACTGATAGTCATTACCAGAACCTCCTGGCCTGACTCCTGTCTGCCCACAACCCAGAAATGGAGAGAGAGAACCAAATGCAGTTGGTGTGGCATCCATAAGCATGACATGAAGAACAATGTAGAGATGCAGCCTCATTCTTCAGGGACATCACTTGTGTTTCCTGATGTGGCTCTGGGATACGTTGCTAAGCCCTTTCTAAACTGAACACTTGGCTTCTTACTTCTTCTGTTCACACTCATCCCAAAGCCTCAGATGCCGTCTGCAATGTCAACACCACCTTTTAGACCTGACTGAGACGTTAGGATGGGACTCACTCCTCAGAAATAGAGACACAAAATGGATCTGCTCAGGGGGAAGGATGGATAACCCCGTATGTAAAAAAATAGCAATGTTCAGACTTCTCTAAATACCATTTATAGGCTGGAGACCGTCACATTTCTATCTTCTGCCCAGATCACCCAATGAAGTTCCAAACTGATGTTGTCAACTTAGTTGATGTCATGGCTTGGGTATTTGACAGACCTGTCAACCTAACCCACCACCCCCATCCACACACACACACACACACACACACACACTGTTCTCACCTCTGTGGGGAAACACCATCATTCACACTGTTCAGACAAACCCTCAGTGCCTTATTAACCTCGTCTGTGTCTCCTCTATCCACCTTCCACCGTACCTATGCATTCTGCTTTCCAATGCTGCGTTTGAATGCCAGCTGCTTCTTCCCCGACTGTTACCACCCGGAGCCAGGTCAGCCATCTTCCATTTGAAATGCTTGCAGTGGAAATCCTCTCTACAAGCCCTTTGTGTTCCACCCTCGATCCCAAATCCTGCCCCAACTATTCTCAGTATGGGAGGACATGTCTCCAAAATACACACCAGGTCTCACAGGTCTTCTGCTCAAATTCTCCAAGACTCCCCATCGTTCAAAGAGAAAGCCAAGGCCCTGGCAAAGCCTCCGAGACTGCTCCCAAGCTTGATTCATGAACACCTGCCCTCACCCCTCCACCCGCAGTGCTCTAGGTTCGCCATCTTCCCGTGTCAAACTTTACAAGCACCACCCTGCCTTACAACCTTTGTTGTCATGTTCCTTCTGCCTAGAATGTTCTGCCAGATATCTACCTCATTTCCTCAACACTGTTGAGTCGTCCCCTCAAATCCCACCTTTTCAAGACGGGCAAGATGGCTCACACCCATAACCCCAGCATTCAGGAGGTAGAAGCAGGAAGATCATGAGTTAGTCTGAGAGTCTGTCTCAAAAATGATAATAGCAATAACCACTTAAGTTTGCCAATATGGACATGCAAATATGTTCCCACCATTGCTTCTAGTGGGAATGTAAATGTAGACAGACATTTTGGGAAACAGTCTGATAGTTCCTCAAAAACTAAACAGAGTTCTCACAGGATCCAGAAAGTTCTCACTTAGGTTTCTCTTCAAGGGATTTGAAAATTCATGCCCATACAACAACCTGCTCACAAAAGCTCATGGCAGTTATATTTATCACAGCCAAAGAGAGTGTCCATAATCTGGTGAACAGATGATTGTGATATGTTGTGTCCACACAAGAGAACATCAGTCATGAAAAGCATACCCATGTAGAGAACTGATGGGAGATGTCATTCTGTAAATATGTTTCTCGTATTGGTTAATGAATAATGCACTGTTAGTCAATAGGAAAGCAAGACAGGCGGGACTAGGAGACAGGAGAGAGGAAGGAGTAGGGAGGAGATTCAAGATGTAGGACTGAGAGAGAAGAATGCCCGGCCCTCTCTCCCGTAAGACAAGACCACGTGGAAATACTTAGATTAATAGAAATGGGTTAATACTTAAGACAGAGCTAGCTAATAAGAAACACTTAGTAACCGGCCAATAGCTTTATATCTAATACAGCATCTCTGTGTGTTATTTGGGGCTGGTGTGGTTGAGGGACCAGGCCAGTGGGAAAACCTGCTCATGACTTACAACTGCTTGTGTGAACCTTGAAAAACATTATGCTAAGCAAAACAAGGAGATAGAAAATGTTATATGATGCAACTTCTATAAAATCTCCAGAGTAGGTAAACCAAGTCAAGTCGGGGGAAAGTTCTGATGTTAGATTGTAAGGGTGCTTGTACAATTCCGTGAAGATTTAAAAAGGAAAAAAGTACAGATTGCTGACTTTAAAAAGTCAACCAATTGGCTCCCAGTTCTGTCCATCAGACACCTGGGTGGGCTTGTCTGGGCTCTAATTCTCATAAGACTGAAATCAGTGTCAGTAAGAGGGCGGTCAGGGGTAGTGCTCGGAGATTTTTCCAACTCCGTCCATTGGCAGAACCCAGCCCGTTGGTTACGAGGCTGAGTCCTCACTTGTCCACCCCCTTTTGACTTTGAAGCCCACTGCATCTATTTTTAAAGGGCCCGTCTCCAGATCTGCAATGGTACGCTGAGTCCTTCCTATGCTTTGGATACCCCAGACTTCCCTATCTGTGACCCAAGCAATTACACAGCACTGGATTCAGATCTGCAGTGTGATTGGAAAGTTCTGGGCTGCTTAGGAGATGGGAGTTACTAGAAGAAAGTTGGGTTAGCAGAGGCATGCCATGAAAAATACATTGGCACTCTGGACCCTTCCTTTATCTACCTGCTTCCTGGCTGCCATGAGGTGAGCAAGCTCCACCACAGGCCCAAAGGCCACAGGCTGAGTCCTCTGATACCATGGCTAGAATAAAGCTTTCTTCTAATTAAAGATTTCTTTAGCTTGACTCAAGCATGTTGTCACAGTGACAGAAACCTAACTAACACCGACTCCATGACATAATCTTGCTTTTCTAAGGCCCGAGCATTACCCTGGGAGACCTGCGGATAATGTCCTCTTTCAGGAAGATGGCCATGAGAACCTGTTCCAGCCACACGCTATGAATTCTATAAGTAAACACACACACACACACAGTCTCTCTGGCCAGTCCTGGAGCTGGGTATGTTCACACAATACCCACTGAACACTTACTGTAACACCCTTACCCCGTGAGAAAACAAGCGTCCATATACCCCAGAAGCTCCAGGGGACTCATTACCGAGAAAAGTGGGGTGGGAAAATCGCATGAAAGAATGCAGCGTAGGAAAGGACTTTCCTGAGGCGGGCCTGTGATGGGACCCCAGAAGGAAACAAAGGTGTACTCAAGCTTATGATACTCACAGCAGCTGACTGCACGAGCTACACTCGTGTGCCCCAGTTGGGGGATATAAACATTCGTAAGGACAAATGGGTTATTTGAGGTTAAAAAAAAAAAAACACTTTAAAATTGTAAACAGTATCCATGAAGAAGAAAATTGAGGTGAGGTGGGGTGGGGTGTAGCCAGGAGGGACAGTGTTCTCTAAGGGTCACATTCACCAAATAAATGTCTACCGAAAGCCTGTGGCAGGCCTTTAGTGCACCCTGCTTCCTGGTGTGGTGTAATCTCTTCCCTTTTGACATTCTGTAACGATGGGGCATCACACCTTAGGTGTTTCGGGTGCTCTCTGTCTCCGTTATGCTATCTTCACTCACTCTAAAGTGTCGTGAGCTGCCCCACATGACAAGAAACTGATGCCTCCAACTAAGAGTCACTGGAGTGACATGGACGTGACAGCCCCCACAGTCAGGCCTTGGGGAGCCCCGCCCCAGCCAACACCACCTGTGGGCTGGAAGAGGCCTTGTGTCCTACCGTAGCCCTGCTGCTGCTCCTAGAACTTAGTCAGAGAAGACACGAGGCTATAAACATTTGCTGTTTTAAAGTGCTAAGTGTGGGGATAATTCCATATGCAGCAGTAGATACCTAATAAAGTACAGGTCATAGTAAAGATTATTATGTTTTTAATTGCCATAATAAAATATGCAGAAAGTCAGAGGCAGGACACACACCTGGAGCTGAGCCAAAGAGGGCCTCACATTTTCACTGATTGTGTGTGTGTGTCTGTCTGTCTGTGTGTGTGTGCGGGGCTGCAAGGATGCGTGTGCCATGGCATGCCTGTGGGTTGTTCTTCTGCATGTCCTGGAGCCAGAACTCAGGTGATCAGACTTGGCAGAGGGCTTCTTTACTGTGAAGCCATCCTTGCCAGAACTGGACCAAATAGAGGGCTTCTGAGAAGAGAGCTGGGGAGGGGCAGAGCCCACGTGGGGTAAGATGGGAAATGCATGAGGAAACAAAAAACACCTTTCTAAGTTCATCCTGCATCCACGCTCCCCACAGGGCTCTGTGAGCCTCACATTGCTTCATTCTGGTCTCAGATGTTGCCAAGGATGGGGTAGGGCCCACTGCCAGGAGACCGAAGAAGCCGTGGGGATGGGGGATGGGACAAGACTGTCCAAGAGCTCAGAACTCTCCCGGGTAGGGCCTGCTGCTCGTTAGGCCCCGAGGATGCAACTGTGGCTCCCAAGGCACACGAGATGAGGTGGCTCAGGGAATGGCAACGGTCATTTTTCTGGGCTGCAGCCACTCTCCTCTCCTCTGTGTGTGTGTGTGTGTGTGTGTGTGTGTGTGTGTGAGAGAGAGAGAGAGAGAGAGAGAGAGAGAGAGAGAGAGAGGATGTTTCCAGAACTCCAGAAAGGCTTAACCGAGGAGGGAAGAGCCACCCTGAATGTGAGTGGACAGAGCTGAATTAAAAGGAGATAATGAACTGGGCATTCTCTCTTTCCCTCTCTCTCTCTCTCTCTCTCTCTCTCTCTCTCTCTCTCTCTCTCTCTCTCTCTCTCTGGACTGCAGGTTCAATATGACCAGCTCTGGACTCCGGCCACCATGCTTGATCCTCCATGATGGACTCTACTCCCCAGCCCTGGGCAACAAAACCCAAGCCCACACCAAACAAACAAAGCTGTCGGTGTCGGGCATTTCGTCACCGCATGGAGAACTAATATATATCTGGTCTGGGAAGAGAAAGTCTAGAATGGATTGCAAGGGGCAACTGTGAGCGGGGACCCAGGCCAGAGTTCTCTACCCAGCCGAAGTCTGTCTGTCCCACTTAACCAGGTGGCCCAGTGTCACACGGGGCGTACGTGCAGACGTGGGTGTGTCTGTGTGGTGAGAATCTGCACGCGTGTTGGTACAGCCTGTGCTCTCGGAGAGCGAGCCATTGAGAAAAGCTGACGGGTGACAGGCAGGGCCCTGCACACAGTGCCCAGGGTGCTGAGACACAGCAGGAAGTTGGTCAGTGGGTCAGGCAGCTGGTCATCCAAGCAGGAGAGTGACAGGAGAGCAGAGCCCTCGTTGGGGCGACCAGCCGGCTTCCCACCTGCTGGAGCTGTCCATCAGCACCACTGCTGGCTGTGCAGCCAGGACCACCAGCAGGCCAGGCTTTGCACCCCTCTAGAGGACATGCAGAGTGGTAGAGAGGCCCCTCACAGCCAGCCCCCACACCTGAACTCCACACCACCCCTTCTTACTGTCCCCCACACCTGCTTAGCTGGGAGCTGAGTGACAAGATGCTGTCCCCACCTCTCACCCATCTTTACTAGTCAACCGGTGACCTTGTCAACCTCAGCTTGCCTACAAGGGACAACAAAACAGTCCTCGGGCTGGAGATGTAGTTCACTTGGTGGGAAGCTTCCCTAGGTTGAGTGCCCGGGGTTGCACAAAACTGGGTGTGCCCGCATACCTGTGATTGCAGCACCTCAGTTGGAAGTTGAAGGATCAGAAGTTCAAGGCCATCCTCAGCTCAGAGACTGTCTCAGAAGTCATATAAAAGAAATCTCTTTTTCCAGGTAAGTAAACTGGAGTTCAAAGAGGCCCTGGGAACCCCCATCCCTACCAGAAAGATCCTGGAATCCATTCCATCTAACTATAGAATTTGAACAAAAGGTGATGTGAGTCCTGCCTAAGTATAGCATAAACAGGTGGACAGGATTGGGTGCGTGGGCCCCAGACTTTGTAAGACAGACTGGGAAAAGAACCCAGCCCTGGCCCTCTGAACATGGCCAGAGTAAGGAATGGAGATCAGTGGAGGGTTGGCGGAGCTGGGGTAGGGCTGACATCCTTCCCTGGAGAGCAAGCTTCCGATAGATAGTCCGATAGTCAGTCCGGAATGGGAGCAGGTGGGCCAAGAGGGAGGGGCTTTGTAGTGGAGGAGTGGGGATGTTAGAGACGGGGTCAGTGGCCCGGCGGGCTGGATTGCAGTGCAGGGCTGGGTGTCGGGGCGCAGGGCACACGCTGAGGGGGGAGGAGCTGCGGCTGCGGTGATGGGTGGCGCGTGGCCGGCCGCCCCCAGCTGTGGCTTTGCTCAGGCCAGGCTTAGCAGGGCGGGCCAGGGATTAGGGGCAGTGGCCGCACCTGGCGGGGCGGCAGCAGGGCTAATGCTGTGTGACCGCGGCGGCCCCGCCCGACAACTGGCTCCCTCCCGCCGCGCAGGGCTGTGGGCTCGTTAGCCCTCGCCGGCGTGTGCGCGGGTGTGTGTGGCGGGTGGCGGGCGCACGTGTGCCACGGAGGCCCTGCGGCTGTCGCTGACGGCCACCGGCTGCGCGAGTCTGAGGATCCCTGGGGTAATCACGGCTGCTAGAGCAGCCATCTGAAGGGTCTCACCGAGCGGGACTTTGAGGGTTAATTGCAAGCCACTTGATAGTGTGTCCCCGTATTGTGTAAAAGTCACTCTGGGTCTGAGCCTGGGCAGGGTAGTCATTTGAGAGGAGAGGGTGGGATTGTTTATCACCGTATGTGGATAAACTTGGTGTCATTTCTAGAACCTTAGCGCACATTGTAAAAGATTCTTGGAGACACCTCCATATCTGAAATGTGTGTTTAGGAGTATTGGGAAGAATTTCCGCCCTCCTGGGGCCCTGCTGCCCGAGTTCCCTCTGTAGATAGAGCTTTGAGGGGTGAGGTTCGGAAGAGCTACTTTACATAGCGGATTAGGCCATACATCCTGCAGGCCCCAAATCTCTGGTATTAAGACAGAGGGTACAGGAGTGGATCCACCACCTCTGGCCAAACTCAAATCTGCCCTGCCCACTTCTCCAGGCGGCCCTAGCTCAAGAACCTGAGCTATGACTTTCCTGCCCCTTGTTACTGGAGTAACTGGACCTAACAAACCCTGTGTGGAAGTTGGAAGCTCGTGTATGATGCCATGGATGACTCCCATCCCCACCCCCATCCTGGGAGGAGCTTCCTCCAGCTTCCAGAACTTAGGAGTCACCCACCCTACTTGGAAGCCCTGTTATCAAAGTTCCCCTCTCCATCCCAGACTTCCTTCTCCTAGGAAAACTTTAGGTTACACCTGGCCTGGCCCATCCTGACTTTGCCTCTACCGCCCCCCACCCTCTCCCCCCCAGAACTAGGTCCTGGGAACAGAGGCAGAGCCCAGACCAGGGCTGGGAGCAGTAAATGTTGGACATCAGCACAGCCGGGACCCTGGAAGAGAGCAGCCATCCATCCTGGCCCTGCTACAGACTCCTGGACAGAGCCTGCTACCAGGAGCTTCATTCCTAGGGGGCAGAAAGGAAGCTTTAGCACGCTCTGTCTTCTCCTCCCTTCCAGTGAGGCCCCCAGCTGTCAGGAGCAGCCTTGCACACCCCCCCCCACAACCACACTCCCCAAGCAGAGGATCTAAGATAGGCTGTCCTTACCCGCCCTCTTCCTGGCCAGTCCCTGACCGTGCCGAGGGGTCCAGCACGCCCAGCAGGTGCTTGGACGAGCTTGGGTTAGAGAGAGTCTAGGCAGAGCGGGCCAGCCTCGGGCAAAGAACAGAGTTTGCCACCCCCCCCCCAGCCTATTCCTCACATTTGCCAGCAAGCCCCAGCGGCCGGCCATCTCTTTGTTGGGGGTTTGCGTATTTGTCTGTTTCATTTCCACTGTGTGTTTTCCACGGGTGTACGGTGTACGTTGAGCACACCCCTGCATATCTCTACTCTCCCTTTCTCCCGCCCACCCTTCTTGTTGGTTTCCTCTGCTTCCCCCACCCCAGACAGTTCCTTTTTATCTTCATGCCCTACGTGCATGCATGCATAATTTTATATAGCTACATAAAAGGAGCCTCCCGTGAGGAAGCCACGCAAGGTGTGTTTTTTTTTTTTTTTCTGAGACTGACTTAATTCCCTCTTCATACGATCATTTTCCTTCCAAGGATGTGACTTCTTTCTGAAGAGAAAATGACTGGAAAATTCCAGCAGGTGTATATGCCTCGCAATGCTCCGTTCTTCTGCGGTGGACACCTAGGTGGGTTCTGCACCTCAGCAATGTGAATGTGGGCATTTCTCAGGACCTGACATTGTTTAGCGACACCTGTGCCACACTGAGTGGATACTGAAGGGCGATGCCGGTCTCTGCTCCTCCTGATGAGGCAGGAGGCATCCAAAGAGCTTAGCTTCATTACCCGAGACCCTCCTGATGGTCAGTGGCAGAGTCAGGATTTACATCCCGTCTTTCAAGCCCTGTGTCCTCTGATGTTGACCACAGGGGCTACTTCCCTTGCCTTAGGTGACAAGTCTGCCAGATGGCAGTAGCCCACATCAAAGACAGTGCCATGGATGAGCAGGCTGTGTCTTTTCCTCTCTGTTGTCCCAGAGGAGGCATGGGGGATGATGTCATCTTGGCTCTCAGTGATACAGCATAGTGGCCAGATACAGGGGGAGGAAACTCAAATGTGAGAGGTTGGGTCTCACATCTGTCTGTCTTTATTGCCGTAGGATGCTTGTTTTTTCTGCCCCATGTGTGCAGTGGGCAGAGCAATAATAATGCAGTGGTATTCCGCAAGTTAGCTTAGGAAGAACTCCCGAGTTAGCTGGGAGTTGATGCTCAGTCCTTCCCTCCCAGTGAATATTAATGGGTCCTGTCTCACTCAGATGCATCCCTGCTTCATAACAGGGACTTCCATGGTTTTCCCTCCAGGAAATGTGGCTCAATCACACCCAGCTGCCAAGATCATGGGGCCTGGTATGCCGTAGGCCAGAGGGCAGCATCCATGCTGGCGTCAGCGGGGACTGTCCGTACTGTGACTAGGACAGAGAGGAAAAGGCCCACGCTAGAAGGCGTCTTGGGCTCCGATGCCTTCTCTTCGCCTCTTCCTGAGCTCCTCCAAGAGACTCACGGCAAAGAGTGACAGACAGGGGTTAGAGAGGCTCTGGGCTCCTCCCACGCCAAATTCCGTTAGGAGCCCTCGCCTTCAGATACAGCGTCAGGTGCCAATGTGCCAATGACACGGAGAAGGTTGAAGGGCCGTTTAGTCACTCTGAAGGCACTTGGAAGTTCCTGTGACTCAGAGAAAGTACAGCACTGTCCTTCATCTGCTACAACAGTGCCTAGTGTACCGTCGGCACTACACAAATAATTGTTGAGTGAGGAGTTGGCCAATCAGTAGGGGGCTTGGGAATGGACTGAGGCCATTTTGATAAACACAGTATGAAAAGTGGGGATGTGTGTAAAAGCTGGAGACCTCCACCAACCTGAAACTCTATGCCTCCGAGTTTGTAGTGTGCTATCTATACAGTTTGAAATGGCTGGTCTATGCCAGTCCCTTTTCTTGTGGCTAGAGAGTCAGTGGCAGAGCCAGGCTTTTACTGCCCAGGCTGCCTGGGACTCCATTCCAGGGCTGAGAATTGTCCACCTTCAACAAGCTGCATTCCAACCATGGGGTGAGGTCTGTCTTTGTCCTGGGCCAGTGACCCACCATCCTGCTCCAGGCATCTCCCAGCAGCCTCTGCTCTAAGCCTGAGGCAGGCAGGAGACAGGCTCTTCCTACTGGCTCTAGGATGGGCTCGGTTCCTAACATTCGTCACCCATTACCCAAGACCTCTCTTGGAACCACACTAGCCATAAGGGGTGGAGCTAGCCAGAAACTGGTAGACAAGCAGAACCTGCTAGATGGGTGAAGAGCAAGGGGCATAAATATGGTCACTGAGATTCTAAGCAGGGGGACACCTTCGAGTACCCCATAACATAGGCCCCGCCGCATTTGGGGGCCTTTATGGGCCTTCCTATAAACTTCTGAGAGGGTAACCTTATCCTGCTTCTTTTGGCCAAGTGTCCTCCTCCAGCAGCTGGCCACAAAGCTGCTTAATCTCCCAGAGTGCTCAGCTTAAAACCCATGACTCACAGCACAGCCAGTTGGGGGAAGGGGACAGCCGCCTCCAAATGTGGCGCCCGGAGTCAGCTGTTCTGGGGCCTTCTCCGGTTTCTCCAGCTCAGGCCTGGGGCTGGGGCCTCATCTTCCTTTCTGGAGTCCAGAGCTTCACTGGCCCCTAGACGCCAGCCTTGACTTTGGCCAAGCCAAACTGTCCCCAGGAATGGCTATAAGGCACTGCACTTCCAAGGAAGGGCATGGTTTCAAGTGCAACTCTGGGAGTCAGTGAGACCCTGATACTAGATACTAGGGTCCCTGCTCACCTGCATGGACTCAGAAAAATTTCTGTTGATCACGACCGCCCCCCTCCAAGACCTGTCATTCCTTGTCATCACGTGACAGGACACATGGAGAATGACTAGAATAAGCGAGCTAAGAAGATCACATATATCGAGGGGCCTCCAACAGAACATCAGCAGGATAAACAGAGGGCCTTTGGGGGAGGAAAGTTCAGGTTGGGTGTTGGTTATGTAGTCGGGGAGTCATGGGTTCAAGTCTCAACTGTGCCTCTTGCTGGATAAACAGCTTCTTGGAACCTCAGCTTCCCTGTTTAATGGGATTAGTAATTGGTCTTATTTTGCTGGATCAATACTCTTTCTGCTTTGCTGGCTTAGTGAGTAGGGGCTTCAGATATTCAGATATCCCCTGTTACTCAGAAGATGGCTGCATTGTGTTTCCAGTCATCGGGATCCGTGCCTGTGAATCAGGAGGGAGCCCACAGTCCGGAGGGCGACACTGCTCTTTTGGTAGGGAGTTATCTTTCAGAAGCACAGCTCCGCATGAGATAAGCGGAGACAGCCACAGCTGCCAGTCTCATGATACCTGTGGCTGCAAACAACCAAGATGCAGCTGTGGCCGACTTGTGATAAAGAACCCTCTGGTGGTTGTTCTGATCGATCTTCCATCACGAGCTGTGGTTGCAGGGGCTCTCAGCATCTTCCCCTTCATTCGAAAAGACCCATATACACACACAGATAACTTAATCATCTCATAAATGTGGGTGAGGCACAATATTAAACACTTATATCTGGCCGTTTCTAGCCATTGCGGTGAGCCCAGGGGTACAGGAACCACTATCTCCGTGTGGTTGCCTAATTACACCAACCGAGCCAATTCTTCACTCCTCCTGGCAAAAAGTGACTTCTTAGTAAGTCGTTTATTTCTCCAATTCTCCAGCCTCAACTTGGTCATGTATCCTGCTATGACCCCTGAGATATGTTTTTGTTGTTGTTGTTTGACGTGTCTCATTGCTGAGATAAAATCAAGTCAAGGAAGGGTTCATTAGGGCCCCGTTTCAAGGCTACAGTCCATCGTGGTGTGGAAGTCACGGCTCTAGGAGTCGAGGAGGCAGCTGGTCACTTTACATCCACAGCCAGGAAACAGAATGGGCCGGGCAAGATAGCTAAGCCCAATGACTAGGATCCTACTCCTCCTCATCAAAGGTGAGCTCAAAATGCATCTCTGCGAAGCCTTGCCCACTCCGATCCTCCCCAAGCAGCCAAGACACTCATTGGTGCAAGTTTCTGAGTCTCTGTTTTGAATGACTCGTGCCACAGATGCTGTAGCCATTGTTTTGCAAACTAATCGCACACGCACACAGACACACACACACACATTTGCACATACATATGTTAATGCGGAGACCAGAGGTCACATTGGGCCCTTCCTTAATCACTTTTCACTTTAAAACAGAGTCTTTTGCTCTTATGCTTGGCCTTTTTAGATGGGTTCTGGGGATCAAACTCAGGTCTCTGTGCTTGGTGGCAACACTTCAACAACTGAGACATCATACCCAGAGTGAGCCAGGGCTTAAGGGGACTGTCTGTGAGACAGATCAGAGGGACTCGACACTACTATATTTGGCCATTGACTAAGCACTTTTAAGTACTGTTGAGACTGTTAACTGCATATTAAGTCTATATTCTGAGCAAACCATGTCTGGTACTGGAAGCCTAGTCAGCTATCCAGGGCTAATGAAGCCTTGGAGGCCCATTCTGTTTACCAAACCAGCACAACCCCCATCGATATTTTCTAAGGGCATTTCTTTATACACACAGATAAGCGTGGCCCTCACCCATCATCAAGGAAACTACTCTTTGCAGCAAGCAGAGACCATTACAGAAAACAACAATTAATCGAAATGCGGAGATGTGAAGCCGTGCCCTAATGGGCACCCTTCAAAACAACGCTCAGACATAGGTCTCAGAGAACATGGAGGAAGATGCGATTGTGAGAGCCAGAATTGGGCAATTTGCTGTGAGGCTGTGTCTCTAGTAACGTCAGACGCTGCCGCCGTTCGAATCTCACCAACTTGATTGCCTAAGCACAAACCGAACAATTACATCAACCATAGACATGCCAAAGTGTGTAGGGGAAAAAACCACAAACCCTAAACCATGCATAAAGACGTACAGCTCAGGTTGGGGGAAACCATCTCCCCAGGAAAGATCACAACACCAAATGGTCAGCCCCAAAACATGCATATGGGCGCCATACAGATCAAGCAGGCTGCATTTGGGAATATATATATGTATGGGTGTGTATCCATATTAATGTAACAACTATTAATGAAAACAGGTAGGCCTTAAACTTGAAAGAGAGCAAGGAGGGCCATGTGGGAGGGCTCGGAGGGAGGAAAGGGAATGGTGACTTCTATCATTATAATGTCAAAGGTGAAGGAAATAATATTAGGTTTGTTTTTGTTTTGTTTTGTTTGTGTGAGTGAATGATAACACTATTGGGAATAAGGCATTTCGTCTCTTGAACGAACAGCTACCAGAGCCTTCCTAGTCTTACCTATGTGTGTCTTAAGCCAAGCAGCCCCTTCTTCCCCTTCCAAACATGGCAGACACGTTTGGCAGAGGTCTCCCTGGATTCTACGCATGTGTTAACAGCTGAACTCAGTTTGGTTACATTCAGATTCCATCCTCGTTGTCAGGTGACTGGGATGCAAGACGGGGTGGCCAGTGTCAACCCTTTCATCTCCTCTCTTACCTTGGCAGAGGGTATTAGCTCGTAGCTGTAACTATTCCACAAGTCTCTCCGAGACTCCGAATTAAATACCAGGAGTCCTGGGCCTCTTGGCCATTCCGTGGGTGGGACTGGCCGCTGAGTGTGGAGCAGACAGGCAAAGCCACAGAATATCTTGTGTTCCCACTCTGCTGTCCTTACCTTCCCAGGTGGATTCTCGCTTCATATCCACAAGAGCCCTTTGGGAAGTATGAACTCCCCCAAAGCTGCACTTTTCAAATGTGGGATGTTCAGAGCTGCTGAGGGGCCAGAGTCACGCAGCTGGTGTCAGAGTCCAAAGCACACCTCAGGCCTTGTGACCCAAGAGTCAACAGGTAACCGATCACTGCCTCCATTCAAGTGGCTTTTAACTCTCACCTTCTCCAAAGATTATTCCAGAGTCTCCCCTTCACGGCCTGAGACAAGCCATCTGCCTGGGAAAGTCACCAGTCTCCAGGCCTTGTCTGCATGGTAAGGAAAAGAGCTGACTTCCCTAGCCATGGTCAACAAAGAGCTAGTGTATCCTCTCTGGCTTGTTCACATAATTTCCTGAACACATCTCCAACACTGCATTTAGCATGTGCACGATACAAACTCTGGTGCCTGCATCATTTCCAGGCACACAGTAGGTGTGCATGCCAATGATTACCCTCCTGTGACAGCTAAAAGAAATCTCACACCATCGCTCTCCAGATCTTGAAGACACTGATAAGACACTACTTTCTTCACATCACCTAAACTAACGGTTAGCTTCTTGTTGCTGGTGGAGGAAGTCATCATAACGGCAGTGGCTTGAGATAACGTGCGTTTATTGTCTTATGACCCTGGAAGGCAGATATCTGAGTTGGGTCATTAACGGTTTTTATTGTTGTTGTTTTTATTTGTTTGTTTTTAGACAGAATCTCATGAAGTCCGGGCTGGGACTTGAACTCACTCTGTTGGCAAGGATGGCCTTAAAATCCTGATCCTCCTACCTCTACCTCCTCAGTGCTAGAATTTTAGGCACACATTACCATGCCTGCTCTATGCAGTGCTAGGAATCAAACCCAGGGCTTCACATATGACAGGCAGGCACCGTACCAACTAAGCTACAACTTTGAAGCAGGTCTTGCGGGCCAAGGCTGAGGTGCCGGCATGCCATCAGTCATTACAACAGTTCTGCAGGACCACTTGTCCCTGGCTTTTTCCAGCTTCTAGAAACCGCATGCACCATTTGGCTTATGGCTTAGAGCAAATCACTCCAACATTTGCTTTTGCAATCATATTTTCAACTCTGATCAATGGCCCTGCCTCTCTCTTTCCCCTTTATATGGGCTTCCTTGACTGCACTTGGTCCCATGAATAATCCAGGTTAATTTTCCCACTTTGATCTTAATTATATCACCAAACTTCCCTTTTGCAAGCTAAAGTAATCTCTTCATTTGTCCCGCGCTACCGTCTCGCCAGCAAGAACGACGCGGCACACTCAGGATCCTTCTGCAGTAAAGCTTTAATGCATCTTGAGAGGGAGAGCATAAGCTTACAGAGCGGAGACCCCAAACATCCAAAACCCAACCCTTATATAGGTTTACAACCTTTGCCTGGGACGTGTCACCTCCTGATTGGCTGCAGCCCATCGGCCCATATGACGCCACGGAAGAGGCAGAGGCCAAGGGAGGGAAAATCACCCTGCACCTGCGCACGGACTTGTTTACTCTCAACGCCAGCTGGATGCAGGTGCCATCTTGTAATGGAGAATGCAGGGACGGCTCCCTACATTCATTGGTTCTGAGGATTCAGATATGAACATTTTGGGGGGAAAGTCATTAATTTGTCTAACACACATAGATATAGCTACTCCAGTTCCGGTCCATCACCTAGATTCCAATCAATAAGAAGGCAGAAAAAAAACCAGCTGTTGTCTCTTAAAGTCATAACCCTGAAGTTACACACAATTGCTTGCACTTGTACTCTAACAGCCATAACTTAGTCATATGACCATATCTAGCTGCAAGGGAATCTGAGAACTGTAGGTGACCACGTGACCAGCTCTAGCTGCATGGGAGTCTGGGAAATGTAGGTGACTCCACTACAACATCTCTCTACAAAGAACTACACACGTTGTTCTTATACTGAAGCCCTGACCTCCAATGTCACTGTGTTTGGAAGCAGAGATATTGAGGAAGTAATTGAGGTTAAATGGGGTCATACAAGTGGGAGCCTAATCCAATATCACTAGTGTCCCCATAAGGACAGAGACAAGGGGATTTGCATACGCAGAGGAAGGTCATGTGGGGACACAGACAGGGCAGCCGTCTGCCAGCCAGGAAAGAAGCCTCAGGAGGGAAAACCCTGTCAGCATCTTGCTCTTGGACTCCCAGCCCCCTGAACTGTTGTTCAAGCTGCACCTTCTTTAGCACCATGCTGAGGATTCCAACCTGACGAATACACCATGTTCTCTAACAAAATTCATATTGTCTTATAAAATAAAACTAGGGATGGACGCTGAGGAACAGACCTGGGTCTCTGCCATGTCTTCAACAACAACGACAACGACAGGATGAGTGGGTGATACATGCTGAGTGCGCGGGGTGGGGGGGGGGACTGAGCCATTGCCCTGGGGATTCCAGCACCCAGGAAGGTAACAGTCAGGGTGGGACTCAGTGACCGCGGTCGAAGACTGAACAACACAGCATCAGTGTGATATGGAGACTCATTCTCTGAGTCGCGGTAAAATTATGTGCCTCTTGCTGCTTCTGACTCGAATCCTGTACTCATAGTTAGGTGTTTCACTCATGTTACATAGCTCCTTACACACGAGAAAACTGGAGAATGTGGACAGAGAGGGGGTACTGGAGATCAGGGGTCCGGGTGTTCAAGAAACTTCTAAATGCACCACCTTGTCTAGTCTTCAAGGTCGAGGGACTAGGAGACCATGAAACGGGGGAGTGTTCCTGGAAGAAGGGAAAGGAAGGAAAGTTGTGACCATGTGAGCAGCCCTGTCAGAGGGATGCACATTAATTCTTAGGGACAGGTGCATTCAACCATGTGATCAGAGAACAAGCAGAGATGCATTTGGGAAGGCTTTGAACACTGTGCCAGGACACTGTACCCCAGAGATTACTGGGAGCCACGTAAAGGTGTTACACAATTGGACCTGCTATATTTCTATTGTAGAGCCAGTCGTATGCCTTGGTTCAGTGGCTGAGATTTAAGGACGAGAACGCAGCGATGAGGTTGTCACCAAAGAACAGACGCCACAGACTGCCCTGCAACAGAGTCCACAAGAGTAGAGAGGCAATGTATCGAGGGATGTATGGGAAATGAAATCAGTAATACTTGGTGACCGGTAGATGATCCAGTGGGGAAAAACACATCCGGGTGTCTACATTAGGTTACAGAGCTGTGGGGGTGGCATTGAAGGACCATCTCCTGAGAACTGTCTGGATTCCTGGGGCACAGAACAGGCACATTTGGGGACATGTTAAATTTGAGGGATTGTGAGACATCTGAGTGCTGATGGCCAGTGGGCCACTGAAGGGGTGAATCTGAGGCTGGCACAGTAGATATGACTGGTCACAGATATGAATAGATTCACCCATGTATATATGGTGGCTATCTTGAGAATTAGAGAATAAGCATACGGTAGAACCCACTGGGAACCTTAAGGGGATACATGAGGGGACTGAGATCTAAGGCATTAGGTCATTTTAAGAAAGAGGACAGAGTCAACAGTGACTTTAATGAGTATCTTGCAAGTAGAGGAGGAATAAATGTCTCCTCGGCACTAATGTTATTGGTGGCCACTTTGATGACTAGGCGGCAGATGAAGCTTGTCTTTGGGAAGCTAGTGAGAAGGCAGGCATAAGGAAGAGGAGTCAGGAAGTAGGCATTCCACAGAAGCTTGGGTGAAGGTATCTTCTATGCATCCCCAAGGGAAGATTACAACGCCACCTGCAGAGCCATCTTGCCCAACAAATCAGGTCTGAACCTTGCCAAGGGTACAACCAGCTACCTCATTTTAGAAAATAGAGAGAATAGATGAACATAAGAGCTCACACGCAACCTTCAGGACACATAGCCCATCATCATCATCATCATCATTATTGTCATTTGACATTTTTTTTTGTCAATAAAAGACCTGTAAAGGAAAAAACAATTATGCATGGAGATGGAATTAAAAAAAATTTTTTTAATAGGGGCTGGGAATATAGCTTAGGAGGTAAAATGCCTACTGCATCCACGAGGACCAGAGTGTAATTTCCCAGCACCCATGTAAAAGCCAGGCTAGGTAATGTGCCTCTGTAATCTCAGTGCTGGGAGGTGTGGCTGGAGACGGTATGATATCTGGAGCTCACTGGCCTTATCTAATTGATGAACTCTGGGTTTGGTGAGAGACCTAGCTCAAAGAATAAGGGGAAGAAAGATGGCTGGTATTGCCCTCTGAACCTACACACACACACACAGAGAGAGAGAGAGAGAGAGACAGACAGACAGACAGACCGACTGACCGACTCACACACACACACACACACACAGAGAGAGAGAGAGAGACAGACAGACAGACAGACAGACAGACAGACCGACTGACCGACTCACACACACACACACACACACACACACACACACACACACACACACGGGCAAGATGTCTCATTGAATGAAAGGCGTTTGCTGTCAAGCCTCATGGCTTGAACTTGATCCCCAGGACCCACAGGATGGAAGGAGAGAACTGGCTTCCAAAAATTGTCCTTTGACCACCACGCCCATGCCATGACAAGCGTGTAAGTGTACATATGCATTCACAAATGATAAGTAACGAATACACGAATTACTGTTAAGAGCTTGGAATACAAATCAACTATTACAGTATGTGGGCTCCATTTAGAGCCCATCACAAGCAAGCAAAATTGATACACGTGAGACAACTGGAAATGTTGCTGCTGACTGGGTATTTGATGGTATGTGGGATGACTTAATTTTTAATATGTTGGTAATGTTATGTATGCCTCTGCTAAAAAAGAAACCCTTATGTTTCAGAAACATGCCATCAAACACACACAAGTAAAGTGAGAAGATGTCTAAGATCCACCTAAACGAAAAGGAGTGTGAGGGTCTTTAGCGGGGGAGGTTGGGATGTGCACTAATGGTCCTTGGAGTTAGTGATGGCGCCCTCTATGTTTCCATCTGTGTTTGAAGCTGTGGTAGCAGTGTTGAAGAGGGCTTGGCTGGGGCGGGGGGGGGGGGTGGGGGATGGTAAGAGCGGGCAAGGAGGTTCTGAAAGGACGCAAAGCAGGTCTGAGGGGCTGAGCAAAACCCCCAAAGCAGACAGACTGTTCCCCGTTTCCTCTTTCCTCTCATCTCTCTGTTCATGAGACAAGCCCACTCTGAGCCCCACCCCAAGGTCAGAGACGGTGAGAATCAAGACGCCAGAGCCTGGTGGCTTAGGTTGCTTTTTGACCACAGAGAAACCACGTCATCGTCAACTCCCGGTGACCATCCCTGCCTTTGTCCACCCAGTGAGAGTATTCCTACATCAAGGGTGTGAAAGTCCTACATCCTACATCCATTGTGAAAGTCACGCCCATTCCCCTGTGCTCAAGGGTTAGACCATTCCAGCTGGCTGGGGATATGAACCAGGAATGAGCCTTTCTAGGACATGGGGACCAGGGGACCAGGGGACATGGGAACACGGGGCCATGGCTCAGTTGGTCAAATGATATAAAGGTAAGAATCCTTCACAAACATAAGAATCTTAGTTCAGCAGCCAGCACCCACGTAAAAACCCACGTAGGCATGGGGCTGGAGAGATGGTTCTGCTGTTAAAACCACACAGTGCTCTCACAGAGGACCCACATTCCATTCCCAGCACCCACACAGGGCAGCTGACAACCTTCTATAACTCCAGCTTCAGGGGAATCTGAAATCTTTGCCTTCTTTGGGCTTAAAAACAAAATGCCTCTTAAAAAATAAAACCCTCAAAGACAGCATAGTAGTGTCTATTTGTGATCCCAGTGCTGGGAAAGCATAGATAGATGGTCCCCAGGGTTTATTGGTGACTCAACCTGGAGGAATTGGTGTGCCCCATGTCTCAGTAAGAGACAGACTGCCTCAAACACAAAACAAAAACCAAAAAATCAACCAACCAACCAAACAAACAAAAAACAAGGTAGATAGCTCCTAAGGCATGAAGTTGATCTCTTGCCTGCGCACAGACACATGTGTGCTCACACATGGGCACACACACACTCACACTTCTGAGCCTCGGTTTCCCCGCTGTGGAATGAGGATCCATGCGGTGTCTGGTGTGGGGCAGAATGGAGGCCCTGAACACGGAGATTTGGACTCTGCAGGGCCTCAGCTCCTGGAGGATTGCATCCCTGAAACACTGCCTCCACGCGCCTCCCCGCCCCCTCCCGGCCCCGCCTGCACCAGCCCCTCTTCATCTGTCATCAGGGTTCTGCTCCCTCCCCGGGGCCAGACTTTGTTTGGGGATGGCTGGCAGCCTGCCTGCCTGCGCGTTGAAGGCAGTTATGCCTGCTGCTGCAGACAACACTTCCCACCACACCATGGTCCCCAACTCCAAGAGGTCCTGAGCCCAGAATAACCAGCCAGGCCCTGGCCTGCTTCATTCCCATCCCACCCACCGCTTGCTAAGAGCTTCCATCTAAGGAAAACCGTTCCCGAATTCCTACGGTGCGCTGCAAGACAGGCATGGCACCAGCATGTCACGCACGTGCCTTGGCCATTGCGACTTTGCGTGGTAGGCGCTATAACTGGGTACACTTTATAGTCGGCGAAAATAAGAGTCTAAGAGGGGAAGTTACTTCTCCAGTGCACAAAGGGTCATTGCTGCATTCAAATGCAGCTTGTCGGATCGCTAATTCTAGAGGAGACCCCTGGGCAGTACAGCTCCAACCCTGGGGATCCAGTTGCCATGCCTGATACGGTCAATTGCAAGTTAAAATGCACTAGGCCCGTTCAGTGGGATGTACGATTTCGTGCTGAACTCACAGTGAGCCCAGCCTCAGACTTTCGGGTCTGCTGGGCCAGGTGGACAGGGCCATAAGCTCTGTCCTGCTTAGAGAGGGAATCCCAAAGTGAGAGACCTTAGCCAGGAGAAACAGGGTCCCCTGCCACATCTCAAGCCTGAATGTGAGCAGAGCCCTTATCCAATGCCTGCATCCTTCATGTGAAGAAACCGGGGCCTTGGGAATGGGCATCCAAGGGCCCAGAGAGAGTCACACTGCAAGGTATCACACATTAAGAGGAAACCCCGTTTTTCTAGGCCCCTGTTCAGGTCCTCGCCATTGGCTAAGGTGACTGTCTTGTCCCTGCACTTCCTCTGCATACTTCTTACAGACCCAGCATGAACTTATCTGTCAGCTTCCGCCCAGACAGAGCCCAGTTATCCCTTCCGAGACCCAAGATGGTGGACGCAGGCTCAGCAATGTGGGGAACATCGCCTGGCTGTCAGGCATGCTGCCCTGGAAGACTTCCCCTTTAGTCCTCCAGTGCCAAGAAAAATACCAGCTCTTCTTCTGGGACGTCTTGCACACCCACAAGCCCTCTGGGTGCTCTCTGGGATTCTGGGATGATTCCTTTGTGGGCCCCTCCAACCACTAGGGGGGCGCTCTGATGCTAGTCCCTGTCCTAATTACCCTCAGATCCTGCTTTAATGTCTGGCTTGGGGCATGGGAATGATGTATTTGGAGGACACTTGAAGGGTGGAAAACACTGGTCAATTTACCCTGCAAGCCAGGTAAGCTTCCTGGAGGAGGCAGGCAGGATATGAGCATAGGCAGGTGGCAGGCACCCAGGCAGCCAGAAGCTCCTGAGTTCCTTGCTCCTCTGCCCTCCAGGCCGTAAACCCCTGTCCCTGCTGCTATTGGTCAGTGGAGGGCAGGTTTGGTGGAGAAAATGAGCCAGCCTTCTCTCAAAGGCGTGTGGCTGTGGCAGCTGCTGTGGGCAGCTGGCGCCTGTCCCTAGAGCCCGTGGCTGTGTGTGCCTTAATCCCAGCCCCTTGGAACCCCCAGGAGGGCAGGTGGGCTGATTAGGCAGGAAGGAGACATCACCGCAGCTGCCCCTGACCCTGCCTCATACCCCTTCCCTACCACTAAGCTTTCCCTCAGCAACCCCCAAGCTGCCCCTGTGTCAGCCCTAACTGACACCTGACCTCCTCTGGGCAGAAAAGTCCCGTGTACACAGTAAGGAGGAGCCGGGGCCGTGGATGTATGCCCCTTAGTGTCTTCCTCCATGGGCAGGAGATGATAGGCAGCCGTGCAGACAAAAAGTCACGCCAGAACAAAGGTGTGGAAGAGCTTGAACCGGACTGAAGCAACTGAGGCATGCACTTGGCATGTGAGGTGTGTCACTTGGGGCAGAGCACACATCCTGGGCGATAGACATGAGTTAGGACACTTAACATACGAGGTGTGGAAGACCTGTAGGTGAGTCAGGCTTATGCGTGAGGCACGTGTGCTATGAGGTTGCCCAAAGTCAGAAAGAGAAGAAGCCACATTCTCCCTCATATGTGAACCCCATCAAACAACACACACACACACACACACACACACACACACACACACACACACATGTCCGTATGTACATACATACATACATACATAGTGTGAGTATTATATAGCCTTTACAGAGGGGACCAAGAAAGAGTCCCATCAGGTGACGTAGAAGGGACAGATCGAATGCAGACAGAAATGACGCGAGTTGTGAAAGAGGATACGAAACTAATTGTTTTTTTTTTTCCTAGTTTCAACTCTGTCATAATTGCTTTTCTTTTTCTTTTTGTAGTGAAAAATAAATGCATAAAAATGCAATTCATAGTGAAGCCGAAAAGCAAGACAAGACGAAACGCAACGCTAAGTGAAGCCCTCTGTCTTCAGAATGGCTACCCCGACTTACAGAAGGTCACCGAGATTCGGCTTTGGGAGAGGGTGAACGTCAGAGAGGCGTCCTCAAACTCGCTGTCTGATGTTCGCACTTGTGACTTAGTTAGACTAAAGTGATTAAAGAGTGAGAGGCACCTGGAGGCGTGGTGTGGCACAAGGGTGTGCACATTTGTCCCCAGAGTGGGATGAGAAGTGTGCATGGTGCCATGGGCGTGTAGCGCAAAAGGCGTACCGTGTGTGGCGTGTCCGTGGTGTTGGGGGTACACGCAGTGTGGGGTGCATGCTACGTGTGTGAGAGGTATGAAGTGAAAGAAGTGTGCAGAATAGCCGACGTCCGTGACGTGCCGGTCAGTCTTCTACCACCTGGACACAAGCTAGAGTCCTTTGGGAAGAAGAGCCCTCAGCTGAGAAAATACTCACCAGGTTAGCTCGCCCCGCCCCGTGTGGGCGGGGCTTCCCCTGGGCAAGTGGTTCTGGACCGGATAGAGACGTGGACGGAGCAAGACGCCATAAGCAGCATTCCTCCATGGCGTCTGCATCAGCCCTTGCCTTGAGTTCCTGCCATGATTTCCCTGGATGATTGACAACAAGCTATAAGCGCAAATAAGCCCTTCCCTCCCCAAGTTGCTTTTGGTGCTTGTCACAACAGTAGAAATCTCAACAATAAGGCGCATGGTGTGTGTGTGTGTGTGTGTGTGTGTGTGTGTGTGTGTGATATGCACACAGTGCAGCATGAGGTCTACACAGGGTGACAACCGATGTGAAACAGCGCATGCACTTGCCGTTAGAGGGGACAAGGCGTGCGCAAAGCATGGCATTGCACAGAGCACATGGGTATACTCGGTGGTGAAGTGCACAGTGTGAGGGAAGCATGGCGGAGTGAATAGCATGTGAGGTGTGAATGGCGTGTGAGGTGTGAATGGCGTGTGGGGTGTGAACAGTCATGGAATATGAATGGGATTGGCATGTGAGGTGTGAATGGCGGGTGAGGTGTGACTGGTGTGTGAGGTGTGAACAGTCATGGAATGTGAATGGAATTGGCATGTGAGGTGTGAATGGCATGTGAGGTGTGACTGGTGTGTGAGGTGTGAATGGCGTGTGGAGTGTGAACAGTCATGGAATGTGAATGGAATTGGCATGTGAGGTGTGAATGGCGGGTGAGGTGTGACTGGCGTGTGAGGTGTGAATGGCATGTGGAGTGTGACCAGCCATGGAATATGAATGGGATTGGCATGTGAGGTGTGAATGGCGGGTGAGGTGTGACTGGTGTGTGAGGTGTGAATGGTGTGTGGAGTGTGAACAGTCATGGAATGTGAATGGAATTAGCATGTGAGGTGTGAATGGCATGTGAGGTGTGAATGGCATGTGGAGTGTGACCAGCCATGGAATATGAATGGAATCGGCATGTGAGGTGTGAATGATATATGCAGTGTGAACAGCATGTGATGTAAGAATGGCATGTGAGTTGCGAATGGCATGTAGGTGTGTAAGGTGTGGGAGTGGTGTGTAAGGTGTAAAAGACAGATGGATGTTCATTATGTGTATAGTGCATAGTATGTAGAGCATGAATGCTGTGTGAGGGTAAATAAATGGCATATCCAATGTGAATGGCATGTGGGGTGTGTATGGCATGCGAGGTCTTTATGGCATGTAAGGTACAATTAACATGCATGGTATGTATGGCGTTTGAAGTGTGCATGGCATGTACAAAGTCATTTCCATGTGGAGTGTGTGTTGTATGCACAGTGTGAATGGCATGTGTGTTACGCTTGGCATGTGAGGTGTAAAAGGCAACTGAATTATGAAGGAGATATGACGTGTTCATGGCCTGTGGAGTGTGATGGCACATGGGTATACTTCACTCGTGAGGTATATATGACATATGGAGTATGCTGTATAAGTGGTGTGGGCATCACCTGTCAGTGTGCATAGGACGAGGCATGCATGGCACTTGATGTGTGTCTGGCATGTGAGCTGGACATGGCATGTGATAGGTTCGTGGTCCATAGTGTGTACATGGCCTGTGAGCGTATGTGATGTGTGCATAGCATGAGAGGTCTACATGGTTCGTAGCATGGGTAGTGAAAAGTTGAGGATGCTCGTGATGCCCTCCGATGCTGACTTCACCACAAGCCACCCTGTGCCCTCCGCTCTTTGCCTAAGCAGCGCCCCACCTCCTAACATGCACAGCCCAACTGATGTACTTCTTGGTGAATTTATAACTAAAGCAAAACTTCTTTGTAGAAAATTCCCTCTTGAGAAAAAAGTGTCAGTATAGCAGAGAGTTTTCAGTAAACTTACATAGAGAAAACTCTAGCCCACTAAAATGTCTAAAAGAGTCTCCTTGTTGGCAATGAAAGCTTTTGTTAGATTGACAAACCACCCGTCCAACCCTAAGAGCTCTCTCTTGCCTCTGTGCACTTGCAGAGCACACACAGCACCAGACACAGAATCACGGCCTCCTTGTCACCCGCAGGAGAGCACCCTTCCCACAGAAGTTGCTCTGTTACTGTTTTTCTTGGCTTGAAACACTCCTCCCTAGAGGTCACATGGGCTGGTCCCAGATCTTTTACTAAACGCTGCCTGAACCAATTGGAAGAAGAGGTGAGCGATTGGTCTCCCTGACTTCAAGCTCTACTATAGAGCTATAGTCCTGACAACAGCTTGGCATGAAAACAGACAGGTGGACCAATGGAATCGAATCAAAGACCCTGCACACGTATGAACACCTGATTTTTGACAAAGAAGGCAAAATGTTACAGTGGAAAAAGGAAAGCATCTTCAACAAATGGTGCTGGCATAACTGGATGCTGGTGTGTAGAAAACTGCAGATAGATCCATATCTACTGCCATGCACAAAACTCAAGTCCAGATGGATCAAAGACCTCAGCAGTTACACTGACGCTGACAGAAGAGAAAGGGGAAGGTACCCTTGAATTTATTGGCACAGAAGACTGCTTCCTAAATGTAACACCAGTAGCACAGACACTGAAAGCAACAATCAATAAATGGGACCTCCTGAAACTGAAAAGCTTCTTTAAGACAAAGGATATGGTCAATAAGACAAAACAACAGCCCACAGAATGGGAAAAATTCTTCGTCAATCTCAAATCTGACAGAGGACTGATCTCCAAAATATATAAAGAACTCGAGAAACTGAACATCAAAATACCAAGTAATCCAATTAAAAATGGGCTACAGAGCTAAACAGAGAATTCTCACCAGAAGACTCTCAAATGGCTGAAAGACATTTAAGGAAGTTTGCAGTGCCCTTAACCATCAGGGAAGTGCAAATCAAAATGACTCTGAGATACCATCTTACACCTGTCAGAATGGCCAAGATCAAAACCACTGAGGACAGCTTATACTGGAGAGGATGTGGAGTCAGGGGAACAGTCCTCCATTGCTGGTGGGAGTGTAAACTTGTACAGCTATTTTGGAAATCAGTTTCTAAGAAAATTGGGTATCAATCTATCTCAAGACTCAATGATACCATACTCCTGGGCATATATCCAAAGGATGCTTAACCATACTACAAGGACACTTACTCAACAATGTTCATAGCAGGAGGCATGGGAGGGAGAACTGTGATTGGAATGTAAAATGAAATTAAAATAAATCAATCTATTTTTTAACCTTTTAACTCAAACATCACCATTTTGCTGTAGTCAACACAAAGCCGCACACCACACGCCAATCTCTCCTACCTGCTCTGCTTTTAGCATCTTTGACCACACAATCTACCTTGGCAGTGTGCTCTAAAGTTTTCTAGTTGGTGTGCTTATTTTTGTTGTCCGTCTTTCTCTGCCAGAACATGGGCTCCACGTGGCTAGGGATATTCTTTTCCTTGCTGTATTCCCAGCACCTGGATGCACGTTCACTGAAAGAGAGAATGAATCATAGACTGGTCATGCATGCATCGCTTCTCAAACCCACAGCCCTCATACCGTCTTGGCTTTCCTGTCCTCTACTGTCTGTGAGAACATATGATTTCCACCAGCTAGTTCATTTGCCAGACTCCCAAGGTCCTGCATGCACCAGAGTCTGAGGGTCCCCGGAGTGGGACATATGAAGAGCCTCTGGGACCCTGGTCATGACCAGGACCATGTCTGTGTCCAGCTACAATATCACAGTCCCCCCCAGATCAGCCTAAATTAACTAGATCTTTACCTGGTGGCAGGCAATATCAGGCTTTCTGGGAAGCAAAATTGGCAGGGAAGAGAGCAGGATGCTTGGATTGAGAAAGAAAACCTAAGGACAGAGACTGGTCCTCGGGCTGGTCCTGTGCCACCTGACCCACCCACGTTTTTTATCCACTGGCCCTTCAGACCCCTATACCCAAGCCAACAAAGCAACCTACATTATTAAAGTGTGGAAGCCGCAGGTCCTGCCTGGGTAGGGCAGAGGTGACTGAGGCTTGGGGCAGGTGCTGGCTAGATCTGGTTTCTAGAGGCTATATATATATATATATAAAGGCTGCCTCTCCCCCCCCACCCCGGTGCAACACCCTAGAAGCCCAGCCAGACCAACATTCCTGCCCAGAAGCCAGCTCTCCATTTATAGCCCCTGGGTTGAGCAGTAAGGCCTGGGAAGGACAGAGACTCACAGGAGCCTCCTACAGTGGGGACGCCCAGGGTGAGCGGTGTGCTTCTCCAGGTCACCGGGCCTGAGCCCAAAAGGCTGTACACTGAAGGGACCACAGCCAATGGCTTCCCCCACAATGGGTGGCTGGGGCAAGTTTGGATGAGCATAAACCAAAAAGCAAAGTTGTAATTGCTTAGTTAGCGCAAAATTTATTTTTATATTTTCTTTGCTTGCTCGGGTTTGAGGCAACCGTGTAACTGCAGTGGCATCTTTTTCCACCAGAGGACTTGGGGTGGTGGTCGCATTCCTCCCACTGGGTGTGGACCAGCTTTTGGGGCCCGGGTGGGCCCTTTACCTCGTGACCATCATTGCACTGCTGTTGGGTACAGTCATAGCTTACAGGCAGAGACCAGTACCAGGCTATGCCAGCCCCCAGGCCTCTGGAGCCATGGCCAGCTCCTCCCCAGCAGGAAGGGCCACCAGAGCAGCAGCTGCCACCATAGCAGTCACACGGCCAGCTGGGTCTGTGACCACGAGGGAGCTGCTTGCTGAGAACACTTGCTTTTGATGTAGGGCTCCGGATGTGGCCACCACCCCAAGTCCACTGGTGGAACGAGATGCCAGTACAAACAACAGCAACAAGACTAGATTTGCACAAGTGGTTTGAAGTGCTTCCTTGGAGGTGCCAGAGCACGACATAATTAAATGGAATCGCTGCTCATTCATCAGCTAAGAAATACTTATAGCGTGCATACCTACTGTGTGCCGAGCACATTCAGCCTAGGCTCGAAAATGGAGGGGGAGGCAAATGCTGCCATCAAGAGCATTACTTATAACAATGACTTGCATTCTTCATTGTGAGTTTATGTCCAAGGAAACGACACCTGTAATGACGCCACATCTCTAACAACCCTCTTGTCCCTGTACCTACAAGTTAAGTTCCAGCATCCGTGCTGTGCATTAAACCTGTCAATCACAGGAGTCACAGCCCCATCCCAGGATGCTCCTCTCTCATCCTGTGAATACCTGCTGTGGTGGCTTCTGTCTTCCTTCATCCAGGCCACTACACAAGTCAACCACAGGGAGGCCTTCCCTGGCTGCTGGAATGAAGGCTATTTCTTGCTTCATCATCCTCATCCTCATCCTCATCATTTAGAATTTGTAGACCCCTGATGCCACCCAGTTCCTTGATTGCTGGCCTGGCAGCCTCCCCTGTAATGTAAGCACTATGTGAATAGGGCCTTGGTTTTGTTCACTGCTGTGTCCCCAATGCTTGGACCAGTACTTGGCATGTGGTAGATAAATCATAACGAACACGGAATGATTAAACAAAGGCGAAGACAAGGAGTGAAGAGGGTGAGCACTTCACCACGGGGACCGACACCACTACCAGTGTCAGGGAAGTGACAAGAGTTGAACTCCAGAAGAGATTGCCGCGCGTCTGAGGGATAAAGAGGACCTCCCGGTTTGTAGAGGGGCCAAGTAAGAAGGCTTCCAGAAGTTAGCGGGAAAGACACCTGGATCACCCTTGCTTACATCTCTGGCATCCGGGAGAGAAGACTTGGAAGCCAGAGCCCCAAGAGGCATGAGCATCCCAGGGAAAGGGTGCGTCAGGGCTGGCAGGGGACCCAGAGCGCCAGTGAGGTGGCTGCCTCCTCCTCCTAGGCTCCTCCTGCTCCTATGCTCCCCAGCGACCCTGCTGGGAAGAGACACCTGCAAGTCTCCAGAGGAACAGAGCCTAGAGACTCCAAGGCCCCCTGCTGGGGCTCAGCACCCCAAGCAAAGGCCGAGAAGCCTGCTGGTTATATAATGCAAGCAGGTGCTGGAGACAGGCACAAGCTCTGCGGCTGGCATAGCCATGCACCTCCCTCTCACATTTCCACACCCTCCTCCCTTTGGATTTCCAACCACCACCACTGTTACTGCAGGACACTGCCGTCATCCCTGGACATGAAGTGGAAACAGGCGAGGGAAGAGGTCACCTCCACAGTTATGCACACCGCACTGTTGGTGAGGTCCTCAGGCCAGGTCCTGGCCATCATGGCCCTTAAGAAAGGCACTTCCCGGGGCTTGACTCTGAACGAGAGGACAGGCACCTGTGGCTCTCTAGGCACCCACGGAAGGAATCCCGCTGGGTAAGTTGAGTGGAGCCTCTTCCCGTTCCCTCCCCCTCCTTCTGTCCACCCTGAGTTTGAGTAGAATGGCTTGAAGTGTTGGTGGTAATCTCCCAACTACCGCATAGACTGCTCTGAGTTCCTAAGCTTCCTGCGGATGATGGGCAAGACCAGACGCTCTCTGCGGAGTACCCAGATCCAGAATGAGCCAAATATCACTGCCACCAAATCATTTATTTGTCTCAGGCTTGCCCACTTAGACCTTCCAAGTGTCATTGTCTCTTGCGCAGGTCGTCTTAGGATCAACTTCTAAGGGTGTGTCACCCTCCGCTGCTTCTTCGCAAGGGGTTTTCCTTTGCCCTGTGTCTCTCTACAAATTTCCCGCAAGAGCAATCTGATTTCTAAGTCCTGTTCTGTGCCTGGTTTCTCCACAAATCAGGAGACAGTGAGGTCCAAGGTCAGCTCTGAAGTGAGTGCAGTGGCCAGCTTCACCGAGGCTGGAGCAGGCGCAGGAGAGGTTTGGGCAGGCTGCATTGGATAGCCAAGTGCAAAGGCGCGGCCTGCCAGTGCCTCCCTTCCTCCCTGCCCCAGCGCAGAGCAGAGCCGCGGGAGGGGGCACTCCCTGGCCCCAGCGGCTACCCTGGGGACCCCAAGCTCCGCCCTACTGCACTCCCATTGGTTTGGGGCGTCCCGCCCCCAGCCTCCCTTTCCAGCTCCCGGGCTTTTTAGGCTACCCTGGATAAATAGTCCAGGACGCCTGGCGCGAAGCTAGGGGCGAGGAGGTCCCAGGACGATCGCTTTCTTTGCCACAACTCCAAGAGATCGGGGAGAGGAGGTAGAGGGCAGCCGGTGTGCAGTCCAGCCCTCAGCGTTTTGTCACTGTACTGTCGGGGTTCAGGAGTGGCAGACAGTGACTACCGAGGATTGAGTTGAGCTAGAGGCAGGACCGAGAAGCCCAGGAGCTGGGAAATGGAGTTATTGTCGCCACCGCTCCGGGACGTAGACTTGACAGGCCCCGACGGCTCTCTCTGCTCCTTTGCCACAGCCGATGATTTCTATGATGACCCGTGTTTCGACTCACCGGACCTGCGCTTTTTCGAGGACCTGGACCCGCGCCTGATGCACGTGGGGACCCTCCTGAAACCGGAGGAGCACACACACTTCCCCGCCACGGTGCACCCCGGCTCAGGCGCTCGCGAGGATGAGCATGTGCGCGCGCCCAGCGGGCACCACCAGGCTGGTCGCTGCTTGCTGTGGGCCTGCAAGGCATGCAAGCGCAAGACCACCAACGCTGATCGCCGCAAGGCCGCCACCATGCGCGAGCGGCGCCGCCTGAGCAAAGTGAACGAGGCCTTCGAGACGCTCAAGCGCTGCACGTCCAGCAACCCGAATCAACGGCTGCCCAAGGTGGAGATCCTGCGCAATGCCATCCGCTACATTGAAGGCCTGCAGGCTCTGCTGCGGGACCAGGACGCAGCACCCCCTGGCGCCGCTGCCTTCTACTCTCCCGGCCCGCTGCCCCCGGGCCGAGGCAGCGAGCACTACAGCGGCGACTCGGACGCTTCCAGCCCACGTTCCAACTGCTCGGACGGCATGGTAAGGCCGGGACTCAGGAGGAGGACAAGTGCTAGCGGCACCTGGCAAACCTGCAGTGTGTTTGAGTCCCGTAGGGTCGGGGAAGTCCTTTAGACCCAGGTGTCCCTGCCATGTCACTAGAGTCTCTGGAGACGCTGGGCATCTGCCATTTGCCCAGTGGGGTGCCATCAAACCGCTGCTGCACAGACCCCAGGAAATTTACTTTACTTTTCAAATCCCTGTTACCTAGATGCAAATTTTTTTTTGTTCCTGGGTCACCGTCCAGTCTCAGTTTGACTCTGCAGACGACAGGTTTCAATGCAGGCTGGCTCTTACCTGCTAACTAGGGCTGACCCAATCCTGGAACTCCCCCACCCCCAGCTGAGACTAGGGGAGCGAGGGAGGGGCCCTGGCAAGGAGTAGGGCTTGAGATGCCCCCGGGGTCTGACTCCGCGTTCTTGCTATTCGCAGATGGATTACAGCGGCCCCCCGAGCGGCCCCCGGCGGCAGAATGGCTACGATGCCACCTACTACAGCGAGGCGTCCAGTGGTGTGTATCCTCAGCTGTTCCCAGCTAGCAGGGCTTCCGTGTCCCCCCTGAAGCTGCCCTCACTCCCCAGGCTTTTAGTACCCCCTCCCTGCCTCCATCGCATACACACTGGTAACTTGGGATGGCGAGGGGGACTGGTTAGGGGGTAAACAGCGCACACCTGCCTCATCTTTCTCCTTACAGACCGGCGAGTCCTCCGTTTCTCTTCTGCTCCAAAGCTCTGTGTTCTGCTGAGGTGGGGTGGGTGTGGGGCGGGCGGGCGGGTGTAAGAGTCTTGAAGAGGCTCGAGCTCGGATGGCTAACTTTCCCATCCCCTTATAGAGTCCAGACCAGGAAAGAGTGCAGCGGTGTCCAGCCTCGTCTGCCTTTCCAGCATCGTGGAGCGCATCTCCACCGACAGCCCCGCCGCGCCTGCCTTGCTGCTGGCAGATGCATCTCCAGAATCTCCAGTTCCTCCAGAGGGGGCATCCCCCAGTGACACAGAACAGGGGACCCAGACCCCGTCCCCTGACGCCACCACACAGTGCCCCGTAGGCACGAACCCCAATCCCATCTATCAGGTGCTTTGAGAAGCTGTCTGGGGCAGGAGAGGGAGCATCGCCCACACTTCCCTGGGTCCTTCACACCCAAAAGATGAAGCTTAAATGACACTCCTTCCAACTGTGCTTTCAAAGCCACACATCCAGAGGCTGGAGAAGGGAGAGCAGAAATCTGTCCCCACATCGGTCCCCAAGGAAAGGACTCGCTGCCCCCAACGGCCAGGCTTTCCTCACAGCTCCTCACGCAGGGGTGAGCCCCACACACCTGAGCCCTGCCCTCCGCGTCCCCGTTGTTGGCTGGAGACACGATCTCCATTTTCCAGAGCCCCCCCCCCCAACACACGCTCTTTCCCGCCGCTCCAGTCCTGTGTGTAACAGGTGTAACCATATCCCACCTTCTCCCGTCCCACGCGCGGTTCAGGACCACTTACTTTTTAATATATGTGTGTGTATATATAAGACTTTTGTAATCTATTCATGTAAATAAGAGTTGCTTGGTCAGAGCCCGAGCCCCCTGGGCTGTATTTATCTCTGAGGCATGCTGTGTAGTGAAACAAGAACTTTGTATGTTTACTCCTCTGGTGGGTGAGCCTCGGGGGCTCACTCGCTCAGGTGTTGGAAATAAAGACGCTAATTTATACATCAGTGGCTCTGGCTTTTCCTAGGCAAGCCAAACGGGACCAGGGAGGGGGGGAAAACACTCCACGATGTAGGCGAGCTGTCTCACAGCGACCCCTGTAGGCGATATAAGGGCAGCAAGGAGGCTGGATGGTGTCAGATAATGAAGGAGGGCTAGGCGCGGCTCCAAGCTATAGGGACCCTTCCCGCGCGCCTTGCCAAGGAAATCAGTGGTTCTAGTGAAACCGGTGGGCATAGGTTGAGGTTAGCTTAAAAATAAAAAAGCCGGGTATGGTGACTCATCTCTGTAATCTCAGTACTGGAGAGGCTGAGGCAGGAGGATGGATGCAGGCTTGGCTATAAAGTTGAGACCTTGCCTCAAAACAAACAACCTCTCTAAAATAAAAGTAATTCATGCTGAGGAGTTAGCTCAGTTGGTAGAGCTCTTGCCTGGCATGTATGAAGCCCTGGGTTCAAACCCCAGGACCATATAAGCCTGCCTTAGGGTGCACAGGAAATTCGGAAGTTCAATGTCATCCTCCAGCTACACAGCCAGTTCCAGGCCACCCCAGGACATGTGTAACCCTGCCAATAGATCAATTAGCTGACTGACTGGTTGATTTCAAACCTAGCTCCACCCACTTGAGCTTCTGGCAAAAGGACTCTGCTTAGGGCCAGTTATTGTTGTTTTCCAAAATCTCCTTCTAGGGATTCTGAAGTGTGAACAAGGTTGGCAATAGTTCTCCTTCACAGAGCGTGTACAGGAGGCTCTGTGGGAGGTTACTGTCCTGGAACTACTTAATACCCTCCCATGTGTGGAGGAGGGTGGGATGCTCCAGTGCAAGGAGAGAAAGCTAAAGGGCCCTGGGCATGCTTTGCATGTCACGTGGTACCTGCAGGCTCTTAATGATAGGGCAACTGCAAGGAGACAGCACAGTCTGGAGCCTAAACTCAGAGCATCTTGCATTGCCTCATAAGAAGGCAGAGACTCCGAGCCTGTGAGAAGAAGGGCACTTGGGGCCAGCGTGATGTCTGTCGCTGTGTGTTTTCATCGGGCTGTGTAGTCTGGGCAGAGGAGTCCAAGGAGGGCATCCTGGACAGGTGTGGCGGGAGAAAAAAGGTAGGCAACACACAACAGCAAATATGGGACAACCCCCCCCAACACAGGGACCTCTACCCTCCCAAGCACAAGTTCTCCCTCGCTCACACTTGACCCCGGGGTCTCAGTACCTCCTGCATCCTGTGCTACAGATCCTCTTCCTGAACCCCCACAGGACAGGTTCAGGAGACAGAAAAGACACATTCAGGAAGTCCACTCATCCTGAGAGTGGGCTCTGCTCCCCCAACACCACCCTGGAGGAACCACCCAAAGCTTTTCCATTGCCATGATGCTGGCTCCTCCCTCTCAGATCTCCATAGGGCTCCTTACACTAACTCCCTCAGGCCCCCTCGGGATGCCATGACTTTGTCCACTGCACAGATGCCAAGTCCTATACTGAATGGGAAGAGACCACTGGGCACACTCCCTGCCTTTGGCAAGCACCCAGACATTTGGGGGTTGGTCACATCGCCATCCATGAAGTGCTAGAACACAGTCTGTGGGTGAGGACAGGGGCAGCCCACACCGGTGCAGAGAGACACAGGCAGATAGGGACTGGACAGGAGAGAGTGCTCAAAGCGGGAGAGGACACAAAGGGGGAGGGAGGGGACAGCCTTATGGACCCACAGCTGCTCAAGGGCAGGGGCTGGGGAGACAGAGAAGGAGGCAGGTCCATGTGGGGCTCCGCTGAGAGCATCCTCAGGGCGAGCATCCCTCAGGGAGCCCCAGGGGACCGACACGATAAGAACAGAAATAGATATGGACCTTAGAAAGGTCTGTTTGGACTGGCAAAACAGACAGGAGGGGACACAAGGTGGCAAGAAGATGTTTTGTGACTTTTCCTAAGGAGATGGGAAGAGATGTCACCTCATATAGAGATGGAGTCAACAGCCCAAAGGAACGCTCCATCTCGCCCAGCGTGACAAATAAATGAGTGTACTTACTTACAGATGTATGGGTGACTTGTGGGGAGATGGCAGTGAAGTCCTACCCTCAGGAAAAAATTTAAATCTTCTTTTAAACATTTGTTTATTGTATGTGTGTGCGTGCGCGCACACACGCCATGGTGTGCGTGTAAGATCAGAGGACAACTTGAAAGGATTCCTTCATTCATTCTCTCCTTCCAACACACTGGCCCCAGGGACTGGACTTGGGTCACCAGTGTCAGCATCCTGCAGAGCTACCTCACCAGCCCCTTATAGACCAGAGTTTTTAGAAGACTTACTCACTTGTCAATTATGTGTCTCCCCTGCTCACCTGTGTGCAGGAGCCCACAGAGGCTAACGGCACCAGGCCCTCCTATCATGGGTGCCGAGAACCAAATCCCTAACAGTGGAACCATCTCTCTAACCTTTCCTTTTCTTCTTGTTGCTTTTTCTCTCCCCCATCAGAGCTGAGGACTGAACCCAGGGTCTTGCTCCTGAGCGCTACCTATGAGCTAAATCCCCAACCCCTAGCCCTTCTTGTATGCTCTAGATTGCGTGCAGCTGGGCTAGGAGGGCGTGTGGTTGGAATCTGGGAGGGGGGCAAATACGGATATCATGACCCTCCCTCCCTCTCTCCCAGAGGGCATATTTGCAGCCCCAGCTACCAGCTACGTGGATTTTTGTTTTATTTTTGACACGGGGTCTCACTCTGTAGCTAGGCTAGCCTGGAGCTCATCATGTTCTGGGCTGCTCTGGAAGTCTTGCCAATCCTCCTTCTTCAGCCTAACCCCAGAGCTGGGGTTACAGGCGCGAGCCACCATACTGGGCTTCCTCCTGCAAAGGTCTGTTTACTTTGGTTGTTATGGCTACTGGTCACGTTGCTGCTTCATGTTGGCAATGCTCCTTTCGTGGCCAATGAAGCAGCAATACTACAGAGGACCAGTCCAGGGGCTGCTGGGGTTGCTAGGGCGACACCTGGCATGCCCCGGAAAGGGGCTGGTTTGGATGTGACAAGTAATGTTGGAAGCATTGCAGGTCCAAAGAAGAACCCTAAGGGCACAGCCCTGATGTCATGTAACTTAAAAGCCACAGGGGTGATGCCTATTAAACAAAGAACACAGAGAGGAACAAGGACACACATATGCATGTATGTATAATATTAGTAACTCACCTAGTGTGTGTGTGTGTGTGTATGTGGTAAAAAATATTATGAGGGAAGTTAGGGGGTGCATTCAGAGCTGGACATGGGAATAAGAAGATGATTGTCAGGTGGAAAGGAGGGTAGCTTCTATACTGGGAACCAACTGCCCCCTCACCTTCCAGGAGACTGCCCTGGCTTTGAGATTTATGGTTCAGCAGATGAGGACAGGCTGGACACTGGCAGTCCGCACGACTCTTCCCAGTGGCTGGGCTGTGGATGCCTAGATGAGATGAAAGCAATCTCCATGGAGGGCTTCAGACCCTGGTTTGCCACGGAGTGGGTTGTGGTGACATTGAAGAGGGGAAGAGGTAGCCATGGGGTCACTGTTAGGACATTTCTAGTTGCAAGCGACAGAAACGTCGTTTAGACAAGTTTCAGCTGTACATGGGTATTAGTGCACAGTAGCTATAAAATAAGCCTAGGGTCCCCTTTGCTTTCCCATGCGCCTCTGTTTTGTGTCAATTGGTTGTGTATGTCCCTTGTCTATTCTGCTCTTATTTAGAAACTTGACAGTTGCTTTAGGTCTCAAACTCTGGCTGGAGACTATCTACCTGGACCAGCATTTGTCCTGAGACAGGACTTAAACCCAGCTGAGGGGGCTCCAGACACTGTGCTCTTCCTGTCCTGTGCTATGACCTGCAGAGGAAGTCAGAAGGAGGGGAGAGGCCGGATCACATCTCGGAGAATGGAAATTGGGTCCCCTGCCCTCTGTCCCTTGCCCCAGTCACTTCTGGAGCACCGACCGCCTACCCTATTTCCAGGGCAGGTGGCACACTCCTTGCTTCTGGGGCCATGTGCACATGGCTGCATCTAAAGAATACCTACAGTCATGGCGTCCAGTGTGCACACATACACCTACATGCATGTGTTCACACGGTAACTGTCTTAGTCGCTTTACTATTGCTGTGAAGGGACACCTCACCGAGGCAGCTTGTAGAAGGAAGCGTTTATCGGGGGCTCACAGTTCCAGAGGGTTAGAGTCTGCGAGGGGCATGGAGGCGGGCTGGTAGGCATGGTGCAGGATCAGGGGCTGAGAGCTTAAAACCTTATCCACAAGTGTGAGCCAGGCTGAGGGGGGTTGGGGAGTGGGGTGGGAGGCAGGGAGGGAGGGAGGGAGGGAACTGGGGAAGGTAGGAGCTTTAGAAGCCTGAATGCTAACCTCCATCAATAAGGCCACACCACCCAATCCTTCCTACATAGTAGCACCAACTGGGGACTACGTATTCAAACAAATGGGCCTCTCTGGGCTTTCAGACTATCACAGCAGCAAGCATATATTTCCAGTGCACACCCAGCTAACTTGCCGTGACTTCAAGAAAGATGAGTTAAGAGAGAGTAAGGCTTCAGGTCCCCTCTTACGCACGCGCCTCTTCCAAGGCCTTGGGAAGAAGCCTAAATGGTCTAGGCTGTTTCTGAATTTTCAGAATAAATTACATTAAGCAATCTGTTAGGATCATTGTGTCTTTCTGTTCTGGCTTGCTCCTATGTTTAGTGACATTTACAGGCATATTAAAGTCCTACCTAAATAAATAAATCTCATTTTGGGTTGGGTGGATTATACTTTAAATAAATGGAATATAAAAACAGAGGCCATAACATTGAAGGGTGAAATAAATTGAAATCGTTTTGGCATTGCGAAGATGACTGTATCTAAAATATATGTTCAGAGCATTGTAGTTTGAATACGAAATGTGCCCTAAAGGACGGCCCACATGCAAGTCATTACTACCTTAAAAGTTTGTATCTGAAGCCTGGGAAGATGGTTCCCCCAGCAAAGTGCTTGCCTCCTGTCCTGAGGGCCTGAGTTCCATCCCTGGCATTCACGTAAAGCCAGGCACAGGGTTGTGCCTCCAAACCCCGTCTCTGTGGGAATAGAGAGCTCCCTGGGCTCACTGGTCTTTTAACTGATCAGCAACCCGGGATCAGGGAGAAAGCCCTGACACAAAAATTAAGGTGTGGGGGGATGTGCATGCATTGGAGCCAGAAGTCCACGCCCAGCTCTTCCTCAGCCACCGCGCCCTCCCCCGACCTTACTGACACACACTTGGACTTGAGGCTTCTCTTTGTGAGAGGGTTAATGATTTTACACCTGTGAGATGGCTCACCGGTTCAAGGTGATCTTGAGCAAGTCTGGCAACCTCACTTTGATCCCTAGAACCCACACGGTAGAAGATGAGAACTGACTCCCTCCCACACGCTGTCCTCTGACTTCCACATGTGTGTGCCATGGCATACATGCACATGCACACACACATAAATACATACATTAGATAAATATTCTGAGTAAGGTGTATCCGTATTCTGAAGTCCAACTGAAGCATTTCAGAAAGACAAAAACAAATACAATGAACTAGAACTTTTACAAACAACTAGCCACCAAGCAACTGAGCTTTTCCTCAGCAGTGACGATTTCTAGCCTCCTGGTGGCCTTCCGTTATTGTCCCCCCCCCCCCAGAGCTTTATTAAGATATAACTCACGAGGCTGGAGAGATGGCTCGGCAGTTGAGAACGCTGGCCACTCTGGCAGGAGGCTCAGTAGGCTCCCAGCACCCATGTTATGGCTTAGGACTATCCTTAACTCCAGGAGAGCTAACACCCTATTCTGGCCTCTACAAGTACTGCTTACATGTGCTATACATACAGTCACACATACATACAAGGACATGCTCACATACATCCAAAAAAATAAATAAACCTTAAAAGTGCTTTTTTTTTTTTTAAAGGAAAAACCCACATGAAATAAAATCCATCTCTTTTCATTTCTTCTTGGTGTGGTGACGCGTACTTGTTCTCAAGAGGCCAAGGCAGGAGGGTTGCCACAAGTCTGAGGCCAGCAGGAGGCGTTGTCTCAAAAGACTAGCAGATAAAAAAAAATCAAAGCAATAATAAAGTCCATATTTCAGTGGCTTGTGCCACAATCATTCCCACTATCTAATTCCAGAGCACTCTGTTCTCCAAAGAATCATGTGACCATAAATGCCCGCCCCCCACCCCCGTCCTGGACGATACTAAGCTATAGCTTTCCCTGTTTGGGGATATCTGGTTGTGTTTCCCCCACCCACCCCTTGGTTTTTTATTTTTGTGTTTTGAGACAGGGTTTCTCTTGTGTAACAGCCCTAGCTGTCCTGGAACTTACTCTGTAGACCAGGCTGGCCTTGAACTCACAGAGACCCGCCTGTGTCTGCCTCCCTCCCGAGTGCTGGGAATAAAGGCATGCGCCACCACTGCTGGCATTTGGGGACAGTTTATATGAATGGAGTCACACAATGTGTGGCCTTTCCTTTTGTGGGGCTTCTGTCATTCAGCGGGTTTCTAAGGTTTATACACATCACACATGTCGTAGGGCATGACTACTCCGTATGAATAGAACTCCGTCGAATGGGAATATAACATTTTATCTATTCATAGCTGACAAACACTGGAACTTCCATTTCCTAGTTGCTGTGCCCTACTGAGAACATCACAAGGTTTTGTATGTAAGTGCATAGTTCCAATTCTCTCATGGCTAATCTTACCAGCTTCAGGGATTTTGAGGCACGTAAGAGAAAACCCTAGTGTGTGTCTGCTTTAGTATTTCCAGGAAGATTCAACTGGTCCCCTTGAATATGGGTGGTGCTATCCCAACGCCGGGGTCCCAGGGTGAGCAGGAAACATGTAGTCTCTCTGTCTGTGTCTGCCTCCCCACCCTGAATGCCGAGACAATGTGACCAGCCTCCCCATGCTCCTGCTGTGCCCAAACAAACTGTTAAGTTACTTTTTTGGGTATTTTCATAAACATGAAAATAATTAATACAACACCTAAAATTCAATTTCTCCACATCCTTAACAATATCTTATTGTCCGTTCTGCTGCGACTGTCCTAGAGGATACAGGGTGGTGCTAAGTGTTCTCTTAACTAAAGGTGTTAGTGATACTGGCTGCCCATATCCTCTTTCAGTGTGGTTACGCAAATGATGTGCCTGCTCTAAGTTTGGCTGTCTTTTCACTGAGTTACAGAAGATCTCCCTACTTTAGACACTAGATCCTTGCTGGCTCTTCCTTCACTTTCTTGCTAGGGTCCTTTGAGCACATTTTTTTCTTTTCTTCAGTGAAAGTCAACCTTTGCTTCTGTGTTTATATCATACCAAGAAAGCATCTGCCATATAGTTTTAGGTCTCACATTTTGGAATCCCTTCTTGGTTAATTTTTGTTTCTACATGGACTGCTTGGGACAGGGATACTAACTTGTCTTGCTGCACATGGATTTCCAGCTGCTCCAGCTTCATTTCTTGCAAAGACGATGTCTCTGTTGAGCTGTCCTGGCACACTTGCCCAGAACCCTGTTGGTGTGTTCTGGATTCCCAGTTCTACTCATTGATCTATGTATCTGCCTCTTGTACAAACTACTCATTGATCTATGTATCTGCCTCTTGTACAAACTGAGTATGGCCACTTTTTTTTTGGTCTGAATTTGAATGCTTCTGAGTAAACAGAACTGACTGAAGTATTGCTAGATGGTTAGTAATTATACCGTCTTTAGAACCATCAAGACGGCTCAGCAGGCAAGATCACTTGCTGCCAAGCCTGAGGACTTTTGAGTTTAACCCCAGGAGCCACATCATACATCATACAAGCTGTCCTCTGGCCTCATGTATGTCCTGTGATCATTCTCCCCGCTCCCACTCCCGCCCCGTGTGTGTGTGTGTGTGTGTGTGTGTGAGAGAGAGAGAGAGAGAGAGAGAGAGAGAGAGAGAGACAGAGAGACAGAGACAGAGACAGAGAGACAGAGGCAGAGGCAGAGAGAGACAGAGACAGAGAGACAGACACAGAGACAGAGAGACAGAGATACAGAGACAGAGAGACAGACACAGAGACAGAAACAGAGAATTTTTTAAGAAATAAAGCTCTGCTCTGGATTTATTAGTGTTACATACATTTAACATCTATCAATTAACAACTCTCAGCTTTCATTTAAATGTCACCCTGATTTATTTTCTATGTAAATAAATATTTCCTTTAATCTCCAATTTTCTAGTCTTTTGCCATTTTTTAAGAGTATAACCTTCAAAATGCCGTGGCTTCAGGTCCACGCAGCCTCTCCAGGACCCAACCCACCTCCAGGCTGAGAGACACTTGGGCACCCACTAGTGAACCAGGAGGGCCTCAGCTGCTGGAAGTGCACTTTAACAGTGTCCACCGTCCCCACCGCCCAGTACTCCCATCCCCGTGGGAAGCTGGCAAAGCCATTTCCCCACAAAAGCCAGGCTCAAGAGTGAAGGCAACACTTTCCTCCAGGGTCCGAGTGCAAGTGAGAGACGGGCGTGTGCAAACGTTAGCGCTGCAGTTTCTTCCTCCTGGGTGCTCACAGCCTGAGACAGCTCGCCCAGAGAGACCTTCTAAAAGGACCAGATAGCTTCCCCCCCCACACACACACACTCCTTGTGCTGTACCTGATAATAGGTTGAGGTTCTGGGTTGCAGGCAGCAGTAGGTCCCCTCCATCCAAGTGCATCCCCGTATGGACCCCAGATTTCCTGTACATATGTGTGCATGCATTTCTGTCCTTTCGTCATTTCCTGGCTGTCCCCAGTCAGGGTTCCTGCAAGTTGCTTCTATTATCCCAGCCCCGTCTCATTCTTGGAGCCAGCAGGAAAGGTGGCGGCGGCGGTGACGTCCTTGTCCTCCCAAAGCTGTGTCCCGTCTCCCGACCACACTGATGATCTATGGCTGTGGGTCGACAGGAATCTAGAGAAGAGACGTAGGATGGGTTAACCCGGGAGAAGAGGGAAACGGAGATGCACAGGACACTGATGCATTAAAACCCACAGAGCAGCGGCGGCCCTCTCACACAGACAAGGAAGCAGAGGCCCAGAGCGCACTGGTCCATGCAGCGAGTGAGGAGCAGAGACAGTGTTTACAACTAAACCTGCCTAAAGATTTTTAGACTCCCAAGGACAGCTTGTGGAGACTGTAGACCGGGAGTGTCCAATCTGTGGCTCATGGTCACAGCACAGCTGTGATTGAGACCCCACACAAAAGTTCCGAATTTACTTAAAATGTGGTGGGATTTGATTTAGGCTTTCTGGTAACTCAACTGCATGGTTCTGGAGTAGGAATGTCCCACAAAGTAAAATCGTATGCTCCTGGGACCTACAGACTTTAATTGGACATCCTCTGATTTAATGTGTAGCCCAAGATAATTCTTCATCCAGTGTGGTCCTGAGAAGCCAGGGGATTGAGGGACTTTCGTGCTAGATGTTGTTGAAGCCCATGGCTGGGAAGTAGCTTCTACGGACATCTAGTGGATAGAAAGAGCCTGTTAATTTCCCTACAATGCACAACATAGGTTCTCTGGTGCAGGGTGCAGTGTCTTCAGTGCAGAGGTTGAGAGGCCCTGATCTAAATACACACGTGCATGTGCGTGCGCACGCGCATATACACACACTCGAGCGTGCGCGTGCACACTCATACAAGTGCACACACGTGCGCACAAGTGCACACATAGCACACACGCACACACACGCATGCTCACACACAAGTGCACACATATGCACGCATGCACACACACGTGTGCTCACACACACAAGTGCACACACACACACACACACAAGTGCCCCAAGTGTTCTTCACTTCAGCCTTTTCCTGGGCTTCTCTGGAGCCTCTGCCTCAGCTGCAGGCAACCCAGCACAGCATCAGGGTCACCAACCAAGCTAGACAGGTGGCCAAGGTCACCAACTGCCCACAATGGCGCCTCTTGCTTTGCTCTCCCTTGAGCATTAGAGGGAGGAGGTCTGACTTGGAAAGAGGATGCCTGCCAGCTCCTTGGCCCAGTCCAGAAGGGCAGGCAGAACATACTCCGCACAGCCAGTTTAGGGTAGATTCCAGGCCCGGCCACAAGATGGCAGCCTAACCCACGAGGAACACGGAAGCTCCTGACCTGGGAGAGCTGCACAAACCCTGTGCCAACCTGGACAAAGGCCTGAGGGGCTGGACCGGGGCCAGTTCCGGAGCGCAGCAGGGCTACACCTAAGGCCTGCGAGGTCCAGGTGTGACAGCATAGGTACAATTTGGCTTCAGGTATCCCCCTCATATTCTTTCTCACTCCTCACCCAGAACAGTTCATCCTGAGTTCAGCAATTCCTACAGGGGTCTTCCTCTGCCCTGTGCAGCCCTAACAGGAACAGCAAAGCCCAGAGCACAGGAGCTAAGCATGCAGGAGAGTACTTCTCCCACGTAGTTGTAAGCCACTGAAGCACGCGGGGATTGGGTGGCTTGCTTAAGGTCACAGTTAGTCAAAGGTGGGCCACTACGCAGTCTGTTCTAGTTCCTGCTCAGAACCCTGGGACGGGACAGACCACCCCCAACCAGACATAGGTACCAAAGACATTTCTGTACAGGACTGTAAGCCTTCCCTTGTAAAGGGGCAGGCAGCTATGCTGTAGACAGTTGGGGATGGGAAAGGGCAGGATTGCAATATTTCTGGGAAGAAGCTGGGCTTGGTCAGCCGTTCCTCCCCTCCACAAAGCTGTATTTCTCTGTTCCTTGTTTTATTTTTTTCCCCCTGTGGTCTCATCTTGTTTTTTTCTGGACTTTCTGTGAATGTCAGCCTTCTCTTGGTGTGAAGAGGAGGCGAGAGGAGACTTCTGTGTCCTTCTTAGGATACAAAAGTAGGAGAACTGCTTGAAGTGGGAGGGGGTGTCAGCAAGGATCACAGCGAGAAGCTTACAGCGGGAACCTGTTTTCCTGTAACTTTCTCCAAGACTAAGAGTCATCACCACCCAACTTTCCCCTGCTGGGAGCGTTTTTTCTCTGTCCCACCAAGACCTAGTCCCTTTTCTGCCTGCTCCTCCCCACGCCCAGGACACACTGCGCGCCCACCAGTACTCACCGTGGAGTGGGGCCCGACGGAGCTCAGGACCTACCCCTCAGGGACCTTGGACTCAGCCTCAGTTAGGGAGTCTAGATATCCAGTATCTCTGAAGCTGGAGCATCAGGGTCCCTAGCCCTTTCCTAGCTTTTCCCAAATCACCTAGATCTCAGTGAGCGGCTTCGGTGTTTAGGGCGGTGTGGAGAAAAGCAACGGCTGGTGATCTCCAGAGGTGCTGACAGCGCTTGATAGGAGCCAGAGAGACATGTGGAGAGCCAAGCTCTGTCCTATGGGGCTTTGCAGACAGGGCTGGGGGGGGGCACACTGGCTCCTCAGGGGTCCTGAGGAGGGGACCCTGGATTTCTGTCTGGGAGGAAGGGAAAGTCTGGGGGGGGGGCTCCTCCTTGGTGTTCATCCTGACTGTTCACAGCTGGGTCTCTGTGTCTTTGTCTGTCTATCCCAGGGTTGGGAGCCTGTGTCCCGGGGATCTGAATTGGAGCCGGGCCGGAGTGCACCACACTGGACCTCCTTGTGATCAGGACATGGGGCTGACACTGACCAGAGTAAGAAGGACACTGCACAGTGAATAAGTGCCAACAAGTCAATAAGAGCCTCTCACTTCCTAATTAAACCCCCTTTGCCAGGGTAGGCTGCGTTTGACTGCGATGGACAGCGATCAGTGACTATATTTCACGGGTCAGCAGCCTCTGGAGCTGAGCCTGACCTTCCAGTCCCTCATAATCCCACCTGCCCGCTTCTCCTAAAAAGCTGGGAGTCCCCGGGGGTCAAGAGCTACGTCTGAGTTGTCTGTTGGGACTTTGTGACTGGTACAGATCTGGAGGAGTAAGGATGAAGACAATGATTGCTGATTAAATAAACCAGGCCAGGAGGACTTTGAGGTCAGAAATAGTCTCTGTCCCCAGCATCAACTTTGAATCTGAAGGAACAGCCCCCAGACACACTGGGCAGCTCGAGCTATTGGGGGCGGGGGCAGAGACTGTCAGTATTCAAGGAGCCAAGCGGTCTTTGCGCCTCTTTTCATAATAATTCAAGTTACTGGGCAAACTGAGATCTGTGTGTTGTCCTCGTGACTAGTCACCGTAGAGTTAGAAAGGGTGCAGGGCCCGAAAGGGTCCAAAGGATTAAGAGGCGCTCAAGATTTATCATCAATGGAGAGTCGGGACAGGGGGTTGGTAAGAACTATTTTGCAGGCCGTGTAAGAGGATATCTCTGGAAGGATCAGGGGGCCTTGAGGTTCCCTGGGGAGGGTCGGTATGAAGGGATTCCTTGAGAGGTCAGTGCTAGTCCTGGTCGAGGAACGGCTTGCCTACTCAGAGGATCTGATGGCTCCTGGGTTCCAAGTAGAGGAGCTGGCCGACGCCCTTCTCACCCCGGTGTGACCCGGGGGGGCGCGGGCCCAGACGTCGCTGGGAGCTTCCACCCAACCGGTGGAGCTCCCCGAGGGCGGAGCGTCGGCGGGTCCCCGCCGAGCAAGAGGCGAGGGAGGGCGGGCGCCCCCAGCGCCCGGGTGGAGGGAGGCCGGGTTCGGTGCGGGCCTAGGAGGGGGGCGCAGAACCAGGGCTTTTTAGGACCCAGCGCGGCGCCTCCCTCCGGGGGCGAGTGCGGCTGCGCGCGCCGTGTGCCCGTGTCCGGAGAGCCGCGGGCTGGATGCGGACCGCGCGAACGAGCGAGCGAGCAGGCAGCGGAGCAGCAGCCCGGAGGCGGCGGCGGCGGCGGCGGTGACGGCGGCGGCGGCGGCCGCTCCGCGCCTCGCCTCCCTGGCCTCGCCAGCCTCGCTGCGGCGCCGCGCCCGGACCTACCACCCCCGCCTCCCGGGCCCGACCTCGGCAGCGCCCCTCGCTCCGGCTGCCAGCGCCACCCGCCCTCCGGGATCCGGGAGCGGAGCGCGGGGCGCAGGGACCCCGGAGCCAGTGTCCGCCGGCGCCGCCAACAAACCGGGCCGGGAGAACCGCCTTCCCTCGGCCCAGAGCCGCTCGGCAGCCGCCCGGGAGCTGTCCCTTCAGCACCGCCGCCGGAGCCCGAGTCCCAGCGCAGCCCGGCAGAAGCCCTGGCCGAGCGAGCCCGAGCGCACCAGGCGCTGCGCTCAGCGACCGCCCCGCGGGGCAGCACCCAGGTGCCCCGGCCCAGGGGACCCGCCATCTCCTCCGGGAGGCGGGGAGAAGGAACGAGGAGGGCAGGCGGGCTGCTTCACCCGCCGCCGAGGGGAATAGGCAGCCAGGCGAGGAGAGCCGGAGGGGACCCGCCACACAGGGAGGACAGCAGCCTGCAGCTGTCCCCAGCACACCGGGAGCGCGCCGCGGCGACCACCGCAGAGGCGAGCGCGGGCTTCCCGTCCCCCCCCACCCCATCACTCCCCCTGTTGGGGCCGCTCTATTGGTCCGGGCCCCCCGGAACGGAGCAGCTGACCTTCCCCTAAAAAGCTTTGTGTCGGTTTCTCCATTTTCCCGCTGAGATGCTACTGGCAGCCCGGCCCCCCCACCCTTCCTCCCCTCCTCCCGGGGCTCGCCACTGAGCGCCGCCCCACTCCCTCCCTCCCTCCCCCTAACCCTCCTTCCTCTCCTCCTCTGCCTCCTCCGCAGCCAGGCCAGCTCCCTTTCACATTGGGTGCTTTGCAGACCCTTGGGAGCCCGCGCACACACCCCTGGACCCGTACCTGACTGACAGCTCCTCCTGAGGGAGCTTGGCTCGCTCGCTGGGGTGGGTGGCCAGAGCCTCGGTCCTCTGTGCCCCCCGACGGCCGGGGGAGGGGGGAAGAGGCCCTGCGCCCCCCTCCCCGTCGCCAACTCCCCCTGGCGGCAGCTCCCATGGGTGTCGCTGGGCCGCGCCATGCCTAAGGGGGCGCCGCGATGGGCCAAGGGGACGAGAGCGAGCGCATCGTGATCAACGTGGGCGGCACGCGCCACCAGACGTACCGCTCGACGCTGCGCACGCTGCCCGGCACGCGGCTTGCCTGGCTGGCGGAGCCGGACGCCCACAGCCACTTCGACTATGACCCGCGCGCCGACGAGTTCTTTTTCGATCGCCACCCGGGCGTCTTCGCTCACATCCTGAACTATTACCGCACGGGCAAGCTGCACTGCCCGGCCGACGTGTGCGGGCCGCTCTACGAGGAGGAGCTGGCCTTCTGGGGCATCGACGAGACGGACGTGGAGCCCTGCTGCTGGATGACCTACCGCCAGCACCGCGACGCCGAGGAGGCACTGGACAGCTTTGGCGGCGCGCCCCTGGACAACAGCGCCGACGACGCAGATGCCGACGGCCCGGGCGACTCGGGCGACGGCGAGGACGAGCTGGAGATGACCAAGAGACTGGCCCTCAGTGACTCCCCAGATGGCCGGCCTGGCGGCTTCTGGCGCCGCTGGCAGCCGCGCATCTGGGCGCTGTTCGAGGACCCCTACTCATCCCGCTATGCGCGGGTAAGTGACAGCTTATCCACCAGGACCTGACCCGGAAAGCCAGCCTTTGCCGCTTCCCGCGGGCAGGGGGCAATGGACAGTGAGTGCCCAGAGTTCTGAACTGAAGGGGGTGTGGACATGTGTAAGAGAGAAGGGATGGTTTTACAATGGTGACTGGGTTTGTATACATGAGACATGAGTCTGTACTGCTAGTTGTATGAGAGCATATGAATGGCGTGTGAGTGTGTGTGTGTGTGTGTGTGTGTGTGTGTGTGTGTGTGAGTAGACTGCATGCATTCTGATGTAAGTATACTGGTGTGTCTTTGGATGGGTGAAAGTGTGTGGGAACAAGTGAGCATATGTGTATTTTGAATGTACATGACACCCCACTCTCCTGTTAGGGCCCATCCGTGCTTTTAGAAGGTGTACGCTGTGAAGGTGGGATTGCCCTTTGGTTTGGGGGAGGCGGCGACTCCTTCCTCTTCCTAGGGCAGGGAGCTTCTGGAGTAGAAAGGGTGTTTTTAGCCTGCTGGGAAGCTAGAGAGAGCCCCTCTTTCCCCAGGGACCTTCCTTAAGCCATCTAAGGAGATGTCTTGGAAATGCTCTAATTAATAGCTTATGATTGGTGTGGATCTGGGCTGGGGGTGGGGCACAGAGAATGGTGACCTCTGTCACACCTGCCCTTCTGGGTCTGGGGAGAGCCTGGAGGAAGAACTTAAGAAATCCTTAAACTTCTGCTTCCTCTGGCCCCTGGGAAATATACCAGGAGGAAGCCTGTGAAGTGGGTGTGCCTTCCTCAGCCACGCCCCTTTAGGAATAGCTGATTGTTACTAGAAAGGACACCCTGCTGCTGACCTTGGCCCTTCAGATGGCCTCCATGAAATGGAGAGCATGGTGGGCTGCAGGGACCATTTGATGGACTGTGTCCCCAAAGAGACCCCAGGGAGACACCGAACCCTGGAAGGCAGACTCAGGGGCTTTGAACTCTGTTCTCTGACCTGAAGAGTGCCAAGGATGGGGGGGGGGTAGGGCTGGGGATTTACACCGCCCCTCCCAGGCAAAGGACTGCTTCTGTCTGACTGCCCTTCACTGCTCCAGATCACTGACCAGGAGCTGGGCCAGAGCTCGGGGGTTAAGGGGGCTTGAGGAGGAGCTGGAATCCATGGAAGATCAGTAGATAAAGCTGGGGGGGGAGGGGTCTCAGGTGCCCAAGGACAAGGAAGGGCTGTATGGCCAGACACCTGACAGATCTGATGCTGAGATAAAGCAGGAAGGCCTGAGGGGTGGGGACAGCGTTCAAAACTCATACCTTGAATCTTAGAACAGGTGCCACTGTGGGTAGGGGTGGAGAGAACTCTAGGGCCTCCCACGTTGCCGCTGAGGATTTTGGCCAAGGTCAACCCGGAAGTAGGAAGCCAAGTAAAATTTAAATCAAAGTCTCCTGGACCTATTCTCCCCTGAGGTGGCCCCTGGCCCTCTGCCTTGGCCTGGGGCGGCCCGGGGCCCTGCAGGGGAGGCCTCTCTTCTTCTCCCCTCTTCCTGATGACAGAGGCCACTACAGCTAGAGGATTATGTAACTGGAGGCTATGCTGAGCTGTGGGGAGGGGCTGGAACGTGGGACTGAGAGAATGAACCAGCATAGGCTGGGAGAGAGGAGCCTGACAGGGCAGGCCAAGGCCTGGATTAGAGCAACCGTTCCGCTTACATTTGACCTTGGCCCCCGGGAGTTAGGCCAGTAGGCCCAACTTCTTTAGGGTAGTTGCAGAGGGCTGGACCCCTCCGCCTGCCTCCTTGGACTCTGCTGTGATCAGGGTACACATGTGTCAGGGCAGGCGAGGGTCAGTAGGGGTTACTTCTCACTTTCTCTTTGCACCCACTGGTCATTCCTGGGCTGTGGGGTGGCCCTCACTCAGTGGAGACAAGTACACACCTAAGTGCAGCTCGAAGTCCTGTCAGTCTAAGGGCACAAGGCTCACACGAGTGGCCGCTGAAGAGCAAATGAAGGGAGAGCTGGGCAGCCAGAGGCAGCAGGTGGGGCTTGGGGTGCAGGTGGGTGTCAGTGGGCGCCCCTTCTCAAAAGCAGTGCTACTGTCTTCCTCTAGTAGCCTCACGAAAAGGTTGTAGTCCCTTCTTGTTTGTGTGGGTACCACAAGACGACACTGAGACCCACAGAGAGAGCTAAAGGAAGAGATGGGATCAGAACCAGGCCCCTGCCGCCTGCCCGCCCGCCCGCCGGTCCGGCCAGCCTAACTGCATTGCGCTGCCTCTCTGCAGCCCTGCGCAGAGACCAGCCTGCTGCCTCCTCCCCCCCCCCCCCTGTCTTTGCTCTGACGCTGCCCTCACCTTTGTTTAGAGCCTCCCCCTCACAGCCTGGAAAAGCCTTCTCAGATTGGTGGGTCTGGGTTTAGCATTCAACGTTTCCCCCTTGATTCTAGACCTGAATCTTACATGTGATATTGTCTGTGTGTGTGTGTGAAATATAAACTAGAAATGTGCATGAGCGTCTGTGTGGGTGTGTGAGACTCCTCGTGTGTAAGAATAAAAACGTTAGGTGAGTGTGACTCTGGGGGCACTCACGTGTTTGTGTGTTCGTGTGTGTGTGTGTGTGTGTGTGTGTGTGTGTGTGTGTGTGTGTGGAGACTGTGAGTATAAGAGAGATCCTTATGTCAAAGAAATTGGATGTGAGATTGTATGTGTGTTGATAGATGGTGGTGCTGTGTGTGTGTGTGTGTGTGTGTGCACGTGTGTGTGTGATGGGGGGGGGCCTGTGAAAGAATGTGTGTAATAAGAAAAAAGAACATGCATGTGTATGAGACATGCTGCCCGTGAGACTCCAGGTCAGTGTATCTCTTAGTGATGTGTGGCCAGGTGTGCAAGTGTACATGTGTATGTGTAAGCCTGTGTGTGCAATGCTATTTGGGAATATTCCGTGTGACAAATAGCGTGTGGTTATGTGTTCAGAAATTGTGAGGGCCCATGTGTGACGAAGTGTGTCTGTATAAGAGGGTCTTAGATGTGCATCATTGCTGCTATTAGTGCTAGTATGTGAAAGAGATATTGTGTGGCCCGGTGTCCCTGGAGGAAGGCGACGTTCTGTAGGCCCCCTGCCTGCTGTTTCCATCTCCCGGGACTCCTGGGCTGTCTGACTGAAGAATGTCCTTGCATGCCATGCCATGCCTCAGAAGATATGTGTCCCCGACAGGCCAGTTGTGGATGTGTGGGTCAGCAGTGAGGTGAGACCGCTTTCCCCCAAGGAGCTATCAGGATATTGGCTGTGGAAGATAAGGACCCTTTGGTTGGCAGAGGATGTCCCATTGGAGCTCTCAGGGGCGGCAGTGCTGGCCAGAACAGCTAGGCCCCTGTCATCCCAGAGCAGGGTTGGGGAGTGAGGTGAGCTGGGGCTGAGCCCCACTTGTAGTCTGGGATGGGGGTTGTTGCATCCGAAGACACACAACGGTGTGAGTGGTGATGTAGCATGTGCATAAGGGGACGAGGGCGTCTGGGACAAGCTGCCTCCTGAAGTTACACTGGCCCGCCATGGCGGGGTGAGCGGGTGTTGGCAGGCAGAAGCAGAGGGAGCCCAGTTCTTGTGTGAAATGTTGCAGAGGTGTGACAGCACGTGTGTAAGACCAGCTGGCTCCAGCCTGTCCTCCACAACCCCTTGAGAGCCAGCTGAGGTCAGAGGCCCAGAGGTCTTTGTGATTTACATGTCACCAGGAGCATTGTTCGTGTCATATGATGATGGTCTGTCTCTAGGCTGCAGGCCGGGGAGTGTCCCGAATGCATGTCTATGTGTGGTATCAGCCCGCTCAGGCCACTGGACCCGATGAATGCCTATGGCCTCAAAGCTGGGGAGTCCCACCTCTCTGAACACTACTGTCCATCTCTTCTCTGGTTCCCTGTCCCTCTCTGCCCTGTTCTCAGTCCTAAGGCTTCTTAGCTGTCTGTGGAGGGAGTCACCTAGTGGTTACAGTGAAGGGCCTAGCCCAAGAATCCTCTTCTTTCCCTGGGTCCCTGGGTCCCACTTCCAAGACAACTCTGGAAGCCCAGGCAAAGGCAGAGCTATTAGAGAGACTTCTTAGGCAGCTCGCTCCTCCCCGGACAGGGGACCCTTGAGACATGCTGGCGTGTAATGGAAACCTATAGCAGCAGCACGGCCCATCCAGCCACTGTGGTTTACCAGGAGTCCTTGTGTTTATTTATTTATTTATTTTTTATTATACCTCCAAACCCCCAAGGCCCTTTAAGTAAAGAAAGCCACAGACCGGGTATCTGGGAGCTAGCATCCTTCAGCTTTCATCACTGATGAACAGGGGGAGGACTGGGTGGACTGATCATAGAGGTTCACATAGAGCGAGCGTCTCCGAGGTAAGCATAGATGGCCAGGCACACGGGAAATAGTCAGAAATGCGGTTGCTGCTGTGGCTCAATTTGCCTTTTGCTGGTATTTCTGCTGTGGCTCTGCGATACTGTCTTACCTCACAACCATCTCTGACCTTCATCCAGCCTGACTCTCCAGTGTGCTCTTGCCTGACTTTAGTCACCACTCAAGGAATGATCATCTGCCCTGGTTTGGTTGCTTACCGTTTCTCTTCATGTCCCCTTCCTTTCCCCCAGGACTCTCTCTTCCTAACCCATTCCTGTCCTTTATTCTTCATACCCACAGAAAAGCAGTTTCTTGGCAGTACCTTCCTGGTCCCCAGGCTCAGTCCCAGAGCCCCTCCCTTCAGAACAAATCTGGTTGGTGGTTGGATGTTCATGAGAAGGTTGCTCATTCAGGGTTATCACCTCCAGGCCATAAGCTTCCTCTACACACAACAGAGTGGGAGCTGTTATGACAAGGGGGGGTTTGAGGCCCAGAGAGGAGTGATTTGTCAAGGTCACAGGCGAGCAGCATGTCTGGGAACCCTCATCTCTGACTCCAAGCTCAGCAGGCACTTGGAGTCTCACCTTGGAGAGGGTTTGGACTCTGCCACCCTGGGGGCAGCTTCGGTAATCTGGAGGCTTGGCATTTGCTACTAGAGGCTTTGGGGGTTGTTAGCTTAAGTCTCCCAGGGCAGACAAGACTTGTCTCAGAGGTGGGGGAAGGTTCTGGTAGGGGCTCATTCCAGGGTCCACTGCCTGAGCCAGGGACCTCAAGCCTCCCACGACAGCTGAATTTAGTGTCTCTGGCTATTCTGAGCAGTCTCATGACTAGTGTATTCCACTCCGGACCAAAAGGTCAGGGCCTGAAGCCACACCCTGCTGTCACTCCTGGGTCAGCCTGGCCACTACCCCAGTCTCAGCTCCCATCTGTGAAGGTGGCTCAGAGCAAAGGAGGGCCGGAGGCTCCAGGGCAGCTGGTGGCCAGCTTTTGTTTAGAAGAACTAGTTGGTTGGAAGGGACTTCCCCTGTGCATAGGATGTGGGATGGATAGCTGTTATTTGGATACCTCCAGCCACTGCCATTAGAGACGTTCTCCAAGGGCATGGATCAAAGCACAAGTCTATAAGAAAGCATACCGTATTCATGACATTAAATGCAGGGACCCACGCAAGGGGACCTTGCAGTTAGGGGCTGACCACTGGGCTCATCTGTGAAGAAAGCACCAGGCATGTGGGAGCTTGTAGCCGAGGAGCAGGGTGAGGATGGGGGAAGAGGAGGAATGGAAAATTACCACCAGGAAGCAGAAGGCTGTGTCAGCGGTAACCGGATTCTCACTGAAGCCAGGCTAGTGTCACCAGACATCACCAGGAGTGATGGAAGATGAAAAACCCGATGAGATTTACAGATGTGAGGGATGGGGTACCTCACGGGGAGTTCTTTTCCTAACGTGGCATTTTACAGGAAGTGCACAAGCGGGCACAGCAGGAAGGGCCTAGGGAATCATCAAGGCCACCTTCCTCATCCAGGGTGGACAATACAGACTCAGTGAGGAGAGGACACAACTCTTCACCGCATGTGTCAGCGGGACCCAAACTCACGGCGCAGGAGCTCTTGGTTCCCGTTGTACCTTCCCCCCCCCTCCTGCCCCCACACTTCCTCTCCAGATGGAATAAACAGTCATTTGCCCTCCCAGACCCAAGCCTCAGGTCAGGGAATCCAGGGTTTGTCCCCAGTTCCTAACACCTCCCGAGTCAAAATTTCCAAAATCACCTGGACACCGTTGTTTCTTCGTGTGCTTATGCATGTCATACTGTAAAGGGCTCGAACGAGTCACAGGTTCTCATCCAGGTCTCACAACACCCCCTCCCCCCCCCAGGGCTACGTTATTATTCCCATGCCCTCATCACTGAGAAGTGACATCACGTGTCCAAGGGCCCTTAGCTCATGCATGGAGCAGGCGGCATTCGGGGTCTGTCTCCTGCTGCACAGACGCTGGGACCTGTCCAGATCCTGTTCAGCAGGCCCTGACCTGGATCCTAGCACCAGGGCCATGTTTCAGATGGACTAAAGGAGCTCTCTAGTATCCTCAAAGGAGAAAGCGCCCCCACACTGCCCAGCCATCTCCCACTGCCGCTGGTAGGCCCTTCAGGAAAAGGCAGAGGGACCAGGGGAAGGGGAAACTTACCTTGTGTGAGGAGTAGTGTGGAAAGAAGGCGGGTTGCTCCTTAGCTCTGAGTTTGGGGCCTGCTCTGGTCTGGGGCCGCGTCTCCTACTATCCCCTTTGGTCAGATTCCCTCGGGCCTCCGCTCTTCAGGCTTTTTTTCACCTCTGGGCTTCTGCTCATCTACTTCCCCTCCTGCATTCCCTGTCCCTTTCCCCTTTGAGCATGCATCTGCCCTCCTCAGCTCCCAGCCTGGCTGCCTGTGCAAACCTCCTCCTTTTGGACTGAAGACCTTGGGTACCAAGGCACCCATCTCGCACAATTTAGACCAGACATGAGTGTTTAACCTCTGATGGCCTGCAGCTAGGGATGTACACTGATGGGATCACAAACGAACTTCCGGTTGTGGGCATTGGACAACTAGACGAGAACAAGGTTTATAGCCTGCCACTGAAGCTGCTGAGCTGGTCTGGGCAAGACCCAATGCCTTGGGGCTAGTTTCTCCACCTGCCACTCAGGAAGGTTGATCTCAATGGGCACTAAGAATCCCCTGGCCATGCCACTCTGGACTTCCGCTTCCCAAAGGAGCTGAATTGTCTTTCAACTTGTCTGTTGAGTCCTTCTGTCCTTCCTTTCTCCTTCCACACCCGCCTAGCTATCCTCCAGAGCACAGGCCACTTCTCTGGACACAGTCCTGGCACCAAGTGGGAAGGAGCCCAAGGGAAGGGTCTTCAGAGCCTCTCTTCACTTGGCACATTCAACAGGTATTCATTCATCCATTCATTCGTTCGTTCATTCATTCATTCATCCATCCATCCATTCATTCATTCATCCATTCATTCATCCATCCATCCATCCATCCATCCATTCATCCATCCATTCATTCATTCATTCATCCATCCATCCATCCATCCATCCATCCATCCATTCATTCATCCATTCATTCATTCATTCATCCATCCATCCACCCATCCATTCATTGCAGAGTAGCCACCCCTGCTGGGTAGGTCGCCAGCCCACAGGCAAGCTCAGAGCTTTGCCTTGTGCTTCATCTGCTCAGTGCACACCAGCTCTTGTCCTCTTCCACAGGGCCTTTGCTTGGCCGTCAGCCCTCGGGGAGTGGCGAGAAGCCATTCAGAGGGGACCTCTGGTATCTGACTGTATTGGGCAAAGGCCCAGAGTAGAGGAATGGTATGTGGGACGGGCAGGAGTCTTGCCATTGGCTGTCATGGAGGCTCGGGGTTAGGTGCTGGAGGACCCTCCTGCCCAGACTAACCCTTGGGAACTACCTGGGTGCTCCAACAAGTTCAGGTTCCTGGGCTGCTTCCTGCAAAAGTTCCCGTCCTAGAACTGGCCTTGCCCGGTGACATTAATGCTAGCAGGAGACGGTCCCTGGTATGGCGACTACATGGGTGGCGGCTGTTCCAAGCATGGGCCCTTGAAAAAGCAACATGAGCTGATGGGGGTTGGCTTGGGCTTGTTAGAAATGAAGTCTCCAGCCCCAGCCCAAACAGCCTAGTCTGAGCCCGCATTCTAACGGGACGCCCGGATGACCCGTGTGCATCTGAGGCTGAGGGGTGCCCGGGTAGGCAGCGGGGCCGAGGAGGGGAGTGTGCGTGGGTCGGCAGAGCTGCTCCGTGACTCTGGCCCTCCTTGCAGTCCGGTTGGTGGCAAGATGATGAAGGCTGGGGTGAGGAGGCCCCTTCTCGGCAAAGCCCAACTGCCTCCGTCCACATGCAAAGCTTTGAGGGTGTGCCCTCACATGCCAGCCTCACACTCACCCACAGTCCACCCACACCCCATCACCCCTGACTTCTCTAGCCGAAGCTACCTTTGTAGACTCTGCGCTGCAGCCTTCTACCCTCCTCACCTCAGCCCTGCTCACTCTGTTCTGCCCAAAGCCCTAACCAAGGTTTCTGGAACCCACCAGTCCTTTGTTCTGTCCCACTCAGGGCTCTGGGCTCGCTCAGAGGAGAAGCCTAACTCATTCCAGGGACTGTAAGTGTCTGTAAGAGCGACCTTCTCCAACCTTCTTTCTCATGCCCTCCTGCCCAGGTCTCGCCCACTCGTCTTTTGCCGCCGTGTAGCCATCTCGCTTCCCTCTTCCTCTTGGGCACCACGGTTTTCTCTTGGGCATCTGGCATTCTGCGTGCTCTCCGTACTGGCTTGTTTGTCCTTCTAGCCTGTAGGTTCCATGGCGTCAGTAATTTCAGCCTCTTTTACCAGTTGTGGCATCCCTTAAGCCCAGCGCCGTACCTGGAACAAGATGCGTGCGGAATAAGTCCTTGCTGAAGGCCAAGCAATCTGGGTGTGGGTTGGGGCAGCAGGATATGCCTGCAGTCCCCACACTCGGGAGGCAGAGGCTAGCCTAGGCTGCATAGCAAGGCTTCGTCTGAAAACAGACACAATTACTGAATGAAGAAAGCAATGGCAGGATCCAAGAGGGGTCATGCCTTTGAGTTCACCCTTCACGGAACCCCCTTTTCCTTGCCTTACCTGGGAACCCTTCCCGCTCCCATCCTGGAGCCCTGGTGAACAGGCTAAGGTACGGTGATGCGCTGCTGTGATACCCAGATCAAGGTATGGTTACCTCTGCTACTGCAGGCACTCCAGGCCTGCAGGTGAAGGTGTTCACATCCAGGGCCCTCTCCAAACTCCATCTCCCACTGCATCAGCCTGGGCACTCCCAGTCAGAGATCTAAGCCCGATATACAGAGATCTAAGCTCCCAACCCCTGCAGGGTATGACCTATAACCTAAGCCAACTTCTCCCGGGACTCTCTCTCTACCTGTCTCTTCCTCCTCTCTCTTCCTCTCCCTCCCCCCCTCTCATTTTTTCTCATTTTACTTTTTATGTGCATTGGTGTTTTGCCTGCCTGCATGCCTGTGTGAGAATGTCCAGTTCTGGAACTGGAGTTACAGACAGGTGTGAGCTGTTATGTGGGTGGTGGGAATCGAACCTGGGTCCTTTGGAAAGCAGTCAGTGCTCTCTGTCTCTGAGCCTTCTCTCCAGTTCTGACTCTCCCTCTCCATCTTCCCTGCCCCTCTTGTCCTCTGTCGACTATGCCTGTGGGACGCTCTAGGCATTAGACACTGATTTCAAAACAGAGTCCTTCTCACGGAGGCCTGGGAAGGGTGTGATTTTACCCCGAATTCCTCTACGTGGAGTTTCAGCCATACACGCAGTAGAATAAATGTGGAGCGACCCGGAACATCAGTCAGTCCCTGACTATCCGACCTGGGCAATGTGACTCAAAGTTCCGTTCTCTTCTTAGGGCAGGCCTTTGAGTGGGGAGACCTGAGTTCAAGTCTCAGCCCCACTACTCACCAGCTGTGTGACCTTGGACAAGTGTCCCAACCTGCCTGTGCCTCGAGAGGAGACTATTCATAGCTCCTTACTCATAGGGAAGTCGGGAGAATTAAATGTGTTACGCCCTCTGTCCAGAACCCAGAAGGTAACCAGTAGGTTTCATTACCTTCCCACCAGCTAGTGGCCACGGGAGATTCTACCCACTTTCTTCTTTGAACCTCCAAATCTCCTAAAAAATATTCCTCTTCCAGGGGCCACCTAACCTACCCTGGCCCATAGGACTCAAGTCCACCCGATCTCCCAGGATCTGGCTTTCATGACGTCACTCTGGGAGACAGGCCAAGATTCTCCCATGAGACCCCATTATTACAGCCAGGTCACATTCCCCTTGAACCTCAGTCTCCCTGTCTGTTGCCATGGACCACTCACCGCTGCTCTTCCTCACCTGCTGGGAGAAGGGAGGGAGGCAGACAGGCAGCTGACATCAGACTCTGGCCAAGAGCCAAATTCAGTGACCTGAGATGCGGACAAGTGTGTCAGCATGGTGGGCCTGGCAGTGGAGGAGCCACACCCCTTAGCTCCAAGCAGTGCAGCTTTCCGGCAGGACCTCTCAGGTACAGGCAGGGGCAGGGGTCCCGTGGACCTCAGAGCTTTGGAGGGTCTTGGAACCAGAGGTGAGAGTTGCTTGCTGTTGGTGCCAGTAGACAGGGACAGTGCCCGTTCCCAGGCTGGGCTACCCCGCCAAGTTGACGCCAGGCTGGGTGGGGACAGGCTAATATTAGCAGGGGCAGCCCCGGACAGCTGAACTTGGGGCCTCAGGAGCCAACCTCACCTCACTGTGCCCAGGCTGAGGCAGATGAGGGAAACTTTCCTAGCCTCTGGAGGGCCTCAAATGCCCTGTCCACCTCTCACCCAATGGCCGCCAGCCCGTTCCTACCTTCCCCTCGGCCCATGGTGTCCCGTCCCGTCCTTTTCCTCTGCCGCGGTACATGGCACCTCACCTGCACATACAGACCCTTTCGGGGCTACTGCTAGCACTCTACTCATTTAGTCATTTATTTATCCAGCAGATATTGAGAAGCACCTAACCGTGTGGTAGGCTCTGTTGTCCATACTAGGCGTCATGTTAGGGATCAAGCCAAGAAAAAGAAAAAACAAAACGAAACCCCCAAACAGTCAGAAGCTGGTGCCCTTGGGACCTTACACGCCACTGTGAGAGGCGGGAAACAATGGAGATGCAATGTGCCAAAGGGGACCCAGTACCACAGCGACAGCACTTTTAGCAGGGGAGAGAGCCACATGGCGTCTGGACATCGGAGAGAGTCAGAGGCATGGAATCTGGGGCTCTAGTCACAGCAAAGGCGTCTCCGGAGCCAACCCCGGGGACAGGGCTATGTCAGAGAGGGTTTTGCTCCTCACAGATTTCCTGCAGGGCAGCAGGGGTGGGGTGCTGCCTTGGTGTCCTCTGCAGCCTGCCAGCTAGAGAGCTCAGCCCTGTGCATGCCTGCAGTGCCCTCCTCTGGCCTCTGGCCTCCCCCCTGCACGGTCACAAGCAGCCCGCACAGGCCGGCTCTTCATGGCAGGGAGTTTCTGCCTGGCTGTTTAGTGACTTCTCGCTGAAGACCAATCGTGCCTAGCTGTCACCAGACTGGGTTGGTAAAGTGACTCCAGAGCTGGGTGTAAGGCCAGAGGGAAGTTGGTGAGGGATTTTGGCAGACGAAGCTCACACAGTTGCTTCTAGCCCGTAACCCCTCGTGAGCTGCCCACTACAGAGTGTGTTGGGAAAATAACTAGGGAGAGGTTGCGGGCCACACCAGTCATACTGCTGGAGTGCATCCTACATCTTTAGATCGGAAGGTGTGTGTGTGACCTCTGCAGTACTTGGCCATCCTGGCTCACCGGTGGGAGGAAACAGGAAGCCACTGTGGGGCTCCAGTTGAATTAAGACACAGAGCTTTTCAAAATGCACGTGGCCAGCACAGGTGCAAATTAGATCATCCTCAGTGCTTCTTCAGGGAGATGTCTTTTCTGAGGGTGTTCTGAAGTCACTAGCTCCGCTGGTTCTTAGAACAGAAACCTAATGTCTGTAAATGATGTTGGTATTACTGGAGTGACTTCCGCGGAGCCCCAGGCCTGCCGGAAGCTTCCCAGGGACCCCTTTCTGCCCTCTTAGCTGGTAGAGAAGCCTGCTCTTGAGCCTTGTTGCCTGGTCAGGGTTGGAGACATACTTCACAGTTCAGCTGCACACAAAGGCCAGTGTCCCAGTCATCAAAGATGAGTTTGTATGTTCAACCTCAGGGGCTCACTGATCAGCTGTGAGGAACATAGCTGCCCGCTGGGCTCTGGGGAGCCAGCCGGAGCCCTGGAGTGAGGGCTCTCTTCATCCGCTGAAGGTCAGCTCTCTGCAGGGTGCTTCCTCGTGGAAACTTTGGTGCTCAGCCAGCGCATTTCTGGGTCTTCATTTCCTTGGCTGTAAGGCATGCATAGTGGGGTTGGAGAATCCAATACAATCAGCAGCAGAAAGAAGATTTTAGGCAGAGAGTATGGTTCCTAGTTAGGCCCTGTGTGAGGAGAGACCACCATGTCAAGGGCAAGGAAGTGATTCCGGGGAGAGACAGGGCAATACTAGATTGAGGTATTCACTCTGCCTCGGTGTGGAAGTAGGCAGACGGCATCTAACTGAGCCCATTTCTTCAAGTGAAAAAACGGGAACAGCAATGTGTGTCCCTGGCGGGTGAGGCTCTGAGGAGCAGAGCCCCTGGCCTGGTTCCTGGCAGCTGGGACAGCGCTTACTGAGGGCAGGGTCTGTCAGCACCAGCTGGACTTGGGCCTAGGCTCTCCTCAGTGTACACTGAGGCCCTGGCTGAGCCACAGAGATGCAGAGTGTGGAAGCCTGGTGTCCTCACAGCCTCAGGGCCAGGAACCACTGTCACCAATGATATATTTAGTGGCACAAAGGTCAGAAATGCCAGGCACTGGCTTCCTTTCTGGGTGGCAGGAGTTATGTCTCCTGAGGCATGGCTGTCACCAGCCAGATGTATTCTTTTCTCTCCAGCAGTCTGGGGATTTGAGTGCAAGCGTGGTGGCTCCCTGTGCCCTCAGCCCTCTCTGAAGCCTGGTGGCTACTACTCTCGGAATCCTGTACATTCTGCTGTTACGGCCTCCCCGCTTTTCATCTACAGGCTCCTCAGCCTCCTCTAGCTCCTGGCCCGGCCACCCGCCTGTCCTTGCTTTCTGTTTCCTGTGGCAAGGTGGTCCTCACTTCCTTTTGTAAAATGGATGCACCCTTGCAGGCAAGTTTTGATTGCCTCTCCTTTGCGGAGGACTCCCAGGCTCCCCCCCGGAACAGCCTGCTCCATCCTGGGCTTCCAGAGAACGCTTCCTTACTTCAGCCTTCTAAACGCTCTACTCGGTACAGGTTTCTTAGACTCAACAGAAGCCCACAAAGGTACAAAGAACACCTAAGATCACAGAGTGCCCGAATAGACCAGGAAATCAATAGATCTTTGTTTACACGGTCAGTTTCCAAATAGTCTTGGGAGGCAGAAGGATTTGCCATTATGATGAAGGGAAAATGAATAAAAGGGTCCACCAGAGATATTAACTGATTTGTCTAAGGTCATCTAGTTGGTAATTAGCAGAAGATGAGACCCAGGTCTTATTTTGAAAGTGGAGGTAATCTGCAGCTGGACCAGTCCGTGTTCTTTCTTCTGTGGGATGTGGTGATCCTATGGTCAAGAATGGCATGTTGGATGAGTGGCAGATGAAAGAAATAATGACTGGAAGGATGAGTCTGTGAGTACACGTAGGGGAATGGATAGGAGGGCCATACAAATAGACACACAGCTGGATGGGGATGAGGGGGATGGGTAAGCGGGTGGGCTAGTGGGAAGCTTTATGTATGTGTGTCTGGGTGGGTGGATGGATAGACAGGTGAATAGATATATGGAGACATGAAGGAATGGATGGATGGATGGATGGATGGAGGGGCAGACAGACGAATGGGTGGAGAGACGGGAGGGGAGTGGACACATCTCTTGTGAGTGTGTATCTGTGGGTAGGCATGGGCATGTGCGTGAGTACTCAGCCCCCTGCGTGTGCACAGAGGCAGGAGGTGTCCTGCTGTCTGAATGGACAGATAGATTTCTGTTTCTGACCTTCAGGACTAAAGAGGAAGTACTGCCTCCCATCACATGATAACATCCTAGAGAGCCGGGTTTGAAAGCTGAGGACTTGAGGGCAGAGCCATGGAGCCCACGGGCGCAGGCAGCGGTATTGCCTGAGGCAGAGGTGGGCTCGTGGGTAGAATAAGAGGGTTGAGGGTGAGGGTTTGGAGGCTGATCTTAAAGGCCTGGCCCACTCTCAGAGGTGAGAGGGCTTGATGGAGGACAGAAAACCATGATCAAGCTGGACACGCCTGGTGATCGTCAGCCCTGCCTTCACCTCAGCCGCTGGAAGGCAGACAGACCCCAGGACACACTGAACATGCTATAATTTCTTTCTGTTAAGAGGTGGGGGGGTATTTTTCCTGGTTGCCAGCCTGGGTGAGCCTGGCAGTGCGGGCACACTATACTATACAGTGTAGCTTTGCTGGCAGGGGACATGGCACTGCGAATGAGGTCGCCCTGAGACCCAGGAGACCTCGGTTAAACAACTAAGTTTTACCATCCGCTTGTCATTTTACCTACCATCCCTAGACTCTATTTCAGTTGCCTAGCAAGGGCAATAAAGGGACTGTGGGCCTGAATGGCCAATCAGTGAGCTTGGCAGGACCTGGATGAAGGCTTTGGTACTGCAATATAGAAGATGCTTTTCCAGTGGGAACTAGGGCTCTTAGTTGGAACAAAGCACAGAAATATGAGCTCTAGCCCCCCTCCAGCTCTGTTCTAGCATTCCCCAGCACCAATCTGCACTACCCCCCACACACACACACATACATTGGCCCCAGCAATCTCCCTGGGAAACAGGGTCCCAGTGAGTGCCTGGTGCACAGCTAACTGCTCATTACAGTCACGGCTGTGGCTAAGTATAGCTCCTGCACACACAAGACCAAGACAACAGGGGAAGCCTTTCCATAAAAGAGCCCCACAGGCAGACACCCAGACAGCTGCACACGCATGCTCCAACACTCATGCACAGCAGTGGCCGGCCGGCCATGCACACGTGGACACACACTTGCACCAATACAATGTTTCCTCGTTAACTCTTTCATTCAGTAAGTGTCTTTTGCAGGGGGCGGGGGGGGGGCGGGAGGAGTATGGTCAAAAGCAAATATTCTTGAGCCAAACAGAGCTGAGTTTCCAGTCCGGCCTACATCATTGCTTCCCAGTTATGTGATCATGGATAACGTACTGGGTTTCTTTGAGCCTCCCTTTCCTTTGTGGCCAGAGGGTTACCTCAATGGATACAAGCACGTGTACAAGTTGGAGTACCTGAGTTTGACTCCCCACCATCCGCATAAAAGCTGGGTGTGGCCACACAAGTAGTTTTGACCGAGCTCTGTGGGAGGTGGAGAGGGAAGGATTGATTTAGGGATGCCAGCATAGCTCCAGGTTCAACGAAGGACCCCATCTCAAGGGAACATGGAGAGGAAGAGTACGCAGAACACCTGGTGTCCTTCTGTGGCCTCCACGGCGCTTCTGGACATGCATACTCACGTACAACACACTCGTGAGGGTTGGGGGAGGGCAGCACAACTACGTGCGAGCCTCAGAGTTAGTATAGGGCGAAATGAGAGGAGACACAAGGTATGTAAGGTGCGTGTGGCTCAGACTATGTCAGTACACCGTGGCTGCTTTCATCTGCGCTTCTAAGTACCTACCATGCGCCTGGCCCTGTGTTGGAAGCGTGACCTAGAGCTGTTATTCCTAAAGGGGTTATGTGATGTGCACAGTAGTTGCGCCCGTCAGTATACTAGTTTATGACTGAGTGATCGAATGAATGCTACGTCAAAGAGTGGACAGATGTCCTCGGAGCTTTCTCCTCCCAGGAGGTGTCCACCCACATTTGTCCGTCTCAGGCCAGTCAGCAGCCACCATGAGCCAGCCTGTTAGTGTGGGTGGTACTTGTTGAAACAGCAGCCCCTGAGCTTCAGGCAGCTGGATGCTGGACCCCAAACCTAGAGTCTTCACCGGCCAACTCCTGTTCCTAGCTTGGGCAGACGCAGGAGTCCCACGGGCTCTGGCAGAACCTGGTGCCAACGTCAGAGGCCTGGGGCCTCTGGCTTGGCACAGGGCAGGTTTGCATTTGCCGAGGAAGGGACTTGGAGCCAGTCTGGGTACAAAACAAGCTTCAGGATTTGGAGACTCTGTCCCTGTCCCCAACCTTTGAATACACCGACTGTTAAACTGCCCAGGCCATCTCATCCCATCACACCTCCTCAAAAGGAAAGTGACATTTCCTTGTGCTTTTTAAAGCCCAGACTGGCTGGGCCAGGCCTGGGTGTGGGGTGGGGAGGGAGTGGGTGGCACTGGGAGTCAAACAGCCCATGTCTCTCCTCACCTTGAGTGATCTCAGGATGCTGGGAATAGACATGGTCTCATCACCTCCCCGTGCGTCCCAGATTTCAATGTTGATGCCCAGGTTTCGAAGTCTCCACTCTGGCATACCCAGGCTTTTTTACATTCCTTGTTCCATTGCTGCTCTGTCTCATGGGTGGGCCAGATGCCATTGAATGACAGCACAAACACCTTCAACTGATCGGCCTCCTCACTGGAACGGTACCCTGGCGACCTGTGTCTGCTTTCATGGGTGACGCATGTCATGCTGATGCTGAGGTCTTTGTGTAGCAATTGTTCCCACTGTCAAGGAGGTGAAAGGGATTATTGTCAACTGCCAGCGCGTACAGGTGTGCCGTCAGCTAGTTGCCAGTACACACGGGGTCTGCTCTCAGTCCCTGGCCTACCGACTGTCCCACAGTCTGTGAGCCCATGGTCTCATGTGCTGCACGTGTAGACACGAGTGAGGACTCACTTCCTGAGATGTGTGCCGAGAGAAGCTGCGCTCGACATGCAGACTGGGGACTGACGCACATGGGTCAGCGTGTGTGTGCCCATGACCACAGAAGGGGAAGTGGTTGGTGACTAATTAGTGCCCCCTGGTTTGGGGTCGGGTTCTTCTTTCTCCTTGGGCCTTGAGGCAGAGCCAGGCATGATTTGTGGAGCCAGTACCTGCAAGACCTTACAGCATCGTGGAAACTAGCTCCCCCCCCCCACTGGACTCCGAATGTGGGCGAATGTTATTGGATGCAAACCACAGCTCGGCGAGGCTTGGGTGTTACCGTGTTAGAAGGTGATGCGAGCAGACCCTGGGAAGGAAAACAGAGTAAGGAAGACCAACTCACTGGGGAGGCTGGTTCAGATTTTAACCTGGCCTGATGGTGAGGAGATGGACCACAGGGATACAGGGTTGCTGAGAGAAGAACGTTCCAGGCAGAGGGCACCGCTGGTGTGAAGAGCCTAGGGCAGACGTGTGTCAAATGTGCGCACGCGCACACACGCACGCACGCACGAGGAACGTGTCTGAAGATGTAGATGTGGGCAGGGAGGGCACAGTGCACTTTGGTAGGAAGGGAGGCTGGAAGGGGATGAAGGCTCAGTCTAAGCAGGAGAAACTGGAGCCCTTGTGCATTCTCGGTAGAGAAATGATGCAATTGAGCGTGTGCTTTCAGGAGCTCATCTGGAAGCTGTGTGCCCCAGGAATGTTGAGACCTGGAGATGAGTCCAGAGCCCGTGGCCACAAGCCACAGGGAAAGACAGTGGGGGTGGCATGGGTGGCGGCAGTTGGGGGTGGAGAGGGCTTGGAGTGAAGGGTGGCTTAAGCAGGGTAACCAGGATTCCCTTACAGATTAGATGTGAGGTGTGATGGGAAGGGAGATGGTAAGGGTGGCTGCAAGGTTTTTGGCAAGAACGTCCTGGAGATGGAGAAGCCTGTGGGGGTGGCGGGTGCTCAGGAGTTTAGCTGCCAGGTTAAGCTTGAGTGAGCTCCTGGAACACCACTCAGGGATGCCAGGGAGGTGGGCACAGGAGGCCTATGTGCATGCGAAGTGCTGGGCTGCAGGGTCGCCTTTGGGACTGTGCTGTTTGACGCTCTCCTGATGGGAGCCAGAACTGAAGTTGTGACTGAGTCAGCCCAAGGGAAGTGAAGGGAGTTAGAGGACTCTCAGCGGCATCCTGCAACCGTGAGGCTGGGAGAAGGGTGTGAGCAAGGAGCGGTTGGAGAGGTGGGTACCAAGACGTGTAATAGAAGGGACTGGGTGGTGGTGGGGCGGCTGGTAGTGCAGGGGCCCCAGGGAAGACGCCCTATCCTCTGCTTCCGTTCATCTTGTCCATCCCTTCGGCCTCTGTGTGAACCGACGCTTCCTACCGGAAGCTACCGTAACCCAGAGCTTGTCAAAGGCATTGCATATGCTGTGCACTCCCCTCCGGGGCCTTGTCGCCATATATAGGTGCATTTTCCCCTTCATGGCTGATTAATAAATGTCAGCCCGCCTGCCAGAGACACGGCTTCTGCTATTGTCAGTATCCCGCACACCCTTTAAATATCCAACAGGTATTACAGCATGTGGGCACTCCCTAGTGGTCCCTCATGGGCAATATCCACTGCACTCTCCATGCCTGCCCTCCCCCCCACCACGCACACGTACACGCATGCACACATGCACGCGCGCACACACGCACACACATGCACGCGCACACACATGCACGCGCACACACATGCACGCGCGCACACACACGCACACACATGCACGCGCGCGCACACGCACACACACACACACGCACACACACACGAGTCAGGACCCCATATGACATAAAGTGGACAGTGGAGAGAGTTTCCCTAGTGGGTCCCTGGTTAACTCCTTTTCTACCTCTTCCATGAACCCCAGAGCCTCAGTTTTCTCCTCTGCTGAATGGGGACAATTAAAACTACACTGCTAATAACCCAATGTGTGTGTGTGTGTGTGTGTGTGTGTGTGTGTGTGTGTGTGTTGCTCACATGAGATTCAAACTAGGAAGATGGGTGGTAAGTGGTACAAGGCTGTATCCATTGCACCATGGTGGAAAGACTAATGTCTCCCTTCAAGAGCAGCTTGGGGTAGATGTGAAAAGGACGTATAAGGTGTTAGTGCAGAGAGATTTTTGAGAAGGCTGTTTGCAAACCCCGCCCGCCACATCGGAGCTATGCAGGGCTTTGGTGCACAGGTCTCAGGCACATTGAATCTTAATTTTCTTTTCTACAAATTGGGGTAGAGGTTCCCAGAGACATGGACCGCCCTGCCTGTGCTGAGCATGAAGCCGGGATGATGGAGTTCAATGGCACTGCATACTGCGCTGACTGGGGTGGTGGTGAGGAGCTAGAGGGCAGCATGTGCATGGGCAGGCCTATGGCAGCAGCAGGAGGAGGCCCAAAGCTGGAGGGTGAAGGAGGCTGCTGGGAGGCAAGAGATAAACACTTCCCTTGGAGGTGTTCAAAGGCTGTGTCAGCGACTCATTACAGGTGGGACATCTGTCCCAGGCTCACTGCAGAGCGGATCACAAAGCGCCCCCTCTGGAGGCCCTAACCCTGATCTGGGGACTTGTTCATGTTTATCTCATTCCAGCCTGGGGTTCTCTAGAAAAGGCGTGGGGCACGTAACACGCACCTCCGGAGGTAACAGATAAAAGCAGCCAAGGGCTCGCTGAGTTCCCAAGCGGTCAGTGTGGCAGGAGGACCCCACAGGGCCCCTGACTCAGGGCTCTCAGGCAGCAAGCAGTCGGGTGCATAGACTGGGAGGCCCGCTTGCCCATGTGGGACAAGGCCCTACTTCTGAGTCTGGGAAGGCGAGAGCAGGCCACCTGTTGTCGCTACGGTCTGTTCCTCGGTATGCTTTCCTGGAGAGTCTCAGGTGTCTTTGGATCGTGGGCCTCTGTCACTCTGCCTGCCTGTGGCTGACAGGGGTTGGAGCCACGGTGGCGTGTCCAGATGGATTCAGGGGTCGCAGACATGATGACTTGTTTCACATGGCCATGGCCATTGCCGTCTGGCTGCTTAAAGGAGCTGGAAGTGGGTTATGGGGTGGGTTGGGAAATGCTGCTGAGGACTCAGGGTCAGCGGTCCTCCCCAGAAGTCTCGTGGGTTGGCAGAGGTCTATATGTCAATGCGCCAGAAAAGCCAAGCCTACCAGAGACCTATTGGCTATAGGTGTCCTTCATCTTGTTACCAGAATTGGGCCAGAAATTCTCAGGCAGCTCTGGCTCAGTCCCCACTTCTCCTGTGACCTTGTTTGTCCTTCACCCCGAGCCCCAAGTTCACCCGGTTCCAAGTCAGGCACTGAGTACAGGAAGCTGGCGTCTAACGGTGTTAGGATCTCCATCCTCTGTGGGCCGCGCCCTAAGCTCTGGGTCTTGGACACTCCTAGCGTGGTCCAGGCAGTGCCTTCAGCTCTTTGAGGATGAGGCTGTCTCCGGCCCCCATCTGTAGTTACTGGGGCAGGTAGAGACGGGAGGAAGCCACGTTCAGGGGAAAGACATGAAATGCAGCAATTCCCCTGTAGCTGCTCCTGTAACTCTTCTCCCTCGTGATTCGGGAAAGGCAAACCCCTAAATGCTGTGTTGGAAGAGGAACTGTGGCCCCTTCCATGTTGAACAGAGCATGGGACTGGCAGTCTTGGTTCACGCCCCACAGTTCTCCCTGAATCTGGGAAGTCCCAGGCCTGGGGGCACGCCCTCCACGCCTCTTAGCTGTGGTTTAATTCCTGGGTGTGTCTCACTGACCCACCTTAAGAACCACAAGACTAAACTCCCCAGAGCACCACTCTGCTGTCAGACTGGACGTGGCAGAACTAGGATTCGAACCCTGGACTGAATGGAAGCCACCCCCAGGCCTCTGCCATCTCAGATGCCTTGCTTCCTGTTCGTGTGAACACCAGAGCCATGTGAAATGTGAGTCTCTTCTTGTGTCATAAATCCCGCATGCCAAGCGGACCTTGGGACATGTGAGCCACCTGGGACATAACTGGAAAGGACATTTCTGCCCTCATTCCTTCGTGCGCTCTGTGTCTGCGCATCTATTCCTCAGCCTCCCCAAAGCCCCTACTGACACCCTTGTTTGTCACATGCCCCTCTTTTGACCCCCACCAGATTCATCCTTGAGTCTGTCACTCCAGCTCTCTGTCCGCACTCCCAGGGAGTCTGGATCCATCCATTTGTCCTCGTTGCTAAGTCCTGGGGCCTTCTTCCCTAGTCTATCAAATGTCTCTCAGGCTGTGCCCTAAGCCGCCAGCCTGATCCCATACACTGGGATACTGGGGCCAAGGCTGGCTCTATCACATTTTGTCCCCGTATGACTTGGTCACTCTGCTGAACATCCAGACAGGAAGTGGCCTTGGGCTCGTTCATTTCCCACGGGCTTGAGCGTAGACCAGGTCCTCTGAGGGATAGTGGTGATGTTTGTGCTTCAGTTTCCATGGCGATCCCCAACTCAATGGTTGCCGTTCCTTGACTGCCAGCTGCTAGGCTTTTCTGTGTGGGAGATGCTCCGATGCTGACGGTGGGCAATGGTGGATTGAGCAGTGTGAGGTCCAGGGGGATGGTGAACTGGGCAGGTTGCTTGGGGCCGACAACACGTTCAAATGTCTCTCTGCTCATTCTTCTCCCTCTCCCCCTCCTCCTCTCCCTCCCCCTCCCCCTCCCTCTCTCTTCCTCCCCCATCCCTCCTCCCTCTCTGAACTTTATTTACTGTGTGTGTGCACATGTGAGCCATAGCTTGTATGCGGAGTTGAGAGAGAGGAGGGAGTCAGTTTCTTCCCGGAGCGATGTGTACTCCAGGGGTCAAATGCAGGTTGTAAGGCTCAGTGGGAAGTGCCTTCACCCAGTGAAACATATCGCTAGTTCCTGTGTGAAGCCGTATTCTGCGTCAGTGTCACCTGCAAACAAATGAAAGCCTGGGAAGGACTGAGGACTATCAAGGCCACCCAGCTGAACTGGGACTGAATGTCAGGCTGGCTGACTTCAAGGTCGCGTCCTTTCTTCTCAGCTGCTGCCTCCTTTGACAGACCTGAGCTTCTCTTGGCCCAGGGAAGAGAAAGAGGGGGCACTTGGAGTTGAGAGACTTGGAAGAAGGTGGCATGACAGGGCACTGACTAAGTCAAGGCCCAGAGCTCATGGTGATGAGAGCCCATGCCAGAACCTAGTGCTCTTCCCAAGAGCCAAGAGCCCTGGCTGTGGCTCTGTCTCAGAAGACCTTGCAGGGCCCCTCTATCTCCGTGTCCTGAGTCCCTAATAACCACATCTCTATGGTTCTGAGATAGAATCAACATACCATATGCTCAGTGGCATGATAGTAGGGTGTGGGGAGAAACAGCCTTTTAAGGATGTATGCATGCTGTGACTTAAGAAAGCCCCGAAGGACTTTGTAGCGTGTTTATCAGCGTGGCCTGGTGTGGGTGCACCCAAGGGTGGGTGCCTGCGTGTGATTGAATGTGGGGGTGGTGTCTGTCCTGGCTTCTGAGTTCTATGAGGCCAGGCCCTGGCCGAGCTCTGGATAGAGATGCTGGCAGGTATGGAGAAAGGGTACAGAAGGAGAGTCTGCACTGTGTACAGCTGTGCCTCTCTGCCGGCTTGGTTCGGGCGCTATCCTTCACTCCTACCTGTCTGGCCTCTTTCTCCTTGGGCTGGTATGTGAATGATCATTCCTGGTGTGGAATAGGGTCTGGACCATGGGCTTGATCATGGGCAAACCAGTCCATGACTCTGATCTCTCCAGGAGATGGCCTGTCCACATGCACACACATGCACACACATGCACACACATGCACACACATGCACCCACATATCCTTGTACATGCCTCTCCCTTGCATATGAGCACACCATAGACTACACATGGCTCATATATGTGTACACTCATGTACATATACCATACCTCATACACAGCCCTATACATGCATATATATGTATGTATGTGTATGTGTGTGTGTATGAACCATTCAATACCACATAGATGCATTCATGCACCTCACGTATGTGTCCCCAAAGACCCTTCTCCAACACACAGAAACCACAAAGCCACCACTTAAAATGCTCGCTGAGCCTGGAGAGAGTTCGCAACCACTGGTGACGTTTTCACCATGCGTACAGCAGCACACAGACTTTCCAAGCATGGCACACTCGGCCGTGCACACACCCTCCCCAGCTCTTACCTCCTCAGAGCCCTGCAGGGAGCTCCTTCTGTGTACTGCTCCCTGAGCAGGTGCCAGCATGCGTCTGTGGCAGGAGCAGGGCTAAGCACCCAAACAGAGCCCTGGGACCTCCCTGGGTGAAATGCTGGAGGCTGTAGATGCAACAAACAAAGAGGTTGCACCTCATGAGCTTTCCGGTCCCGTAGCCCTGGCGGGCCCAGCACACTGTGGGTGTGCCTAACCTAAGGGCGCTCAGATGAGTCTAATTCAGTTTCCTTTCCAAACCCAACTCCACTGACAATTTATTTAAGACAATTGGCTGTCCTGCCTGCTCTGCATCACTGACTTCTAATGGACGCTGCGAACCCCCATGGGGCGGATTCCATTAGGCGGAAAACCCTGACCTGCAGTTTCTGGGGGCCTGAAGCCTGGACATGGGCCAGGGTTCCCCTGGTTAGCCATTGTGGGCTCCCACTGCTTGTGACCTTAATCCCCCTCAGAATCCTCAAGAGGGACCAAGTCTACCCCTCACTTTCACCTTGGGGAGGGGGACTGGTTGAGATCACACAGCAGGCAAGTGGCCAGATCATCATGTCAGTCCCTGTACTGTGCTCTCCGAAAGGTGAGCACAATTTCCTAGAGACTACCGTGGTATAAGTAATTCCTAATGAAAGCCCCAGCACACATTCATTGGTCGTGTTGATAGATAGCAGGTTGCCTTTCTGACTTACGGGTTCAGGGGTGGAGCTGTGATAAAAATAACTTGATTTATAAAACATCTTAAGTCAACAGATCCCTAGTAGGTTTGTCTGACTTTACAGCCAACAGCCTCACCATCCTGGTTACCATAGAAATGGGATGCCTTGCTCTGTTGCTATGACTACCACTTTCTAGAACACAATTGGTGGGTCTCATGGTTTGTGATTTGGTTCTGGAAAAAAAATAAAATAAATAAAAAGAGCCAGAAACTATCAGCTTGTGTTTGCGTAGCCATCATCAGTCATCGTAGCTAACTAAGTGTCCTAAATTTCACAAGGCAGCTACTGAGCTGACAAAGGTTGGGGGGGAGGGGAGGGGACAGACAACCACCTCTGGGCTGCCTGGCAGAGGAGCTCTTCATCCTCAGGTCACAGTCCCAGGAGGGGTCAGCTGGCCTGGACCCGGACATGGTGGGGCCCAGCTGCTCCAGGGAAGGGCTGGCAAAAGGAGCGAGCATCACAGGGATGCAGTCTGAGGGCGGCAGGGAAGGCTGAGGGGGCAGAGAGGCAAGGCAGGCTGGAGCTGCCAGAGCTGTGGGGAAAGTAGTCGCCCCCTAGTGGGGACAAGGCGGCGGCTGGGGAGGGGCGGGGGGGGGGGGCGAAGGGTTGAGCAGAAACTGCAGAGAAGGGGAGGGTACCAGAGGCAGAGTGGTCGGGCTGAGGTGCCTGGAGTCTGTGTGTGCTCTCTGAGAGAGGTGGGGAGGGGGTTTGTATGCTATGCTCCATGGGCTGCTCTGGCTGTGTACACGAGTTGTTTGTGTTGTGTGCATACTACCAGAGTGTGGCTGGTTGGGGTGAGGCGACATGCCTTGTTAAGGTTTCTGTGGGCTGCTCATGTCCTCGGTGTGGTTCAGGCGCTGAGCTGTATTCTCCATGCCTATGCTGCTGTGTCTGAGCTTAGGGCGGTGGTTAGGTGTGTACTCTGGGTCATTGAATCTGTGGCCTGTGGGCGATTGTTGATGCACAATAGGGCACAAATTACCCCGGTCCTTGCCCTGTAGTGACAACCCTGGCATTGCTCTGGAGCTTGCTGCCCTGGGCCTATGAGGCAGAGCTTGCCTCCCTGTCTGGGGCCAATGCTCACGGTGCCCACCCCCCTCTTAGTGGTGCTCTCTGAATATTGTGAGGTTTTGTCTCCCAGGAGCAGAGCAAGGCTGCAGGCTAGGTAGGATTCAGGCTGGACCACCCAAAGATACTTGAATCACTGGCCCATCCTCAAAGGGCTGCTTCTGTCCCAGAGCTACTAAGTCCGAGCACCAAGGCCTAGAATCCATTCAGGTGTGGCCACAATCACGTCTGCTCTCCGTCAGTCACGGGAACACCACAGCCTGCTCTTAGGGATTCTGGGAAAGCAGGGGGTCATACCCAACATGGAACCACCCAGCTCCAATCCAAGGCTGGCTTCTCAGTGAGCAAAGCTCAGGGAGTATGGTGGTGAGAAAGGCCAGGGTCTGAGCTGAGAAACGCTAGGCCTCTGTCTCGTCCCCCTCACTCTCCAGGAAGCCTTGGTGTGGTCCTCACACCCCTTTGTTCCTGGCTTTCCTTCAGGACACAGTAGGGATATGATTACCTGTTCTACCAAGACAGTGTACACAGTAGGCCCCCTAACTTTGGTAATTTTTTTTATCTCTCCCCCCAACCTTGGGGTGGGCAAAGGGAGATGCTATTTTGGTTTTGGCTGGGCCCTGGCTGTCCTGCTATTCGCCTCTGAGCTTAGTAGAGCAATGGGGTGTCTCAGCGAGCCAGAAGTAGCTTCCCCCCAAAAGATCTACAGGGACTCAAAAGTCTCCAGGGCCCTGCTTGTGGCAGTAGAAGCTGAGAAGGTGGATGTTCTGGAAGTCTCGTAAGGGTCTTCCTGGGGACAGAGCCTTTCTATCTGGCTCTCGTCTGGGTCTTGCTTCCCTCCTCTATCCTCTGCTCTTTGTGCATTGGGGCACAGGCTGCACCTTGAGCCTGGATAACCATGGCTGTGTGTGTGTGTGTGTGTGTGTGTGTGTGTGTGTGTGTGTGTGTGTGTTAATTTCTGGTATCCTCCTTTGTTAATCCCCTTATGCTTTGAGACAGGATCTGTCTCTCACTTGTCCTGGGACTCACAGATTCAACACTCTGGTTGGCCAGTCAGCTCTACAAATCCACCTGCCTCTACTCCTCAACTCTGGGATTACAAGCACATGCCATCACACTTGACACTTTCCTTTTCTTTCCCATAGTGCTTTATTTCATCCGCATTTTATGTGTGTGTGTGTGTGTGTGTGTGTGTGTGTATCTTCATGTATATATGTGCATGCGCACACTCGGCACCTGTGGAGGCCAGGAGAGGGGCGCTGGACTCCCTAGAACTGAAGGAGATGTGAGCTGCCACGTAGGCTCTGAGAATTGAGCCTCGGCTGTCTTAACCGCACAGCCATCTCTCCATGCCCAACTTTGTTTTGCTTTGTTGTCTTCCGGTTTTTCTAGCAGAGTTTCTCTATGTAACAGTCCTGGCTGTTCTGGAACTTTCTTGGTAGACCAGGCTGGCCTCGAACTCACACCTGTCTCTGTCTCTGGAGTGCTGGGATTAAAGGTGGGCATCACCACCGCCCAGCTCCAACTCTGCTTTTAACATGGGTTGTGGTGATCTAACTCCAGAATGCATGTCTGCATGTCAAGCATTGTACCAACTGAGATGTCTCCCAGTCCCTCCATGCTAATCTCAGTAAGATCTGGCCTTTTCCTGGATTCCATCAGGCAGACAACCTGACCTGCAGTTTCTGGGGGCCTGAACACTGGACATGGGCCAGGGTTCCCCTGGTTAGTCATTGGGGGTCCCACAGCCTGGACCTTAATCCCCCTCAGATTCCTCAGGTCGAGGTCACACAGTGGGCGAGTGGCCAGACCATCATGTCAGTCCCTGTACTGTGTTACAATCAGACCCTCGCCCCTGGAATGTCCCTGAAGTGATGTATTGTGAGGGGACAAATGAGTAGAGAGCTCTGAGGGCTTGCGGCATCCCTGGAAGACCAATGCCCTGTCTGGGCTATTCTCACGAGACTTTGCAGACACTAAGGAGCAATCACTGGAGACTGACTCGCGGCCTCCCTGGGTAGTTGTAGAGATTCCTCGAGGAGCGCCTTGGCGGGCTGCTTCCTGAGTACCACAGTTGCCAGTGGAGCCTCACCCCAGGGGAAGGGCTATTAATGGGGCATTGAGGATGCACGGGATTTCCCACATAGTGTGCATGGCCGGAAGTCTTTCTGGAAGAAGGGCCCTCGGGTGCAAAGCCACCAGCACGAGGAGGCACTCTCATCAGAGTGGCAGAGAGGGACATGTAGCAAGAATGTTGGGCGCGGGTAGGGCGAGGACCCTGAGAGATCAAGTGTAGCCAGGGCCGGCGTATCAGCCCGAGGACTCTGGGCTTCTCCCCGTGGTAGCTGGCATGAGCAGCTGTGGCACCAGTGGCCATGTGTCTGAGAACCCACATGGTCCTGCTGAGAGAGGCCACAGAGGAAAAGGTGTGGCAGGGGTAACTGCAGGGGGCAGTATGGCCTGTCCCTGGGGAATCTAGGCTGTGAAGGCCAAGCTCCAAGAAGCCCAGAGGGACTCCAGGTCCCAGTGCGAAGCAGATGAGGGTGCATGGTGGCTGGGCAAGCCGGAGCTGAAGGAAAGTGGCCCTTCTTTTTGCCTCCACTTTGGTCCTTCATGTATCCCTGGTCTGGAAGAGCGGGATCCTGAAGGAAGAGCTTCCTGGAGTCGGAAGACTCTGCTTCCCAGCTTTCCCCAGCCCCACAGGCCTCAAAGGGCGCAGAGACTCCTAATTTCAACACAGCGCTTTGCACTGTCTTGTGCGTGTCCTCCTGAGCCGATCGGGGAGCTCCCTAAGTGCTGGACTGCTGCCTTGGGAAGAGTGGTGGAAAGGAAGGATGGTTGGGTGCCCGTAGGATGGTGAGCCGTGAAAAGGAAGGAAGGAGGGGGCCACTGGAAGCTAGAAGGGGTGGAGACGATGGAAGGAAGGATGATGGATCGATGGATGGGTGTATGAAAGGAAAGACATGGGCAGAAGGCAGGGAGAGTAGAAGGGAGGGAGCCAGAAAGGAAGGATGGTTGGATGGGAAGGAGACACAGGTCCGTGGAAGAATGCAAATGGGTTGCATCCGATAGTAGTAGCCTATGAAAAAAGGTTCCGAAAACTGCATTGCTTTTAGGCCAGCTGGGTGCCAGCGCACCGGAACACGCGGCTTACACAGGCCTCTTCCTGTTGGTGGGTGCAGGTGGCGTGCAGCGCCATCTCGTGAATCTGCTGTCATTCTAAAGCGCTGGCTCTCCTACTCCTCTCTCTCCTCCCCGGAGCCCAGAGCGTGGTTTGGAAGATCCACTTAGTTCTTGGTGCCCACATCCTTTGGCAGGTTGGGCTCCTCCAGGCCCCAGGGTTTTGGTCAACCCAACCGAGCAATTCTGGGCCTCCCAGAGCATGTGGAATAGGGCAGGAGTGCCAATGCCAGCCCAAACTTTGACTTCCTGCTGTGTGTGTGTGTGTGTGTGTGTGTGTGTGTGTGTGTGTGTGTGAGCGCGCGCACGTGTGTGCGTGCACGCGGCGTCTTTAAGTAAATGAACAAAGGAAATAGATGCAGCCTCCAAGGGGCTTGGTTCCAGTAGAGCAGTCTTTCTTTGCACACTTTGGTCCCAGCGTCATAGTCAGTGTAGCTAAATACGGTGACAGACACCTCAGATTGTGTGGCTTAACACAGTGCAAGCTTTTGGTTTTTCCCTTTGTTTTTTACTTGCCATCAGAGTATTTAGTGACAGCCCACACTAATGTAGCCAGGCTCCGTCTCTCTCGTGGCTCTGCTGGACCCTGGAGTGTCAGGAAAGGAGGCTTAGGAGAACAGGGATGGGATGCAGGCTTTACTGGCCGGGCTCAGCAACAGCACTCACACTATAGGTTCCGGGGAGGACAATGTGGCCTTGGCTTGGGCTGTGTTAAAGGAGCTCTGTGCATGGTCTGCTCCTACTGTGGTACAGCCCAGGGAGGAAAATGTGGCTTTGGCTTGGGTTGTGTTGGAGGAGCTCTGTGCATGGTCTGCCCAGCCTGGACCCAAGTCAAGTCCCTCCGGGCTTCTCCACACTGAGTGGGACCTTTACTCTGACACGCTGTGTTTCTCGCCCACAGTACGTGGCCTTTGCCTCCCTCTTCTTCATCCTGGTCTCCATCACAACCTTCTGTCTGGAGACCCATGAGCGCTTCAACCCCATCGTGAACAAGACGGAAATTGAGAATGTTCGAAATGGCACCCAAGTGCGGTACTACCGGGAAGCAGAGACTGAGGCCTTCCTCACCTACATCGAGGGCGTCTGCGTGGTCTGGTTCACCTTTGAGTTCCTTGTGCGTGTCGTCTTCTGCCCCAACAAGGTGGAGTTCATCAAGAACTCACTCAACATCATTGACTTTGTGGCCATCCTCCCCTTCTACCTGGAGGTGGGCCTCAGCGGCCTGTCCTCCAAAGCTGCCAAGGACGTGCTGGGCTTCCTGCGTGTCGTCCGCTTCGTGCGCATCCTGCGCATCTTCAAGCTGACCCGTCACTTCGTGGGCCTGCGTGTGCTGGGCCACACGCTCCGGGCCAGCACCAACGAGTTCCTGCTGCTTATTATCTTCCTGGCTCTGGGCGTGCTCATCTTTGCCACCATGATCTACTACGCTGAGAGGATAGGGGCGCAGCCCAATGACCCCAGCGCCAGCGAGCACACACACTTTAAAAATATTCCCATTGGCTTCTGGTGGGCCGTGGTCACCATGACGACACTGGGCTATGGAGACATGTATCCTCAGACGTGGTCTGGTATGTTGGTGGGAGCATTGTGTGCTCTGGCGGGAGTGCTGACCATTGCCATGCCGGTGCCCGTCATCGTGAACAATTTCGGGATGTACTACTCTTTAGCCATGGCTAAGCAGAAACTACCAAAGAAAAAAAAGAAGCATATTCCACGGCCACCACAGCTGGGATCTCCCAATTATTGTAAATCTGTCGTAAACTCTCCTCACCACAGTACTCAGAGTGACACATGTCCGCTGGCCCAGGAAGAAATTTTAGAAATTAACAGAGCAGGTAGGAAACCTCTTAGAGGCATGTCGATCTGACCTTTCACCTCCGCCCCCTGTAGCAATGATTCCAGATTCAGTCAGACTGCTTCCTTAGTTCCATGGGCAACCCAGGACCCTGTGCCCATTCTGGAGATGTGGAGCCTGGGGCCCCAGGGATATGCTGGGCGGCCAAATCCAGAAGCCAAGAGCTTGCTAGAGGGACCTCCCTGGTGGCTCTGGCTAAGGAGGTTGACGTGGTTGGTCTCATGAGTTCTGAAGAGACCCCCACAGAGGTTTGCCGAGGACTCTCTTAGCAGGAGCCCAGAGGCTGCTGCTTGGTCAGAAGAGTCGAGTGTAAGGCTCTGACAGACTACTGGCCCGTGGTGGGCAGGGAGGGGGCAGGTGTGCGTCAGGGACGCCTCACAGCCTTTGATTTGGTCTATTAACACGGGTGCCTTCAGGCTGTGTAGAGTGGCAGAGTGGCCCATGAGATGCGGACAGTTGCCTAGCTCCATGATGAGTAGGCCAGTTGCCTAGCTCCAGCTCTTTGCTAGGAGTTGCCCCTAGCCTTCTGTGACAAGCTTACTTACCCCATAGCATGCCAAACCAGCTCACCCTCTGCCACCTCTCTAGAGTTTAGCACTTATCTTTAGGAATCTGTTGGAGTGACCCTGGCTTTCACGGTGTCTGTTTGGGTTGATGGTCCAGTGGGAGTTTCTGGTGACCTTCTGATGGAAGTGGCCGGTGAGCAAAGGACTAGAGGGGGACCGCACCCCAGGCAGCTTAGATGAAAGCGTTACAGACCAGCAACAACCTCCCACCACTGAGAGTTGCCCCCGTATCTAGCGGTAGGGACTGCAGTAGCAGCAGTACAAGACATCCCAACCACTTACCCATGGGTTCACTGGGAGATGGGGGTGGGGGAGAAACAATACTAGTCACCCAGGGATATATTCTCATATTCCATGGCTAGTGGTTCATTATGGGACTATCTCAGTTTTATGAGAACTTGCACATAGCACATAAAGTTGACCGTGGGGCTCTGGTCTGAAGATGAGCACCCATAGTCTACCTCTACCCATGGAATCCCAATGACTTACTCTGAGGACACAGGGATCTCCAAGGGACAGATGGCCCAGAGAAGAGTGATGACCCTGAGCTAAGAGGTACCGGGTGAGTGTGAGGCTGGTGTGTGCTGTTAGATTCCCTTAGTCTGTGGAGAGCACCCATGCCTGGGTCCGGAGGGGGCTTCAAGCTAGTTCAGCCTCAGGTGAGAGAGAGCCTCCCTTGGTGGGTGAGTGCTGTTCTTTGCTGCTGGTGTGCTATCTGATTCACTTTCCCATCCCAGCCCTTTACCCCGCTGTCTGCAGCAGCCTGAGCGATGTCCCAGGCCCCACATCTTTGGCCTGGGGACATTCCAGTCCTTGCACCCCATCCCATGCCTCCTCCTTCCCAAGACTGCTGTAGGCACATGAGCAAACTGTAGCTTGTGTTCTAGGCTGGGGCAGGGAAGGCAGAGTTCGAGACCTCCTGGTCAAGCCATGTCCCCACGCATGGGAAGCTCCAGGCCTGCCCTTTTGTTTTGAGTTAGCTAGCCATTTTACCCCAGGAGCCACCAACCAGGGCAAGGACACTTTCCTCAGCTCTGGGTGGCCTAGCTTCTCCCCCAGCTCCACTGTGTGTCCCGGCAGGAAGTGCCCAGCCAGAGTGGCATCACATGACCTACTCACCTCTGACTCATCTTCCCCAACACTGTCAGTCAGGATTGGGCTCTAATGGAGCCTCAGGTCAGCCATTGATGACCCCAGCTCATTCTAGCCAGGCACAGATTCCTCTGCACACTCAGTGACATTATTGTCCACGTACTGAGGGCACACACACACACACCACACCATACACACACACACACCATACACACCACACACACACACCATACACACCACACACACACACCATACACCACACCACACACCACACCACACACACACACCATACACACCACACACACACACATACCATACACCACACCACACACACACATACACCATACACACCACACACACACACACCATACACCACACCACACACACACATACACCATACACACCACACACACACACACACCATACACACCACACACACACACACCATATACCACACCACACGCACACATACACCATACACACCACACACACACACACACCATACACCACACCACACACCACACACATACACACACATACACCACACGCACACACACACCACACACCATACACCATAAACCACACACACACACATACACACACACACCACACACACACCACACCACACACCATACACCACACACACACACCACACCACACACCATACACCACACACCACACACACACACCACACATATACACACATACACACACACCACACACACCACACACACACCACATACACACACCACACACACATACACACACACACATACACACACACACACACCACACACCACACACACACACACACACACACACACACACACACACACACACGAGACCAGACCCGTGGGGATGTTGGAGATTCGACGAGGCCCTTCAGTAGAGGCAGTCAAACAGGCCCCCAACCAGAGTTTTCTCTAGTTCCATTTCTAACTCAGGCTTTGCCCTGCAGTCAGTTCTCCAGCCCCTCCCCCTCCCCTTCACCTGTCAGTCACAGCTAAAGTCAGCCTGTCTGTCCCAGGAACGCTGTGAGCTCTTCCTTTGGGCCATGGCCTGAATGGCCTCAGTATTTATGGGATCTTGCCTGAGGGGCTGCCAAAGGTTCAGGTCTTACCTGTGCATGGGAAGCACAGGGAGGGATTGTCTAGGATAGAGCTCCCTGGAAAAGCTGCCCTTCCATTGGAAGGGGCTTCCTTCCCCCATTTACAGGGGCCGATCACTTGCTTTAGGCAGCTTGGAATGTCCCTTGTCCCCTTTGTCCTGCAATGTCAATTCTTGTGTGTCTTTTCGTCTCTGCTTCCGTGGTGTGGGTCGGTCCTTTGTGGTGTGGGGTGCAGGGTTGCAGGGTCCCAGCCAGCATAAGGGATAAAGAGGGGCACAGGCGGCCAGCTTTGGCTCCCTTCTTGCCTGTGATTATGCAGATCCACAGCGACACCTCAGAGATGCCCCACTCAGGAGCTACCCCTGCAGCCTCAGGGTGGTCTGGGTCTTCCAGCCGCCCTCTCTCGGGCTACAGTGGCTGCCTTGGAACAGTGCTAGACCTCGGGGTAGGGAGAATGGCGGCACTGGGGACAGAATTGATAGGGCAAGATCGGGGATGGCCGAGAATCCAGCTGCAGGGCTGGCAGCCTGGACCCAGAGTGGAGTCGACACTGCTCATGTGGGTAAAGGAGATCTGAGGAAAAATGAGATGCCAGTGGATGCCAGGCATGGGCGTTCTTTTCTGTGTTGTGCATCTCCCCCCCTCCCTCCACTAATCATGTCTCTCTCTCTCTTTGTTGAACGAGTGTGGTGGTTCTTATGACTGTGTTGCTCGCGGCTGTCCCCCTTTAGCCTGAGATGTTTTCCCCTGAGTCCCAGCTGGGCAGACCCCTTTGGGGGCAAACCCAAGGCAATGCCCAGCCCAACTAACCCCTGTCCAGCCCCGCGTGCGCCTGGTGGCGCCCGCTGCTGGTGTGAACAGTAAGTACGTCAGAAGTATCTGGAGATGGCAGACAAGCACGCCCTGCTGATAAAGGGCCTGGTCATGTAGGTTCTCCTTGCTCCAAAGTTTTAAAAAAAAAATGACCCTGTCACAGACGTTCATCTCAGTTCATTTCAAAGCCTGGAAATCATCTCTGAGACGCTGAGCATGCTGTCATTTCATCATCGCAGGCCTGTGGGGTCGTGGGGTCCTGGACCAGGGGAGGCAGGCCCAGGCCTCTGAAAGCAAGTGGGAACCTAGGCTGTCCTTTCATCCCGGGAGAGAAGAGCCGGGCAGTGGGCATTCGGTGACCCTGCCCCTGTGGCTTTCCTCGTGGTCCCTCAGGTTTAGACAGTTGGCGCTCTTTGGTTATTTCCTCTTCTGGCCATCCACACTGAAGTTTGGGACAGGGAGTGGATGGCTCCATTGCTGGGAACATCTTCAAATGCATATAAAACAACAGCCACTCAGCCATAGGTCCCCTTTCAAAGGTTGAGGCTGAAAGAAAGGGCAGGTTCCAGGGGCATCCTGGGAACTGCCCGCCATCTTGTCCCCTAGATTCGGGATGGCCGCTCCTCCCCCTCCCCCGCTCCCCACCCCCGCCTAGGCTGCACTGTCTCTAGGGAGGCAGAGGCAGAAAGGAGCAGTGATTATTTGATTGACCCTTCCCTGGACCAGAAGAGCAGGCTGGGGACACTCACTCAAGAGCATCTTTGCCAGCAGGAGAAGATGCACTTGGAAGCACTAATGTTCCCCTGGAGAAAAAGGCATTCGAGGCACATAGACCCCAGCTTCCAAACCCCTTCCTCACCATACCACATCCCCATCTCCCCAGCCCTCTCCTTCCAGCCCACAGACCCTCCACGAGGGACATAAGAGCAAAATGGGATGTAAGGGAGGAAACATGCATTCATGGGCACATATGTGTGCCCACAGGCACACCCCATACACTAGGCAGCTCCCAGCTTGTCACATAGTGCCAGAGTTTCCCTAGGGAACTGGCCTTTCTGGTTCAGAGTCAATCAGGAGCGAAGGCCTGGGATCTTCAAGGAACGCACTGTACGTGAAATGCCTTGCCATCTTGTACGACAGACTTTTTTAAGTTCCAAAATTATGATGGGAAACTTTTTTTTTTTTTTTTTTTTTTTTGATTTGCTTTACGAATAAACCTGATTGGTCCATTTCTCTTTTGACTGACTGCCTCTTTGTAGTGACATGGTGTGCACGGGTGGTGATCCCACTCACGTGCACACCACGTGTGTGCACGCAGGGAAGGATCACTCCCGTGCGTAGTTACATGATGTGAGCAGGATGGCGGGAAGGGTCAGATCTGGAGGGAATGCCCCCTAGCTTTCTTCCAGAGAGTGTTCTCTAACACATCCCCCGGGCCGCTTTCCTGTCCTTACCAGAGGGCTCTCATACAGGGCTTCCTATAGGCACAGCATTTGAGTGGGGTTCACCCTAGCAGAGTCCCCAAGAGGGACAGAGATAGGGAACAAAGGTCAGTCAAGTCACCTCTGCCATGTACTGAAGGTCTCCAAATCTTTGCTCTTGAAGCTGGGAGGGCCAGGGTGCTCTCCCTGAGACCTCCCCCCCCCAGGTCCTCCTTAGGCCACTACAGAAGCCGAGCCTCACATTCCCCCCACCAAGGCCATCAGCATCGGTCTCCTGCACATCCATTTGCTCCGCTTTGCCAGGGATGCCGGCAGAAGGGACAGGAACGGGAGCCTCTCCCACATCCCTGTCCAGACATACAGCCTCATGCATACCTGTGCATCTTTGTTGTGCAAGCTGACCAGGTCCCCTGGAGTGGTCTGCGGAGACTCTGCTTAATGTGTGTGGGCAACGGTGTAGGTCTGCATGGGGACAGAGCAGATGGAGTGATCTAATTGGGTCTATGAGGGTGCACAGGAAGTTCATTTGCATGAATGATAGAGTAGACCTATCAGATTGGGTCCTTAGAGGGGTGGTGATACCTGTAACCAGGCTTAGTCTGTATGGGGAATGGGAAATTGAAGGGACCCTATTGGGTCTCCGTAGAGACAGTATGAGTATGGCCACCTCTTATCTGTGCATAGGACAAAGTCTCCAAGGGAACTTGTAGCTGTGTGAACAGTGTAGAGGAATGATCAGGCTCAGCCTGTGTGGTCTCAGTCTCAGAGGGACTGTGTCCCTGTAAGGAGGGACCCGAGGTGTGGCCAGTCTAGTTTCTATGGGGCTCAGCATGGTAAAATACAGTTTGTGTGGGGACAGTGTAAAATATGTATCCAGGCGAGTCTGTAGAGATGACGGGAATCTGAGGGCCTAGTCTGTATGGGATAAAATTACAGAGGCACCAGATTTGGTCCTTGTGGGGACAGAGAAGAAGGCTAGGACATCTGAATGGTCAAACTGGGTCAGAATGGAGTGGAGGGAGCAAGCTGAGTGGTCAGACTTGGGGACACAGCAGGAACCAGATGGGGTGGGGGAGGGAAGAGGTCAAATGGGGCCCCGCTGGGCCTGAGCGGGGCTGAAGGTTGCTGGGAGTCAGCCAGGTGCTTGTTAGAAGTAGAGGGGTCTGAAAGGCTACCTTTCTGGACTGGGGCCTTTCTGAATGTCTGTCTGTCTTCCCCCTGAGCTGTGTGTCTGGCCCTTTCCCCATAAACACATCACATCATTCTGTCTCATTAACCCTGCCTTGGGCCCTGGGCCTGGCTCCCAGAACCACACGCTAGGCTCATCACTAATTCATCTTTTTGCAAACTTTGAGCAAACCTAGGAGTATCTACCTCCCTCCCTCCCCCCTCTTTCCCTCCCCCTCCCTCCCTTCATTGTCAGCAGCCCACCCCAGCCTTGCACCTTCCTCCATGGACCACCCACTTCTCCATCTCAGGAACCGGAAGTCCTCTGTCAAATGCCCTACCTTCGGCCTGTCACCCCCTCTCACTAAACAGTTTTCAGTGTCTCAATAGCTTCTGCTTATATGTTTGAAGATTCCAAACTGAATGGGGAGGTGGCGAAGGCCGCGCTGGCGAACGAAGACTGCCCCCACATAGACCAGGCCCTCACTCCCGATGAGGGCCTGCCCTTTACCCGCTCTGGCACCCGCGAGAGATACGGACCCTGCTTCCTCTTATCAACCGGGGAGTACGCGTGCCCACCTGGTGGAGGAATGAGAAAGGGTATGTAGGGGAAGCTGGCGCTCTCTGCATTGGCCGGGCCCGCCTTGCGCTCCTGCAGATGGGTGGGCAGGGCGGAGGGCAAGGGGCGCTGAGGGGTAGGCAGGCACACTGAGGGGACAGGGATGGAGGGAGTCCCCCAAGGTCAGAGTCCTTTCACCAATGGGATGGCGGGTTGGCAGAGAAGCTGAGGTCCAGATCGCTGTAGGTTGGTATTACGATAAATGGTAGAAAGGGGCTTGGCCCAGGCTGGATGACCGTGAGCTGTAAACCCAAGCCAAGGGGGTACCTAAAGAAACAGGGTCTCGACTCCCCCAGAGTTGGGGTATAGCAGTCCAAAAAGGCAGTGTTCTTTCCTAGCCTTAGTTGCGGAGGGTACTTGGCTCGGCCACCACCCTGTGAGTTTAGCCTAGGGTTGTGCTATGGAAGAGGTCCCCTTTGTAGAGAGTCTGAGGGCCAGTGGAAAGGGAGGCACAGACAGGTGGCTTTGGAGCTGGGAGACAAGGCCACTTTCCTTGTAGAGGTTAGCTGTGTGCTAGTCAGAACTCTGGGAGTGGGAAACAGAAAACTTGCCATGACAAGGTTTGTAAACGAGACTACGCATAACCCTTTCCATAGCCAGAGCAGTTAGTTACCACTGCCCCAGAGGTGGGGCTTGCTTCCTCGTGGCTGCTCAAGGCCGCAACAAGGGTGTTCTTGCAGTCAGGGTTTGGAGAGGGTTAGCATGGGCTGGGGCGAGGCATGGGAAGGAGCTCCGAACAGTCCACACAGGGCCGCGGGCACTGGCCTGGGCCTTTCTCAGGGCAGCAGACTAACTGGGAAGCTCATGCACCTATCTGTGCACTGCACATGCTCACATAGACACACGCTGATGGAGAGCAGGGTGGGCCAGACAGGAGCCAGGGGCTTGAGAGCAACAGTTGGTGTGTAGTCTGTGGCCTTTGTCAACTTCACTAGTGTTGGAAACGGTTAAAGCAGAAACAAGGAGGAAACAGACTCCAGGAATAAAGGCAGATCTAGAAGAGGAGAGGCAGCCTACACCACCAGGATGAGGGAATGTCCTTTGGGCTGCGCACGGTTGCTCAGTGATGCCCGCCTCATGCAGGCTGGTCTCTGCTTGTTTGCCCTGCCTGAGGTCCCATGGACCTCAGTGCGGTGTGGTACGCTGCTCCCCGCATGGTGATGCATGGCAGAGGGCCACCAGCCTTGAGGGGGGCCTCATCCTTGACATGGATGGGTCTGCTGCTCTCTTTGCAACTGGCTTTTTCCCAGGTAAAGCCTCTAGAATGCCCAGGATCAGGGGGCCACACTGAAGAATACGGGGAAAACTATCTCCATGGCTGTGCCCTGGCCCAGTAAGGTGCTGGCTGCCTGGCTCCTTCATTTTGGATGCTGGATGGCCGGTATGGCCTGAGAGAACTGTCTCTACTGTGCTTCCAGAAGCACCCTATTTCACAGTAGTGCTAGGGAGTTGAGTGCAACCCCCATCCACAGGCGATCCCCACCCTGAGAGCCCACCTGGGCTTGGGTGCTAGACTCTCTGGGAGGCGCCAAGGTTGAAGGCCCCACACACTTCCCCCCAGCCCGGCTCTCATGGCTCCTGATAGCAACGAGAACTTGCTTTGCTCTGGCTGATTCGGAGCCCTTTAGGTCTGCAGGTGCAGAACAGAAGTAGGGACTTCACCCGTCCCCCCAAGGAGGGAAGAGAGAGAGGCTGCTAGGCTGGTTCGCTGCATGGGAAACAAGCCAGCTGGAGAAGAACCTGCCTGCCTCTGCATGCGGCTGCTCAGTCTTTCCTCCTCCTCCCTTAACAACTAAGTACCGAGCGAGCGAGCGAGCGAGCGAGCGAGCGGGAGGGGAAAGCACGAAGAGGAGCTCAAGTGTTAATTGTATTCTCTACATACAGATCTTTGCAAAGAAAGCCCTGTTATTGCTAAGTATATGCCGACAGAGGCTGTGAGAGTGACTTGACCAGGCGGCTTGGCCGAGGACACTGGTGGCTATTAAGCATCTGGGTGGACCTGCAGCCCCTCCTCACCCTCGGACAGAGTAAATTCACGCCATGCAGGTTTGCCGGACGAGTCCGAGTGGCCCGGGCATTGTACTAAGACGGACGTAGCTTTTTCTACGGCCAATGGTAACTGACCGTAGAGGATCACCCTTCTTTCTTCTCTCTCTCTTTTTTTAGAAGTTACCTTTTATTTGGGGAGGGGGGTTGAAGGGGAGCCTTAGCATGACTTGCATGAAGTTAAACAGAAAACCCAGCTAACCCAAACCCACCAGACCCCGCTGTAACTGTATGATTACCCTCACCGCCACCAAGAAAATGGAGAGAAAAGCAAGGGTCCTTTTATTTTCTTTTAGTGCTCTTTATTTTGACACATGGTGTCGGAGCCAAACTGTAACGGCGCTCAGTAGAAATGTGGACATTTCTGGGAGTGGGGGGCCAGGGAAGAAGGACGGGGCCGGGGAATGGACTGCTCTTTGTACACAAGACCCAGAGGGAAGGGTTCAAAAGGGCAGTCAGTCATCGGTCATATTGACCTCACCTTCGTAGCTCATCTCTCAAGCGGAAAACAGAGAACTTTGCTCCGAGTAGGATTGTGGGGGCTCACACTCCGCCCTCCGTCTTTTCTGTTTGGCATGCTTGTGACCCAGCGGACGCCTCCTCGAGACCCGACAGTGCTTAGTTTAGGTTGGTTCGCTCATCTCTGTGTGTAGATCCAGTGCAACCAAGTTTCACAACGAACCATCCATAGTTACACCACATGGATTTTCCAATGTCATTTTAAAGCCAGGATGTAGGGTACCTTCAGTTCAGGACCACCAGAGGGGTGTCTCCCCTCCGCCTTTATTAAGGCACAACCTGGCATTGTATGCAATTTAGTACTTCAGAGTAAAAGACAACAACAAAAACAAAAAAACTGCATGCCCAATGTTATGCAAAGAGATTCGAGCATGAAATAAATTTTGTAACACGGTTTCTGTCTAGTCTAAAGCAGATTTGTTTTTCTGAAGCAATTGGAGGTTTGCAGAGGCGCGCTTCTGCATCTCGAATAAATATAGTATTTTCCCAACAGAAACAGAGGACAGTAGCTTGGCTTTGGTCTGATTCTAAAATTAGTGTGTGTGTGGGGAAGGATGATATTTTTGAAAAACACATGCTTGAGTTGGAAAAAAAAATGCAACATCTCAAGCTTCCACTGCAACATTTCCTGGAAAGACAGCAACCTCCCTCTCTCCCAGGGCCCTGGCCCTGGAAATAAAACGCTGACTTCTGAGATGAAGCACTGAGTTGAGTTTTTATTGCCTTCAGGCAGAATGTCCATTCTGTTCGGGTACAGCTGTGCCAATCCTGGGCCCAACTACTACTGTACCATCTAAGCCGAGGTGTTGCTGGGCTCGGAGGAAGCTGTCCCCTGCAGGGTAGGGCTGCAGATCCTGTAGGGCCAAGGGACAAAAGCACATTGTCTGTGGGCTTCGCCTGGTATGGTTCTGTGACTCATCTGGGTGGGTCCTTGCATGAAGCCATGTTGGAGCATCTAGTTGCCCTGTGCAGCCATGGGCACCTCTTTGCTAGGGCTACTGTTGGGTGTGGCTATCAGGTCTGGTGCCCTGGCCAACTTGCAGGGCCTGTTCTAGAGACCACCTCACCGAGCTCTCCTCTCTCAGCCTGGATACACCTTGGGAAGAGTAGAATCTGTTCTGGGGGGTACTGGGTACTGGGAATGGAAGATCTGATCCTTCCTCATCCATTGGTGATTCCAGAATGTTCATGTGGAAAGAAAGAGACCCCATGGCTGTACAGCCAGTCCCTGAGCATGCGAAGATGGGGACAAGGCCAGAGACGGCAGCAAGCTGCTCAGCCTCCCTCAGGTTTCAGCCCCTCTGCCACCCGCCCCCCCCCCCCCAGCACGGCCTGAGTCTGAGATCCCATGGGCGGGTGGGACACAGTTGTACCTACAGTAGTTTCTCACCTCTCTAAGAAGCTGCCTCAACTTCCTGGTACTCAGTTAGGCGCAAGAACCCAAGGCTGGGGTGGGCGGAGCCTCTGTGCAGGGGTCTGATAGCCAAATCTCAGGACACACCTAGGCCGCTGCCTGAGACCACTACTGACGTGAGCCAGGGGTCTGCTGGGAAGATGCGGCTCTGCTGAATGACACAAAGCCATCTGGAATACAGGCCGCGGAACACCACAGCTGGAGAGGACTGACTGTGTAGGGGGCATCTCACAAACACTGCCTAACAGTGCAATCGGCCCACATTACAGCTGAGACAAGGCGCAGAGAGGGAAAGCAACTGGCCCAAAGCCACACAGCCCAGTGCAGGTGAAGTCATCCTAACCTGGGTTCAGGGTTCAGGCTGGGTTGTCACCTTGGGGCTGGTCCTTGATGGTGAACCTGGGACTCTTTGGATTTGGCCTCCTGCCCTTCTTCATGGAATGCCATCGGCTGACAGGAGGGGCCACTTCCTGTTCTGTTCCAGATCTCTCCTGACCCACCACGGCTGGCCAACCCCACCCTGCTGCCCTACGGATGACTCCCTCGGCTAGTTTTCTAGAAGCAGCGGCCTCCTCCCTGCCCACCTCTGCGCTGCAGCGAGGCAGCTCCGGCCTTGCGGCGGCCATGCTTGGCCCTCTCACACCTCCCCCCCACAGCTCTCCCCCCTCTAACGCCCATGGCTAACCTCAGCCAGAGTGGAAAAGGATGGATTCTGAGTTACAGGCCCGGATTCACTGTCCCTAAGCACCGCCACCCGTCTTATTTAGGGTTTCTACTACTGCGATGAAACACCATGACCAAAAGCAAGTCGGGGAAGAAATGGGTTTTAATTCAGCTCACACCTCTACATCACAGACCATCACTGGAGGAAGCAGGTCAGGAACTCACACAGGGCAGGAACCTGGAGGCAGCAGCTGAGGCAGAGGCCACAGAGGGGAGCTGCCCACTGGCCTGCTTTTCCCAGCTTGCTCAGCCAGGGCCGCCAGCCCCACTCACAATGGCCTGGGCCCTCCCCCATCAACTGCCAGTTAAGAAAACATCCCACAGGCATTTTCTCAGTTGGGGCTCCCCCCCCCCCTCAGGGGACTGTAGCCTGTGTCACGCTGACCTAAGACTAGCCAGCACAGCATCCAAGGACACTTTAGTGGACCTCACAGGCATGTGAGGGCCCATCGTGGCCAATGGTGGCAGGTGTCTCAAGGGAAGGCGGGGATCTGTGACCAGAGGGAAACGGGGGGGGGGGGGGGGGTGTGGGAAGTAGGGACAGCAGCGTTGGCTGCACGGGGTCAGGGGTCATCAGCACTCACTCCAGGGCCTGGCCAGACCCTTGCAAGCCACACAGTGGTGGGATTCTTTCTTCTCATGAGGGGCGGGGATGCGAGGGTGGGATGGGGACGGGGCAAATTCACTTAGTCAATCAAGAAACTGTAGTTCTTGTTTTTGAAGTGAGTTTTTTTTTTTCCTCAGGTAAGCCCCTGTGATTCTAATGAGCCTAACGGGGCAGGTGGAGTCAAGCTGACCTGAGACTGACTCTCTAGAAACTGTAAACAGATCCAAGGGTGCGGTCTCAGAGCTGGCTCAGTTAACCTCCCCACTCCATGGTGACCCCGCGACACTGAGATCATTCATTTACAGTTTGCTAAGTTCTAGAACTAAGAGCTGGCTCCCTCACAGGCTGCCAGGAAAGGGGACTCGGACAAACTCTCAGAAAGACAATTGCCACCAAAGGTTTCAGGGGATAAAGGATCTGGACTTATCAACACTTCCTTCCTCATCTCTGACAAGGGCACTCCCTCATCGGGTCAGTCAGTGAAGTGAGGGCCTTCTGCCCACTCCGCCAAGAGGAAGGGCAGAATGGAGTGGATGAGGTGAGGCAGTGGGTGATGGGACCGACCATTCCTCCCTGCATGTGTCTGCTTCCAGAAGGATCTGACCCACTTGTAAGCACTGAAGTTCTAGATCAAAGGCCTTAGATAGGGCTGATGCCCTGATCCTATTCAGTTGAGAAGATGCTTCTAGCTCATGCAAACAGGGCGCTGGGCTCCAGCAAGAGACCTCAGGGCATGGAGATTTTCCAGGTCATGCTGAATGCGGCAGGAGCTCTGCCTTTGGCCTTCCCTGTGCTTGGAAACTGGGCAGTATGGGTCAGTGATAATGCGTTCTGGTCTGGTTTTGGACAACTATTCAGCCTACAGGACAGTAACCTTGAGCCTGCTCCGTTATGGCTTACCACTGGGCAATTGCTCCATCTCTGTGGGCTTGGTCATGCTAGCAAGAGCAAATCAGAGGACATGGGCTTGGTCACGCTACCAAGAGCATACCAGAGGACAAACGCTGTAACTCTGGCCCTGGGAGGTGGGGTTGTGTAGGGCAGAGCACAGTTCTTGGGTCCAATTTTAGGAGCAAGACTTCATGCACTGGGGTTGCAGGTCAGACTATGGCTCCAAGCGGTGTCTAGGCTCAGGCCTGTGGAGTTTGCAACTGACTTCACCCATAACTTCTGAGAAGAACCTACTTCTAGTCATTTAGTTTCCTATCCCACCCTTGTTGAGTACAGGGCTCTGGCTGGGTTCACCCTGGGCCAGCAGTGAGGTATGAGACCTTGAGATGGCCCTTCCCTCCTTTCAGGCACCATTTTCTGCTGATGAGCAATTAGAGAGGTTGAACAAAATCAGCAGCTTCTATACTTTCTTAAGGGTGCACTTATCACATATAATCTTAATCAGATCACAATATATAAAGACAAAACCAACTCTACCCAAAGAACCCAAAGGTGGGCAAACTACCCTTTCTACCTGGCCCATTTCCCAGTCTACAGGGAGATGCCTCAGGCTCTGAAGAGTACAGGGTGCTGGTTTTGTTTGTCAGCATTGTTTTTTGAGACAGGGTCTCACTCTTTAGCCCTGGCTGGCTTGGAACTCGATATGTAGCCCAGGCTGGCCATAGACTCCCAGAGATCGGCCTAGCTCTGTCATCCAGGTGCTGGTATTAAAGGCACATGCCACCATGCCAGGCTCTGAAGAAAGTAGTTCGGAGGCCTGTGGGCTGTGTATTGATGGAAGATCCCTCAGCTTTAATGTCCTGGGCTTCTATAACCTCTGGAAGCCAGGAGAGCAGAGTATCCCAGCTCAGAGGCGATACAGCTCACCAGCCTCAGCAGCCCCGGGATCCTGCCTGGCTGGAGGAAGACTTAGACATCTTCTGAGACAGTTTCCCTCGTCTGCACTGGGGTTTTCTCTGCTGGGTCTTCCCAGACGCCTTGGGCTCTCTCCACTTACTCTCCATTCCATTCTCCCCACGCGACCCTATGCCTTTGCCTGGGCCCTTGGTCATGAAGACAGTGCCTTCCTTTCTGAGCCTCCAGGCAGAGTTCCCTCAGACAGACCATGGACTCTGGACAGAAAATAAACCCCCAAGTTAGAAGGGAAATGTATGCTGCTCATATCCTAGAATGTTCTGTCTTCTGTCCTAAGGCAGCTGGGCCAAAACACAGCCATGGGGCTGGGCTGACATCACGCAGGGCTGAAGCCTTCCTTGCTGATGTTTTAACTTTGTATATCTTTGGTGAGGATCCCCTCACTTGCTGAGTAGAACAGATGTCCTCTCCATAGCTCAGCCCTCTCTGAGCAGTGGGCAAGCAGCTCCTCATTGTTCTGTCTGTGGCTCTGCCCAGACATCGGGGCTTACTGAGGCCCTGAGCTGATTGACAGAAAGATTCTCCAGGGAACCATTTGTTGGGATAAGGCACTTTATTAAGGGTCCTCTCTCACGGTCCCTCACTCCTCGTCCTGTCAGAACTGCTTTGGGTTGAAGTTACTGATAGTCTCTCCTTCCGGTTCCTCTCTTTGTTCATGGCATCCTGAGACTCAGGGTTCTCTGTGGCATCTTGGAGTGTGTGGGTGATCTTGAGACCCTGGCGTGGCACAGAGCGTGCTGGCAGATGACATAAGGCCAAGGAGTGGCCAGCCCCACAGCCCACGAGGAGGATTCTTGATGGTGGCTGAAGAGCCCGTACTGGGGATGGAGTCCAGACATTGGACTCAGTGCCATCTCCACACATGCCATGTTCATTCCAGCCCCAGGAACAACACTTGTCACCTGTGGGAGAGAGGGCACAAATGTCACTACAACATTCCCTCCACACAGGAAGAAACCATTGACAGGGTATGTTCAAGGGCCACCTCGCCGGCCCCTCTCCACCTCAAGTCGGGGTACCCTTCCCATCCTTCCTCTCCACAGCTGTTTATGCTCCAATCCTGGCTTTCCACCGTGGAGGCCACACGTGATCGATTACCGACTCCAGCCTCTCATACCTCCCTCCGTCTCTGCTGCTACCACTCTGGCTCAGGCTACCAGCTTCTCATTTTGGGCTATGCCTGCTTCCTATATATCCTCACGTTATCCTTCTATAACCCCAGCTCCCGAGAAGCTGAGGCCGGAGGCGCTGAGTTCCAGATCAGCTTAGGCTACACAGAAAGACGTTGTTTCAACCTCCCTGCTTAAGAAAACCACTTGAAAATTTGAAATATTTTAGTATGCAGAAGAGCATGGAAAACAATGTGCAACAACACCCTAACCTAAGTTCAGAACATGAGCTCCCATGCATACTTCAATTCTTCCCTTAAAAAGCAAACAACCCCAAACCTTTTAAGCCTGACCCCCTCTGCGTCCTCCACCCTGCAACAGTAACCACCGTTTTGAAGCCAGTGTCCACACCTTCATGCACATATATTTATATGTACATCTATGTCCTTAAACAGTGTGTGCTCATGTGTTTGTTTGAAGGGTTTACAAAAGCACATCACCGATGCACGCCTTTTATATAACCTATTCTTTACACTTGACGCTGCTTTAGACATTTATCTCAGCCAGTGAGTCAACCACCTAGCTCATTAAGAGCCTCTCGTGATGTAAGGTCATATTCCACTCAGCCATGACCCCGGGACAGCCAGTTTTTATTGGTCATGACTGTTGCCGCTGGGCTATGTACACCAAGGTGTGGTATACTATGATATTACACATCACCAATGTGGCTGCTGTTATAACCGTGCAGCTGTGAACATCTTTGAACACGTTTCCTAATAGACAATGATGTCCATGCAGGGTGATTCTCAGAAGCACATACAAGTCATGGTGGGGGGTTCATGTTGCTAAATATAGGCCGGAGTTCATCAAAGTGGCGGCAGGGGCATTCCCCTCGCTTATGGACACGTTTCTGTTCCTCCGCATCTTGCCCTGTAGACTACCGCCGCTCCGGTGAGTACATCCACTTAGCTTGCACTCCTACTAACACAGAGGGCTCTGCCTTACAAGTCGGAGCCAAGTCACATGCTTACGTTCTCAGCCTGCTTGTTCTTTGCCTCTTTCTTACTGACGTCTTAGTGCATTTCCCCCCCCCCCCGTTCTATGCACTGCAAGTGGCTCCTCCCAGAAGTCTGGGGTGTGTCACCTCCTTTTGTTCATGGAGTCTTTTGCTAAGCAGGTTACTTGTAGTGGCTGCCTAATTGCACATTGTGAAGATTAAACAATTTGCTTTAGCCCACTGGCCCTTAGCAGACAGACACTCAGGTTGTTTCTAATTTTCCATTTTCCTACAGCATTGCGTGAACACCTCAACGTGAATCTTTGTCCCTCCCTCTAATTACCTTTCAAATTAGATTTGTAGGACGGGGATTCCCAGCCAGTGGGCACCACCATCTTGGAGACTCCCGAGGGCTGTTTGAGGGCGGCCAGGGCTCCCTTTAGAGAAGCCGCCAGGATGGAGATCGGTGGCTAGCTTTTCCCCTCCCACGTCACTAGTGTTTATTAGCATCTTTTTCTATCTGAATTCAAAACGGCAGCTCACTGTTACAGAAACCCCTCTTCTCCCCTCGATTCTGTGCTGTTTCCTACAATCCCCCTCTCCTCCCAGTTAATATAAAAACTTTCAAGTGTTCAAATCCAAAAGATAGGCTTTTTTTCTTGTTTTAGATCTTTCAGCAGACATATATTTGGGGGTTTATTGGGGGAAGAGGAGGGTCTCATGAAATTCAGTCCGGCCTAACTTACTGCACAGTCGAGGCTAACCCTGACCCTCCATCCTCCCGGCTCCACCTCCCGAGCGCTGGGAGTGCAGGTGTGATCACATCGAGCAGGCTCAGGGCCTTTTGTAAAGCTCAGTTCTTTTCAGCAGCACGCACAAATTGACAGCCTCTTTTTATCGGAAAATGCTCCGGATTTCCCCACAATCCAATGTCTAAATCTTTCCAATTATGTGATTGCACACCAAAAAGAGCACTGTTTTAAGAGAGGGAGGCCAGCTGGGTCTAAGGGGATGGCCATTAGGGCTCCACTTCCTTGGGAGGGAGGCAGCGCTGGTCAGGGGCTCAGGTCTGGGGAAATATGTCTTCTGATTGGCTGGCAAGATGAGGAAACACATACAGAGAGTACCTTCCTAGCCTCCCTTTGGTTGGGCAGAACTTCACAAGGCTGAGCAGGAGGGAGATGGATGGATGCGGGAGGGAGGGAGGGAGGAAAGGAGGGAGGGAGCAGGGTGGAAGAGCCCAGAACCTTAGGGCCCAGCTTGGCACCTTGCATGGGCCCAGTGCCTGACCCTGGTGAGAAGGACAGCCGACAATCAGCGGGGGGTGGGGGTGGGGGTGGGGAGCAGGGGTTGGGTGGGAAGAAGACAGAGCTGACCTCCACAGAGGACACAGCGCAATGGGCACCTGCCATGCCTTTCTGCCAAAGGGAACTCGCTCTGAGGAGGCCGCACTTGGGGCTGGAGCCAAGGTTTTCATGCCTGCTTGGTGCAGAGCTGGCACAAGCCCAGACGTCTCTTCTCCGACACTCTGAGGACAGTATGTGTATCGGGTTGTGTGCTTTATCTGCTCAGGCTGTAACAGCCCAGTGAGGTGGCCACACTTCATGGATGGTGTTCATCGCCCAGGAGAACACGGAGTGGGCTCCCAACACTGCTAAACCCCACATTATACACTGGGCTTCAGCGAGCTCATTCTCACGCGAGTACTTGAGGTTTGTGGGCCTCACTAGTGTGTCGCACATCCTCTCCCCAGGGTGGTGGAGATCTGCACTAAGGTCCTCCTGTTTGTGCAGCAGGTACTGGGTCCTCCGAGCCATCTCTGCAGTCCCGCCCACTCCCTTTTCGACAGCCCTTTGAGGTCATTTGAGGACGGATTGCGGGGCTGGAGAGATGGCTCCACAGTTGTTAAGGGCACTCGTTTGGGTTCGGTTCCCAGCACCCACATGGTGGTTCACAGCCACGTGTTACCCCAGCTCCAGGGAATCTGATCTGACACTGCCTTCTGACCTCTGTGAGCGCCAGACATGCACACGATACACATACATACATGTATGCAAACCCATACAAATAAAATAAATACATCTACATTTTTATTTTTAAAGATGGTTGTCATCATATAAAAGTAGGTCACAGGTCAGACCCAGTTGTCGTCTGCCAACTGCTGCCCACCTGGTACACAGGATACTGTTTAATACGGATCATGCTAGGCTCTCCTGGCTTTCCCAGCATACCTAGGTCCTCACATGCCAGACGTTCTGAGTCCCTCTATGCATCTCCCAGTACATGTCTCACTTGGTGCTGAGTTTGATAAAGTTCAAGACCCAGATGCAGACACAATATAGGGCGATTCCTCCCTCCACTGCCCAAAGTATGGAGTCACATACTTCCTTACAGTACCAGTGTCTGTGAAGCTAAGGAAGCCTGGGAGAAAGGAGATGATGAGCTCTGTTTGGGGCAGTCAAAGATTGAGGTACCAGGGGCCACAGAGGTGCTTATCTTTAATCCTAATCCCAGCACTTGGGAGGCAGAAGCAGGTGGATCTATGTGAGTTTGAGACCAGCTTGGTAGAGTGAGTTCCAAGACAGCCAGGGCTACACAGAGAGAACCTGTCTCAGAAACAAACAAATGTCAGATGTCCTTGCCAGATAAACATGAATGAGCACACTCTGCAGTGAGCCTTGTGGTGGGCATATAACCCGAGAACCAAGAGAGAAACAGTAGGAGGTATGATGTAGATGGGCCCTCGGGTGCTAGCACGCAGTTCACGGGGGTCCTGAACCATGCTAAATCAGTCTCTGGCTTCGCTTTTCCATTGACAAAGTCAATTACCTTGTATTTATAATACTATACAGATTACTACATATGCATTTTCTTTGCGACTATTCTTACTGTCATTAAAAACTGTATGTTTGAAAGGAAATTTGCCACCATGTGTAGCTGTAAATCCAGGTCCAAGAGAAACAGTGTTCTTCCTCCCCAAGAATGACCCGGCTGCTGACATGGACACAGCCAAGTCATCCTCTCCTGGGATGCTGTCACGAAAGAAATGGCAATCCCAGAAGGTGTGCCATTTGGGCAGGAGGTGCCTGGACCCTGTGGCCAGGCTTTCTCGGGGGATATCATCTAATTCCTGGGGAGCTTGAGGCTCTTCTTTTCCTACCATGTAACAGCCCACCAGAATCTTTCTGTCTCTGCTAGAATGCAAAGCTCCCAAGGGAGCAAGAAGTGGATTTTTTTTCAATAGCTGTATCATAGAACTAAAGAAGTTATACATTAAAAAAGGTGCTCGGTAAATATTTGCTTCTGGTGCAAATAGTTCCTAAATGCCCCTAGACTGGCTCAGTCTTCTGAGAAGAAGCCAGATTGAAGATTGGGGCAGGAAAACGACAGCGATCCTCACCAAAGAAACTGCTGAGTGAGTGTGTGTGTGTGTGTGTGTGTGTGTGTGTGTGTGAATGCATATCTGGACAGACTGGCATACTAATGGGAGAATGGAGATATTAAAGGACTAGATCAGCTCCATGCCTAGCTCTAGGCCTCTGTCTGGCAGACCTGCTCAGGAATGCTTCGCCACAGCTCCCAGAAAGACTTGCCAGTAGACTGGCACAACCCTCTCCCTTCTGCGATGAGGAGGAGCCACTGGCCAGTACTTAGCCTGAGTACTTAGGAGGTGGGAAGAGAGATTTTGGAATCAACTGTTGCTACTCAGTGGCTATGGGGCAAGCCAAGCTTGGATTTGATATTGAAGTCATCTGGCATGTACACCTAGGTCTTGACTTCATCACCTGTAAGCAAGGACAGCCATCCCTCACTGGTCTTGTTGTTTCTCAGCAGACACATACAGTACCCAGCAGAGCTCATCACATGGTCCCTGTCAGCTGGCACCCTCCATCGGCTGCTGCGATGGCCCTGTTTCATGCCCAGGATCCAATTCCTAGCCCTCTTTGGTCTGGTCTAACTTGCTGCCAGCTAAAGAACTTTGGGGGCCCCCCTCTCCCCAGTATACAGTCACAGTACAAAAGCATGCCACCCTTCTGGAACCTTTCCTTCCCCTGAACGGAGCAGGTAACATTTCACACCGCTCTAGCCAGGGTTCAGATGAGGGTTTGTCTGAGGCGTGCTGACAGGCACAAGCCAGTAAGCATCGCTATGGAAACCACTTGTTAGTCTCTGCTGTTCCATTTGTCTGCTGGCCCAGTTGCCTTTGTGGTACAGATGAGACATGCAGATTAGACTCGGAGGGGGTGGGGGGGGGCCGTCTTCTACAGGACTACATGACCTGGGGTGACTCCTGCTTCTCCAGCTCCAAGGAACAGGCCATTATATCCCTGACAATGTCCTGATAACCTCCTCACTTGTTCACAAGAGGCTAGGTGCTCACCCCAGAACAGCTCTCCAGGGGGCCGTTCTGGTGCATTCCAGATTTTGATAGCCACCGCAGTAGGAGAAACACTAGCTAAACTGTGTTCAGCATCTCAGGGCACTAAATTGGTTCTGGGATGCTGCCCTGCATGGCGCAGTGGTGAGGGGCGCCAGCCCTATGTACTCAGCCTTCACTGCCCTAGCTCCACGGACTAGAACCACAGGGCCAGATGGCTCCTAGCTTCTTCTCCAGAGGGGGAGCCAGCATCCACTCTGTTCACACACTGATGTCTCCTGAGTACCCTGCTTTCTGATGCCGACTCTCTGAAGTCAGGGGCTCCATTGTTTCCTAGCTCTATGATCCCGGGGCAAGCTACTTAATCTCTCTCAGGCTCAAATGTCTCATTTTCCAAATGAGAACAGTTTCACTACTTTACAGACTTTCCCTAATGAGCCAACAGTCAAATGAGAACACTCATGGAGAAGTAGTTACTTGGTGGAGGCTGCCAGCTGGAGTGGATTTTATTCTCACTAGGGTTAGTCATAGTGACACATAGATCTGAAGTCCATGACACTAAGTTCAGTCCCCAAGTGACTCTCTGGATGGTCCTACTGCCCAGAGTCAAACCTGCAGGAACCACCGGGCCACTCCTCCATCTACAGGACACACCCTCTTTGCTAGGCAATTTCTAAGGACTAACTTAACTTACTGACTTCTAAGTAAAATTCTTTCCTATTTTCTTCAATGTCATATGCTGCTTTTATAACAACTCATTTCTTTAAAAGTCTGTTTAAATACTGTCTGAGGCATACATCTCTGAAAAAAACCTTTCAAAAAATTAAGTGTGTGTGTGTGTGTGTGTGTGTGTGTGTGTGTGTGTGTTCATGCTTGCATGCATGTGCATGGCGTGCTTGTGGAAGTCACAGAACAGCTTTTGGAAGCTGCTTATTTCCTCCACTCTTTGTGGGTTCCGGGACTGAACTCAGGCACTCAGGCTTGAGGGCAAGTGTCTTGACCCACTGAGGCATCTTCTAAGCTTCCTCCTCTTTCCTTACCTAACGATTTAAGTCAATGAAACACCAGAGAGTCAGGGAGAATGCCGAAGTGTGACGCTGGGAGACACAAAGGTTCGTCTGAGATGTAAGGCTTGTGTTACACTCACTTGGTATGTGAGCGTGGGTAAGGCAGGGCCCAGGCTCTCTATTTCAGCATCTGAAGACTGAAAGAGTCAGCTTCAGCAGCCCCCAAGTACTTCTCCAGCTGACAGGCTATGCCTCCTGAAAACAGTGTGCTCTTGACATACCAGGCCACGTATCCTCCACCCAATTGCACCTGCAGCCTTGTTGACAGGGAGGGCCTATCACTCAGAGTGTCAGGCCCTCCCAGGCCCCATCAGCCTCACTGCAAAGCTGAAGCAGGTTGCTGGCATGGGAGCACCTCTAGGAGAATGGCTGCCTGCCTGGAAGTGACGGATGGCATCACCATCAAACATGAGGTGCTCTGAGGCTAAAGCTCATTGTTCTTTATCTCACTGAGGTCATATGCAAAGATGAACTACACACACCAAAGATTCATTCATGGGGAAGACCCACAGAGCTGTGATCAAAGATGAGATCAAGGTCCCCTCCAGACTCCCTACCGTGTGGGATCAGATGGGAAGTGCCCTGTGATGGAGATGTAGACTCTATCCACTGAATGGGCCATTCTCAATGCTGACAATTCCGGTGCCCGGTGCTCCAGGAGAGCAAATAGAAGTCTTTTGTTGATTATAAAGTTAGATTTTAGGGACTGTGAATACGATTTTTTCCCAAAGGAAGAAGTTATGTTCTTCTGGGGAAGTCCATGGTTGAAGTCCTAGACTGTGCAGCATCTGACTATGGGTCCCAGATGGGCACACACTTTACAGTGCAGGCTGAGCCACAGGACAGACTCAACCTGGTGTGGCTCCAGCCCTGCGGAGACCATGCAGCTGCAGACGCCAGACAGGACAGCCCCCAACGTGAATGGCTCCTCATCAGGAGTGCATCCAGCCAGGCAACGACATCCACCTGATGTCAGCTCCACACACAGTGTCTTGTATGTGCAAGCAAGGAGGATGTGTGAAGATGGAGAGTCTCCATTTTTAAGGGCAATGACTAACAGTTAATAATACTAAGAGCTAGGCTTCTGTTCTGACCCCCTTCTGTTCCGCCATTTATCTACCCAAAGAGCCTAGGGTGAGGATGTTCAGGACCCCCATTTCTCGCCTGAAGGAGAAGGTGGGGTGAAATGAAGTTTAGTCGAGGCTTAGGCTCACCTCAAAACCAGTGGTAAAACCAGGAAATAATCAAGGATAGCCTGCCTGGATCCTGAGTTCTTAACCCGTGCCTCATGACTTCCGGATTCACGCCTTTTCCTCTGCGTCTCTGTGTGCTCACAGAGGAAGAGTAGAGGCCCACTGAGCACGGTGAGCACAGGAGTGTGATGGCACACAGCAGTGAGCCAAGACAGAAGGGGAGGAGCACCCGCTCTAAGGACAGCAGGGCGTGTCAGCAGCTCAGGAAGGGAGGCATCCCTCACAGACTCTGGGTGTAGCTGAAACATGGATTTGACAGGCAGAGGTTAAGTGGGAGGGTCCAGGGGGCGGGGCAGAACTGACCCTGCCTTCTCCACCAGTGTCCACTCTGCCACCAAACTACCAGCCTCACACACACACACACACACACACACACACACACACACACACACACACACACTCCACGACCCTCCCAGCCACAACCTTTGTGCTGTGTTCTTTTTGGTCCATCTCCCTGCGCTTTTCCTCTGGGAGGTCTCTTCTGCAGACAGGCGGACGGGAGGAACCACTTACGCTGCCACACCACACTCCTTTGAGACCCCGGTCCTCGGGGGATGGTGCCCTGTCTTCATAACTCGGGTTTCTCTGGAGTGGAGAACGGGCAGTGACCCTTTTCCATGTGAATCGCTCACAGAGGCAGATGCCATCAGGTTGCCTGGAGAGTCTGGAAATGCCATGTTGCCATAGTAACAGACCAAGGTTGGGGAAACTTTATCCCTGATGAGCTGCTCTGGCAGTACCATGCCATGCTGCTGGTGAAATCTTCCTCCATGAATAAGAACAAAACAAACCTACTCACGGATGAGGAGATGCTGGACATCGGTTCAGCTCCTGCACATCCTCTGAGGGCTACTCACCCAATGCCCTGGCTGATCAACAGGGCCAGGCCCTGGCTGGCTGTGCTTTGGTTCATGCGGTCTAATACAGTTTTTAACTGGCTCAGCCAACAAAGCAGGTCCTCCCCCACTCCAGCCCCCAAATTACCACTTCTCTCATTTGATGTCGCCAACCGGGGAGCTGCTGGTGTGGACCCTGGCAATTAGCACAGCACCCGCATTTGTTGGGAAATTAAGAGCCACTGATTAGCCTAATTCTACGCCATTTACAGGCAGTATCAGGCTGAGACCGGCTTTTCCAAACGGTGGCCCAGAGGGTAGCGTGCTCATGGCATGACTTTGAAGTAGGAGCAAAGACCTGGGGAGACAGGCTGTGAGGCGGAGAGGAAGGCCCCACATCCTGTCAGCCACCGTCTCCTCCAGCTCCGCTCACCTAACTAACAATGGAAGACCAGAAGAAGGCGTTCCTAGATTGAGATCACACTCCCAAATCATCCTGGTGCAGAATGGAGCCCACGAGACCCTCCAGGCTGACCCCTGCTTGGAGCAGCTATAGGACCAGGGCGCCCTGAAGTAGCTCAGACGAGGCGGTCAGGACCCAGGGTCCACTGTTTATACTTCCGTGGCCTTCTGCCACCTAAGGGCCTGAATCACTCCCCCACAGTCATGGCTGGATGCTCTTGAAAATGGACTGCTCAGTGACAGTCACTTGAAGACCCTGACACTACGCCATTCCTGGGTCATACCTGAGTGATTTCCCTGACCCAGATCTAGTAACAGGTCTCCTGCCTTCTCTGGCCAGTGCGTCAGAGGACCAGCCTGTCTGTGCATAACATACTGAGGCCATATCCATGGGCAGCTGGCTGAGGGATTTCCCATAGACACTGGGAAAACTTTCAAATCCCCTCAAGGACTAGACTGTGGGGTGTGGCCATACAGCCCTTTATAACTTCCCTGACTCAGACTCTAGCTTCAGCGAGGAGGCGGGCCTTTCAAGCAATGAGAGACCCGTTACACCTTATCTGAGCCATCTGTGACAACAGTCCTCATCCCCTACATGTCTGTAGGAGACCAACAGACATGGCCAATGGGTGAAGAGAAACTGTTGTGGCAGGAACTAGGGCATTCCAAACCTAGAGAACACTGTAGGTAGAGAGCTGGCTGGGCTAGGACTCTGGAGCTTGCCAAGCTAACAATGGTAGCTACATTTGATGGGGGAAGTGAAGAATATAAAGTAGTAGAAATTTGGCTGACAGGTAGGGGGCAAGTCATTGCAAATGCCTTGGGAGACCTCATCTTCAAAGGCCTGACTACAGATGTTGGACTGTATCTGACAGCTAACGGGAAGCTGCTAAGGCATCAGGTAAGAGAATAGCAGAATCATCCGCACATCACTGCTGTTGCCATGGTAACATATAAAGCACCTATGCAATCTTATGTCTTGGACACTTTGGGTTGAGTGTAATTGCAGGTTGACCTGGACATCAGTTTGGAGGCCAAGATGAAGTCCAGGATGGATGAAGCCTGAGCTTCCTCAAGGACAGTAGGATACAGAAGAGGGATGGAGAGGCCCTTACAGAGACAGGACCAAGAGGACCGGACATTGATGATGCTACCTATGGAGGGGAATTTGGATGCCGTGGTGGTCTGGATGAGAACGGCCTCCATGGGCCCAGATGTTTGAAAACTTGGTCCCCAGGTGGTAGAACTGTTTATGGAGATTAGGAGATGTGGCCTTGTTGAAGGATGTATGTCACCGGGTGCCAGGCTTTGAGGGTGACATTTCCGGTGCTTTTTTCTCTGCCCCCTGCTTGTGGACCAAGACGTGAACTTAGCCATTCCTGCCATCATGGAGTCCAACCTTCTGAAACTGCAAGGCCAAACAGATGCTTTCTTTTACAAGTTGTCTTGGTCACAACAATAGAAAAACAGCTAAGATAGAAGATTGCAAAGACAGCTAGGTGCAGGACATCAGATTCCTAGACTTTTAGGCCTGGCTGATAAATCTAGACTCTGACTCCCAACAGAGTTTAAACATTCCTCTTATTATTCCAAGCTCAGGGCTGGGAACAGCCCATGAGCCAGGGCAGACACCTTAGGAAGATTTACTCCCTAGTAGGCTACCCCGGGTCCTACCAACCTAGAACCTACTATTTGGGGTGGAGGAGAGGATGCAGAGAAGGGACCCTGTGCCTTGCTAGTGGAGGTCTTTCTTCAGGAGATGTACTGGAGTATGGCTCCCAGGTGAGGAAAAAGCCTCAGCTTTAATCTGCCTTGTCTCCTCTACCCTGCCAGGTATCTTCGGGTGGGCTCTCAGTCCATAGGGATCCCGGGATATAAGGGCTGCCTGCCCTGAGGCCCAATGCTTCCCATGCTCCCACATCTCTCTGTATAAGGACTTCTCATCTTGTTCTACCCCTGGTCTATTATAGCATTATGTCCTGCCCTGCAGTCCAAATATGCTCACCCACCTCTCCCATGCCATTCCAAGGCTCAGCTCAAGTCCGCTTCCTCTAGAAAGTCTGCAACAGTTGCTACAGATAAGCTCAGGGCAGTAAAGGGACTCAGAGCTCACTCCCTGGTCAAAGCCTTTGAGCTCTATGGAAGAGGCAACATCTGGGAGAAGATTGAGATGGTCCACTCTTGGATGGAGACCACAGCTTTCCCAGACAAGTCTCCCAGGAACCTGCATAACTCTGCCTTATTTCAGCCGTCCATGCCACAGACTGCCACCGTTTGAGGACAATGGCTATTGTTCTATATTCTGCACACTGCCTTGCACAGAGCTGTGGACTGCAGGTGGCTGAGAAAATAGAAACCTCAACAGTCAAAAGGCTCGGGGAGTCAACAGGTGAAGGGTAAAAAAAACCACCTCCTTCCCACAATTCTTCGCTGTTCTGGGATGCAGGCCAAGCCCAGTCACTGCCACTGCACTGGGGGAGGGGCAGAGAAGGAGCATCCGAAGGAGCTGTCTAAAAGATGTTCCTACACCCAGTATCAGCGTTCTGGTCCAGCCTCCTGGCAGAGCAGAGTTGGCAGCAGGAGTCAGGCTGAGGTCAGCCTCCAGCCTAGGGGTGTATTGGTGATGAGGGTCGCAAGCTGAGAGATCCCCCCCCCCCCCCCCCCGCAATGGAATTCTCAGACTTTGAGAACTAGAGGAACCATTCAAGGTGGTAAAATCCAACTCCTGAACGTTTTCAATGTGGACACCCAATCGAGGTCTTCTGGTAGAAAGAGACGCTTATTGGACCAAGGTCACGGCTGTGGCCACTCTTTGGATCTCCTGATTATAGCAAAGGGGTCTTTGCAGAGCTACTTTTCTCAATACGGTTCTACTAGGAAAGCATGTGGTGAGGTTAAATGACCACTGGTAGTTTTTTTTTTTTTTTTTTAAATTAAAATTCAATTACTGACATCCTGGTGATACAGGTTTAGAGGCAACTATTGGGTTAAGCCACTTACTTGAAATGATACAGCTTAGAAAAGGCAGAAGCCAGGCAGGGGTGGAGTAGAGCTCTGTGGCTCTGTGGGTACAGTGCTTGTCTAACATGCGTGAGGCCCTGGGTTTGATCCCCAGCACTGCATAGACAAGTTTGGTGGCTCACACCTGCAATCCTAGCACCCTGGAGGTAGAAACAGGGGGACCAGAATTTCAAAGTCATCTTTGACTATATAGTGAGTTCAAGGACAGTCTGGGCTACATGAGGCCCTGTCCAAAAGAGATAGAGAAGGGGGAAGAGAAAGAGAGAGGGAGAGAGAGAGAGAGAGAGAGAGAGAGAGAGAGAGGGAGAGAGAGAGAGAGGGAGGACCCAGGCATTATGCTGGCCTGCCCTGGTCAGCATGCAGGTGCAGAGGACCCTTTAAAAGAAAGAGCCTGCCCACTTAGGCTCTCTGCTCTCCCTTTCCTGCTGTCCCCATGGGGCAGACAGGACTTTTCCATCTCCCTCTTCTCTTCTGTCCTCCCTCTGTGTCTCTTTACCTCTTTCCTCTTTCCTTCCCGTTCCCTCCTCTTTCTAATAAAACTTCTCACTTACACTCCGTCTGCCTGGCCTGTTTGTCATCCTCGCCCGCCATGGGATCCGCCAAGGTCCCCTCATGCTTTATCATAACAGAGGGTCCTATATCTCTTTGCACTGGTTTATTTCGTTCCACACATCACAGGCTCAGAGCAGAGGAAGAAAGACAAGACACACAGATATCCTGAGAGGTCCCTGGAATATGCTTCCTGGTTGAGAACCTCCTAGTCCCTTGCTTTATGCTGGATGATGGGTTACAAAAACAGAATGGGATCCAGGAATGTAGAGCTGAGCCATAACCTTCTAAAAAAAAAAACAGTTACAAAGGCTGAAAGAGAAACTAACCATCCCGGTAACTCTGAGGGGAGAGATGCAGAGGAGAGCAAGACAGGCAGGCAGATGCCACCAGCCAGGGCCACTCTTCATCTGCAAAGCACAGCACGATACCTACACACAGACGGCACTGCATGAAAGACGCAGTGGCAGCCCTTGGGGACGTGAGCCACAGCACCAGTGCCTGAAGAGCCAGGGCCTGTGAACAAGTGCCATCCTGGCTCCCATCCATCTCCACAGGAGCAGAAGGCAGCTGGTGGGTCCAGAAACACAGAGGACAGAGCTTCTAGCCCCAACCCATTTCTCCATGGCAACATGCTGACAAAATACTGCACAGGACACTGAGGAACAGGGTTTAAAATCACCATACAAAACACTGTGGATGGAAAACCTTGCCTGCAAGCCAGCGCCCCCTGCAGGGCAGGCACAGTCCTTCAGGCCTGCCTACCCCCACGCAGCTGGGCTGCCCATTCCCTGCTCACTGCGCTCTCTGATCAGGATGCAGGGCACATTTTCTTTCTTTGTAGTTGGTGCTACGCGCGCGCATTGTGTCGAACCCAACAAGGGACGGTAGGGCTGCAGCAGACGGCACCTAGCTGGGCCCCACAGTACCCAGGCGGCCCCCAGTTGTTACCCATAGTGCAGTAGCCTGTAGTGCTAGGAAAGAGGAGACACCACACATTTCCTGTCTGGTATTGTTGAAGCCCTGCCTTAGGCACTGGGCCTCAGCTGTATTTGCTCTTGTCTGTCTGGGATGACTTAATTGCACCTTCTCCTGTAAATGCAAAGCCTTATGTTTACATTTCAAATACAAAACTTACCGGTCTAGTTTTTATTATTATTCTGTCCCCTAGTAGGGTAATGCCTCAATAACCGCCTTCTGAATTAGGTCGACAGTACTGGAAAGCATTTAAATTTGATGGCCAGAGACCAGCATCCTCCAATGCAAGGAAGCTCTCTCAGCCCGCCCTGCCTCTCCGAGCCCCAGGCTCCCAGGGGCACCTTCTCTCCTGGACGCGTTCATAACCCTCCCAATGCTGTAGCTTCATAGACGCTATCAGCCACAAGAGCGCACGAAGCAGGCTGGGCCAGGGACCCCATGTTCAAGCGCAGGCTTTCACTTACCATATGTGAGTTTAAACAAATCACTTCATCTTTCTGAACCTTAATGTCCTTTCCTGGAAAATGGGGAAAGCCCATTCCCAGGCCCCTGTTCTATGAGGAGCGGAAATTGAGCGACAAAGAGCCCTGGAGGCTGTCCGTGACACCCCAGAAAGCGAGGGGCGGTGGGGGCGGGCGGTCTTGTTTCCGGCTCTTGTAAGTCACGAGGCTCTAAGTTCACAAAGTGACATTTGCCCAAGATCGTGCTAGAAGCAGGGATGGGGGTAGGGTGTGGGTATGGGTGTGGTGTGGGGAGTGAGGGGGTGTGGTGGGTGAGAGGGTGTGGGGGTGGGAAAGTGGGGATGTGGGGGGATGTGGGGGTGGGGTGAGGTGTGGGGGTGTGTGGGGGTGGGGTGAGGGGGTGGGGGTGGGGGGTGGTGAAGTGAGATGTCACAAGCTCATGCTGCCCTACAGACCCCTGCAAGGTATTCTTCAATTTCAGCAAAAGCAACCTCACACCCCACTAAAATGAGAAGCCCCTGCGGCTGCAGAGCCGGCTCAGCAGCTCAGAGCACTGGCTGCTCTTGCAGAGGACCCGGGTTTGGTTCCCAGCACTCATAAAACAGCTTAGTAACTGGAGTCCAATGCCAGTGCCCTCTTCTGGCTTCTGCTGGAACTGCACGTACATGGCACACTTGTACGCATGCAAAACACTCCTGCTCCCCAAAGAGACCCTGATAAAACCAAGAAGATCTGGGGGTAGGCCGTGGCATGTGCATGTCTGGGGTGGGAAGATGTCCAGCTTTTCTTGCAGTCAGGTGACACCCAGAACGTCTGAGGCGGAAGCTACTCCCACTCACCGAAAGCGCTCCAGTCGTCAGTCCTAACTGGCACTTCCCAGCAAGGCCACCCTAGCTGCTCATGCCATCTCACGATGGCACTCACAGCTCATGCCATCTGGCCCAATGGAAATAATAACGGCAGTGCTGCAAAAGCTTGAGAACTGGCAGCGGCTTGGACGGGCGCGGTGGGAGCGGGCACCGGGATGGCTCAGAGCACAGTGGTTAGCTAGGGCTGCCTCAGGAGGGAAAGCCAGCAAAAGTCCCAAGAAAGGTGGGAGGAGCCCACAGGCCCATGCTCAGGTGCTAACAGCTCTGGGTTCATGTGCCACCGGTGGCATTGAATGATGCTTCTTTAGGCTTCGCAGGGCCTTCGAAGAGGAGGAAGGGGGTGGGAAATGGAAGGGTGCCTTCACCGAGAGCTTCCACCCTTACCCAGTATGATACTTACTCCTCCTGTGTCAACTAGGCTGGCTGGTAGAGTCCACTGTTTGGATAGATGCTAGGGTGTACGTTGTAGTAAAGGCATCCTTTAGATGTAGTTACTTAAGGGTTAAAATGTTTGACTTTAAGTGGATTGCCCTTCCTCACGTGGTGGGCCACACTTAGCTGGCTGAAGCTTGCAAATCAAAGACAGAGGCTTCTACAGAAGACTGAGTTCTGTCTCTGGATTGCTGCCAATCTCCAGCCTTGTGACTCCAGTCTGAGCTGCCACTCTGGGTTGCTCTGTAGCAAGCTATCCTCTCCTGAATTCCTCCAGGCTTATCTGTGTCTCTCTCCAGCCCTTGGTCTTCCCCCATAGGCAGAGAAGCCGGACACACAGCCAGATGTTCTGATGGCCCCTGATAAATACACATGCATAGTTACCTAGCTGTCCTCCTTTGATGTTCCATGTGATCTGGGGAAACAGGTTTTGCTACTCCGGTATTTGTTTGCAGTGGGGGACACTCAGCTTGGTGAGTGTGACTCCAAAGCCACATGTCTACCGGTCTATGCACAGGGCCATGACAAAGCAGACTTTCTCTAAAGAAAGCTGGGACAGAATTTCTGGCCCAGGCATACTGTTCCGGCCTTCCTAAGTTCTTCATGGTTTTATCATGTTTAAACTTGGCCATTTAGTATCCGGGAAAGTGGGTTCTTGAGGAAACTGATGCTTGGGCACAACATGAGACATCTTCCTCTTGAAAGCAAGCCTGGCTGCAGGATGCCCCAGAAATCCACTTGTCCATTGCCAAGGCAGAGTGCGAGGCTGCTGAAATAATGACCTCAGAGCAGTGCTGGGTGACCGAGCAAGAGGCCTCAGCTCAGATCCCTCCGCTCAGATCACCCTCCCCCCCCCCCCCCCCCCAGAGCTAGCGCCTATCTTGGCTTCTGGAGAACAGGCAGGTAGCACTGTTCTCCATAGAAAGGTCCTTACCACACTGTTCCTTTAACCCTCTCATCACCACATAACCCACCCTCGTCAGTGGGGCTGGGCCTGGAAGCATTTCAGGAAGCTTACTAAACGCTTGGGGGGGGGGGAGGACAGTGGAAGGGATAGCCACAGCAATCCAAACACCCACCAGCACACAGGCTGCCAAGAGACGTTTTAACCCTTCAGTCAGCACTTCCTCCTTGGCGGAGAGACTCAGACCCAGCACAGTGGATCATGGTGGAAGGGACTCTCCCAGCAGGCGCTGGAAGGATGAAGTTTCTACATTCCAGTCTCTTGTGACCAGGCATATATGTTCTTACTGTTGCAGGGACACTGGTTGAAGCCTCAGTGTCCTTTCTGTCCCCGTGCTATTGTATACGTGGTCTCACTCCAGAATTTACTTGTAACCAAGCTCGAAATACACGAAAGCTGTGTCTCCCAGTAGGAAGATCAAAGACTTGAAAAAACAAAAACCAGAAACAAAACTCTGACCTTGATCTACTTCCTGTGGAGAGTTAGATGAACTTCTTAATTTCTAAGAGTTTCGATTTGCTTACCTATTAAACGAGAGATTAAACAATTCCTCCTAAGGTGGTTATAAGGAAAAAACAGTGACAAAACCAACTCTGAACTACACCAGAGAAACAAGACATTTGCTTAGGGTGCGCCAGGGGCCGGGCTGTATGCAGCCCATTCTTCAGATTTCACAAAGCTGCTTAGGGTGCGCCAGGGGCCGGGCTGTATGCAGCCCATTCTTCAGATTTCACAAAGCCCCTGAGACGCACAAAGGCAGGCTATGCATTTTGGAGACAAGGGAACAGCGAGACCCTTGGGAGTGAGTGTGGACCCGGGATCAGCCCAGGCTGGGCAGCTCACAGCTTTGGTTCTGTGAGTCCTGTGTCCTCCTCACACCCGCCTCCTCCACAGTCTCGCCTCCACTCTCCAGGCCTGTGATCAATCTCATGGCTCCTCTATTCGGAAGCCCCCTCTGAGCTCAGGCATTGGGAGAGTAGTACTTCTGCAGCGCGAGCCAGAGGCCCTAGCGCTAGCGTGTGCACATGGATGGAAGTCAGAGGCAGCTCACTGCAGTTAGAGCTTTCCTTCTACCACGAATGTCCCAGGGACGTATCTCAGATCGTCAGGCTTAGGTGTCTTTACTTGCTGAGCCATCTAAGTATCCCTTGACACTTCCCTGTACCTACAGTCCCCTGTGTAAATGACCTCAACTCGTTTTCCAGAGTTCTCCCTGGGTGCGTCGCGCTTCCCATAGGAATCCCAGCAGCTCTGTAACAGTGCTCTTGTCTGTGATCTGGTCTGTCCAGCTACACTGGGCTCCCACGCTACACTGCCAACGCTGAACTCTCTGATGTCTGAACATTTTAAGATCTTTGCATACATACCAAAGCAACACATCACTCAATGACAGGGTCACCACGGATTGAGCAAAGCTCCTACCTGCAGTGTTGTAATCCACCCCGTAAGACCAGTCTGTACTGGAAAGCTGTGCTGTGCAGGTACACACATACACACACACACACACACACACACACACACACACACAGGAGCCGATAGAAAGCTGTCCCTGCTCTGGTCCTGGCGCTCACTGGTTCAAACCCAGGTGACCCCATAAGAACTCTGCTCAGTGTGCTCCAGGGAGGAGCCAGTGGGTGGGGCTCAATCATTCCACTCCTTGCTTTTTGAAATGCCCTTAGATCATCACTACGTTGCCCTGGTGTCTTCCTCTGGAAAATTCTGAGAGCTACATACAGTACATACAAAGGCCTTCTAACCGTGTGCTCTGCAGGCGTAAGCGGGCCCGCCAGAGAACATGTCAGTGTGGTAAACACCCAGAACTTCGGACAGGAGACCCCATCAGGAAGAGTCTTTAAGAGGAGATCATAGTAAGGGACTGTGGGGGTGAGGAGGTTACTCTGGCTTATATTTCTTGGTCCTAAATGTTATCATAGGTTCCCTTACTGGTGCTAGAAATGAGTGTGGGGCTCACCCATGCTAACGAGCACTCGACACTGAGCTAAAGCCTAAGCCATGAGAACACTTTTAAGGGAAAGGCAAAGGGGAACTGGATAGGAAGGGAAGTTTGATAGGCAGACAAGGAGGTAATGCGACCCTTCAGGCAGCCATTGGAGTGATGTGGTCATAAATGAAGAATGCCAGCTGCCACCATAAGCTGGAAAAGGCAGAGACTGGATTTTCCCCAAGAAGGCTCTGATTTTGCAGATGCAGTGACGTTAAGGACTTTGGGATGTACCCCCAGATGGACTATCAGTGTCCAGTGACGAGTGTCTGTAAGAGACAGGGAAAGATACTGACAAGGATCGAAGGCCACGGGAAAACAGAGGCAGACCGGACTGTTGCAGGAACGAGCTCCAGAAGACCTGAAACCACTGGAAAAGGGACAAAGCGGAGGGCAGTCTAAGCCTTGAGCCTGCAGAGGTCGCATGGTGCTGCTAGCTATCACTCTGACTTGGGACACCGGGCTTCTAGAAGTGAGTTCGTGAGCGTGAGGATAGGGGTTGGGTGGAGCTTCACGGGAGAGCGCCGTTCACCCAGGCCCTAGGGTTTGTTTCCGGAAAGAAAGAAAAGGAAGGGGAGAGAAGGGAGGCACAGGGGTGACGTTGAGAATTTGGGACGCACGTCACTTAAAAGCATGGTACATTATTAGAGCTGCATGTAAACTAATCCATAGTGCTTGGCTCCTGATCTTAGCACACATCATCTCTTTCTTACTGCTTGCTTTACACCATTTGAGCCAGGATGTAAGCTTCATTACTATTCTAGGCCTAATGGTGCCAGGTCCATGAAAGGTGCCCAAAGCACACCTTTGAAAGAATACACGAGACATCATGATGCTGCCTGCCTGCTTGATTTCACAGGTTCTGTTCTTTCTGCCCAGAAAGTCCTCAACTACATCCCCTGGAAGAACCTACCATCAAACCACAAGCCCCAACTCTAACATCTCTTTTCTGTGCCTTTCCTCACAACATGGGCCACTCACTTCCCTCTTCCCACCCAGGGCCACACATGCCCGGCCCAGCATGTCATCTCTCGTTGTCCTCCAACCATGTTCATGGGACTGTCTCCTCAAAGGGCGAGAGAGCTCTGTTTTACTCCTGTGTCTTCTGTACCTAGATCACAGTGCACAATACATTCTCTAGCACAAAGGGATAATCCCCTCACCCCCTAAAGGACAAATCTTATCAGGCTGGAGCCCAAAGACAAGCCTACCTGCTCCAGCTGGTCCAGGAGCCTGTTCCCGACCTGTTTCCAAACTCCTTGGAACAGGGCAAAGAGCTCTGTGGTGGCAAAATCTTGCGGATAGCATTGCTTAATTAAACAGAGACTCAAGTCACTAGCGTCTGACTCAGGCTGGGCCTCTGGGACCCAAACAGGCAACATTTCATCATTAGGGGGGAAGGAGATGACAAACTCTTTCCTGAGAAAACCCAGCAGGCAGTCAGAATTACTGGATGTGGATAAATAAAACCATTATTTCTACATACATATCACAGGCAGCAGTAAACCCATTCTCCGTATCACAGGCAGCGCTAAATTTAGAACTGGCAGTTTGACTCATATACTGATTCCTAAAGAGAAAAACTAAATTCAATGGGGTAAGGGAGAATGGAGTGAAATATGCAAATAAAAATGCAATCTCTCTCCATGAGCACAATCTGTCAGGAGAGGGAAATTTCCACGCACAGACTCAGGCTCAAAGGAACTCCACACAGGGAGAGCCAGGACCCTGCTGAGCCATGGAACCTCCACAGCCTCCCTGGGTAGCCCTGGGGGGGGGGGGAGGCGCAAGAGAAGAATACGCATTCAAGCTGGTAGAAGGCTCAATGTGGAAAGTATCAGAAGACAGCCAGGGGCCAGAACACTAGCATGCTTGGACTCCCGAAGCCTGCTCTCTACCCTGAAGTGACAGTATGGGCTGGCACTCACAGTGGAGGAGCAGAGCCCGTTCACACCACCAGTGACTAGGGCAGTCAAGGCTTGTTTTAACTAGCTTTTACTTTGCATTGAAAACCTAGTGCTGAGTTCCCGAAGCACCAGCCTTGCTCCCCGGTTTCCCCATGGTTAGCATGGTAAGTTACTATGATGCAGCGGTCAGCTACGAGATGAGCCCTGCCACATTACTCCAAACTAACTGCTACGCTCGATCCTTCTAGTAACCATCCCATTTCACCTTACACCTCACTGTCCTGTAGCCTTAAGCTCCTCTGGCCCGTGAATGTTTTTCCAACACTTTTGATGATCTTGACAATTCTGACCACTTGTAAGCATTCCACAGTTATGGTTTGGGGGGGGGGTCTACAGTAGGTAAAGGACCCTCTTCATCACACACCAAATGCACAACTTTGAAAGAAAGTCAGGAGATTCTGGCTGGGCCTGGAGAAATGGGCGGGACTTAAGGTATCAAAAAAAAAAAAAAACCATCCCAGGACACGGGTACTGAGGGCAGGTGCGGGCAAACATGTTCTAAGAATGGGATATGAGCAAGGTGCTAGAAACAGGGGACGAGAAAGTTGTAAGATTACTAAGCCCCGGCAAGCAGAGGGTGTAGGCCACTCCCCAGCCACAGAGAACCAGCTCCTCCCACAGTCTCTCTCTGGACACTGAGGTTCCATTCCCTTGTAGAGAGGTGAGGTACTGACTTCAGCTTCCTGGTTCCCCAGCTGTGCTCTGTAAGCACAGGCTCTCGGCATCCCACCCCGCCCCCATTCTGCCTTCCTTTGCTAGTAAACGCACTCCACATTCAACTCAGGGCAGCCACATGCCCAGTTAAAAGGTTAATTTTCAGGGTTCCTTATTGTGCTGGCTAGCTTTATGTCAACTTGACACATGCCAGCTAGTTTTATCCCAGAAAATGGACCTACAATTGAGAAAATGCCTCCATAAGATTAGCCTGTAGGCAAGCCTTGACTAATGATTGATGTGGGAGAGCCCATCCATCCTAGAGGAGGTGGAGCCATCCCTGGACATATGGTCTTGGGGTATGTCTTAGTTAGGGTTTCTATCGCTGTGAAGAGACACCATTACCATGGCAACTCTTATAAAGGCAAACAGTTAAACAGGGCCAGTTTATAGTTCAGAAGTTGAGTCTATTGTCGTCATGGTGGAAAGCGTGCAGGCAGACAGGGCGCTGGAGAAGTAGCTGAAGAGTTCTACACCTTGTTCCATAGGCAGCAGGAAAAGACTGTTGCACTTGGTATGGCTTGAGCATCTGAGACCTCTAAGCCCACCTCCAGGGACCACTTCCTCTGACAGGGCTACTCCACTGAGGCCACACCTTCTATAAGTGCCATTCCCTACTGACCTATGGAGCCATTTTTATTCAAGGCATCACAGGACCTATAAGAAAACAGGCTGAATGAGGCAAGTCAGTAAGCAGCACTTCCTGCCTCCAGGTTTCTGCCATGGCTCTTCTCACTGATGGGGTTATTGGCAGCAAGGTGAAATAAGCCTTTCCTCCCCAAGTTGCTTTAGGTAACAGTGATGTATCGCAGCAGCAGAAGGATGGACTAAGGCAATTATAGTTATGTGTGACTCTAGAATGGGCTGTGACCACGGAGAAAAAGTGGACACTGTTGGTGGCCAGGCAGGCAAGGGCCTCTTTCAATCTGCTTCCTGCCATCTTGGACTGTAAGAACATCCTGGAGATGATATGGGTAATGGAAGGGAGCTAGAATGAAGTTAGGGTGAGCAGGGATGCAGTTCATGTGCAAGGCACTGGTCCAATCATGAGAAGAGGGGGAGGATTTGAGAGAAGAGAGGAGGAAAGAGCAGGAGACACAGAGACGAGGGGGCGAGAAACGCAGCACTAGCCCTGGCTAGGCAGTTCCAGATCTCTCCCATGTGGACGACTTGCTGGCGGCTGCCACAACCAAGTGTCATGGACTGGGTGGCTGAAACCACAGAAATCTTTTTTTTTTTTTTTTAACAGTTCTAGAAGCTGGAGGGTAAAGACCAGGACACCATCCGAGTGAGTTTCTGGGGAGGCCTCCTTTGCTGGCTCACAGATGGCTGCTTTCTGCTGGGCTACCACATGGCATTCTCTGTGCACACAAGCGTGTGTGTGTGCATGTGTGTGTGCGTGTGTGTGTCTTTGGTGACTTCCTCTTCTAACAAGGACAGAAATGCTCTCTGATTAAGGCCCTGCACTTCTGACATCATTTAACCTTCATTACCTCATTCTAGACCTCACTGTCCCACAGTCACATTTGTCTCTAGCCCTCCTACCTGCTAATTAGGAGGGGCACAACTGAGCCCTCAACAGTAAGAGGAATTGAGCTGCTGTCTTGTATAAGCTGTGACAGATTTTTGGTATCTGTTTTAGTATGTACCCACAATTCCTTAATGACGAGACCCTCCAAAATCCAAGAGACATCATTTAAGAATTGTATTTTAATGGCCTTCTGAGCTGAAAGTCAAAGCTCGGGCACCAAGATACCATCTTATAAGTCATTTTTTAAATTCTGATCTATTAATACCATCCACTCCCCTGAAAAACATTTACTGCAGACTTCTTACACACTGGGCTGTTTGCTGGGAGCATGGTGATAAATGAACGCGGTCTTCAATGTCGATACTCATAGTCTTTACTGATTTACTTACTTGAGATGTAGCTTATTCCAAAGGGCACCTTGTCATAATGTAAGCAAAGTAGAATTAGAAACTGCTCGTGGAAAATGCCAGCAGAGGAGTTTATGTACCTGTGACCAAGCATTTTGACTGACTGAGCTTCTCCTGCCACTGGAGAGTGACTTCACTCTTCACTTCTGAAGAGAACCCAGTCATGGTTGGAGTCAAACGTAAGCCTTCACTTTATTTATTTATTTAGAACACTCTACCCAGTACGTCGTCTTGATGCCTAGAGTGTTTCTGGAAGCACCATTTTCTGATGAAACCCTGACCAATGACTGACAGTTTACCAGCTTCCATAAGCTAGACAGCCCATGGTTCCTGGCTCCTGTTCCAGAACACTCTATTGAACATAGAGTGACTATTCAAATTGGCATAGAGAAGAGAATGAGCAAAGCCAGAAAGCTCTCAAGCTTGCATGTCAGGTAGAAGAAGCAGTGGAAAGACACCCCAGAGAAACAGTCTCTAGGATGCACTAGACCCAGAGAAACAGAGTCTCTAGGATGCACCGGACCCAGAGAAACAGTCTCTAGGATGCACCGGACCCAGAGAAACAGAGTCTCTAGGATGCACCTGTACCCAGAGAAACAGAGTCTCTAGGATGCACCAGACCCAGAGAAACAGAGTCTGTAGGGTGCACCAGACCCAGAGAAACAGTCTGTAGGGTACACCAGAAACAGAGTCTCTAGGATGCACTTGGACCCAGAGAAACAGAGTCTCTAGGATGCAAGAGTCTCTAGGATGCACCAGACCCAGAGAAACAAAGTCTCTAGGATGCACCTGGACCCCAGAGAATCAGAGTCTCTAGGATGCACCTGAACCCAGAGAAACAGAGTCTGTAGGGTGCACCAGGACCCAGAGAAACAAAGTCTCTAGGATGCACTTGGACCCAGAAAAACAAAATCTCTAGGATGCACTTGGACCCAGAGAAACAGAGTCTCTAGGGTGCACCAGAACTCAGAGAAACAAAGTCTCTAGGATGCACCTGGACCCAGAGAATCGAAGTCTCTAGGATGCACCTGGAGATGCCGTCTGCGAGGATGAGGGATGAGGTAGCAGAAGAGTCTTAGGGGGTTTGCTCTCAGCCCCAGACTGACTCTGCTGCTTAGTAGTCCTGCAATTTTGGGTTTATGGCCTCAGTCTCCTCAATTGAAGACAATGTCCACATAGTGTCTACTAAGGTACAATTATAGTATCAACAACCCAGACAAGGCCCTGTGAACCAGCCGCAGCACCTCGCCTTCGCCACTTTTTCATCTCTAACATAAGCCAGATGCTTTTGAAGAATTCAGTGTTTACAGACTGGCTCCATGTTGCAGCTGCAGGTGCAAGTCTCAGTTACCCGGTCCTGCTGCCATGCCTGATGCTCGCTGCCATGCTCATCCACTGGGACCAACTCTAGCCCTCTGGAACCACACGCCCAAATAAACTTTCTTCCCTAAGTTTCCCTGGTCATGGTCTTTCACCATAGCACCAGACAAGTGAGGAGCAGAGTGTGTTGCTTTACCAGAGTAAAAGTACTGGTGATAACAACAGCAAGTGCAGAGTCAGAGAGGTTCAGGGAGTGAAACCCACACATGGCAAAGGCGGCGAGGACCCAAGTGTTCTGCAAACGCTTGAAAAGCTCCTGGCTACAGGGCAGCCACGGCATTACCCTGCTTCATGATGAAGCACACCCTGCTCAGGCCCTTTATCCACAGCATCCTTTTTCTTCAGCAGAGCCCTGCAAACCTTTCCTTTCTTAGATATCTGGGTGACCAGCCGGGGTTATACAGCTTCAGGGCAGGAGAGGTGGGCTCTGCTGTCTGGAACTCATACATGGAGTTCATGTTTGTTGGGGATGGGGCTGAAGAGATGGCTCAGTGAGTAGGGAGCACTGGCTGCTCTTCCAGAAGACTTGAGTTCAATTCCCAGCATCCACATGGCAGCTCACAATCATCTGTGACTCCAGTTCCAGGGAATCCAAAGCTCTCTTCTGGCCTATGTGGGCACAGCACACACACACACACACACACACACACACACACACACACACACACACACACAGGGTGTATAGGCGTACACGAAGGCGAAACATCCATATACACAAAATGGTAAAGCTATTAAAAAAATGAAAAACTACTGGGGTCTCTTTCAAGTTTCAGATTCCATAACAATGAGTTGGGGCACAAGGGTAGGAAGCCCATCTTCTTGGATGCCCTTTTATTGCCAGATCATGATGGCAAATCTGAGTCCCCTCCAGGGACAGCTGTGTGTTAGGAGGAAACTGGAGACCCTCGAGGCCAGACCAGAGGCAGCAGCAGGTTGATGTACAGAGGGGAATAAAACTACATTAGAGCCACAGAGCACAAACGCCCTGATGGCTTATGAGGCAGCAGCCAGCCAGCAAAGAACACTCAGCAAGCTCCGGGGTGAGAGCTAGGCAAAGCATTTCTCCTCACTGTGTAGTTGGCATTTCCCGGGAGAGGAATTTTAAAGACAAAAAGGAAGGCAGAGGCTGAAGGGTGTGTGTGTGTGTGTGTGTGTGTGTGTGTGTATGTGTGTGTATGTGTGTGTGTGAGTGTGTGTGTATGGGTGTGTGTGTATGTGTGTGTGTGTGTGTGTGTATGTGTGTGTGTGTGTGTGTGTGTGTGTGTGTGTGTGTGTGTGTGTAGTAGGGGGTGGGGGGAGGGAGGAAGGAGACGGTGAGGCCACTCTGATGTCCCGTGTCCCTGGCTTGCTGCTCTGTTGGGGAGCACAAACTGTGCATGCCTCATGACTGCAGTGCAGCCCTCAGAAGCCCCTCTTCACTCACCTCTCCCTAGGTACTGACCTTGGCCTTCAACGGAAAATGGATTTGGGAACTGACCCCTTGGGTCTAAGACGCAATCAGATAACGAAGGTATCAGGCTGGAGTCTGAGACGGGCATCTGGGAAATGCTAACTATTTACCAGAGAGCCCCAGATACCAGTGCTGTTCTCTCCCCACTGGGCAAATATGGAGATGTGTTGAGCACAAGTTTGCTTAAAAAAAAAAGAAAAAAAAAAAAAAAAAGAAAAAAAAAAAAAGAAAAAAGAAAAAACCAAAACCAAACCAAAAAAAAAAAAACAGCCTCCTCTCTCTCTCTCTCTCTCTCCTTTCTTTCCTCACTCCCTATAGAAACAGGAAAGATGTTTGGAGATGTTTGTAAATAGGCCAAAATATTATAGCAAGTTCTTCAAGGCTGACCAGACGGGCCTGGAGTAAGCAGTAAGACATGGCTAACCCTGGACGTGCTCCGCACAGCATTAGCAGTGGTCCTCTACCAGGGATCTGGGGCAGGAGTGGGGGTGGGGCAGGACAGGAGGGTTGGGCTGTCCCTGTTGAGTCTAGCCCTGCCTGGACTTCTGGCTGCAGGTAAGTCCAGTGTGCCCGAGACTAAGGAAATGGTGTGTGTGTGTGGTCTTCTTCCCCAATCCACAGGAAGTCACTGCCTTTCTCTTATTCTTCCAGGAATTCCCTTTTCCAGTTTGCAAGCTGGGACTCAGAACTAAAACGCTGTCCTATACAGAGCCACTTCCTTCAAACAGCTCTTAGCACTGCAGGGACCCGGGCTGGTGTTGGAGCCTTGTAAATCCAGGGGACATCAACTGTTCTACACCACACAGAGCTTGGCCATTGCCTGTTTGCTTGAGTGGAGGACCTGGTACTTATTTTTGGCCCTTATAAATAACACATTTTGTCGTTTTCATTCTTCAGGCCCGCCTTCTTTTCTGCTGCTTCTTCCCTCCCCCATCTTTGAGAAAACCACTCTTACTCTACAAGGCAGAGTCATTCATAAATCAAGAGGAGATCAAGTGTCCAAAGCCCGAGTTCTTGGCTTTGGCTGGTCACCAAATGCAATCAGTCAAATCAGAAGCTGTCCTCCTGAAGGAATCAGCTCAGCCCTCTGTGTGGCCCTTGTTCACTACATCCAACTCCTCACACACTTGTCACACTGCCCACCTGAAAATGCAGGCATCCTGCTGGCCAGAGCTTTCCCACTTGGGAATAAAGTCAAGACTAACCATGTACACTTTTATTTATTGCAAAAGACAAAGTTGGGACCCTGAAAGATGTCACATCCTCCCCTCCTCAAGATTATGAAGAAGTGCTCTCAAACACCAGGAAACCCAAGGACTCAATGCTGAGCTTGGAATCAAACAGGCCAGTCTTGAATGTTGGGTACTTGGAAGAGTTCTTTGCTCTCTCTGTTCTCCAATGTTCCAATCAATCAATCAATCAATCAATCAATCAATCAATCAAGAGGGATAAAGTTCTATCTTCACTATCTCTCTCAAACTATCATTTGCATAGAAATTGCCAGGGAATAAGTTAGAACCCATGGTTCTCAGGTCAGCTAGGGTTCTGCTCATTGGTACCTGCCGAGGCCACTGGCCTATGGGCCATCTATAGAGCATCAGGGTGTGATGGGCACGGTACTTTTGAGTTGAGGAGGGCTATACATTCTTGAGGTGTGAGTTCCATCACTGTTTACTTAAACACAAGGAATCATCTTTCACAATTCCTCTGAGACTTTTATTAATTTGGATTCTTTGTAAAGAAGTTAAACCTGGACTATAAAAAAAGACTGGAGAAAACAAGTTGCCAATAACTTTCTCCCCATTACCATGTCTTAGATAGGGTTTCTAATGCTAATCACAACCAAAAAGCAAGCTGGGGAGGAAAGGGTTTGTTTGGCTTACACTTCCGTTGCTCATCCAGGGCAGGAACCTGGAGGCAGGAGCTGATGCTGACATCATGGAGGAGTTCTACTTACCAGCTTGCTGAGCCAGCTTCCTTACAGAACCTAGGACCACCAGCCCAGGGATGGCACCGCCCATCATGGCTGAGCCCTCTCCCATCAATCACTAGTTAGGAAAATGTCCTTGGGGGGGGGGAGGGCTGCAGAGACACTCAGTGTTTACTACTGGCTGCTCTTCCAGAACCAGGGTTCACATCCCAGCACCCACACAGCAACTCACAACTGTCTGTAATTCCGGTTCCAAGGGATCTGTCACCTTCACACAGATGCACATTCAGGCAAAAGGCCAGGGCACACACAATGAAAATCAATCTTAAAAGAAAGAAAGAAAATGCCCGACAGCTAGATCTTATGGAGGCATTTTCTCTATGGAGTTTTCCTCTTTTCAGATGACTGTAGTTTGTTTCAAGTTGACATAAGATTAGCCAGCACGCCACTCAAACACAACACCCACCCGATGTGTAAAACAACAAAAAACCAATGCAGTTTGAGCCGCTCTGGATTAAGCCCTTGTGACCCTCACCCTTCCTTGAAAGAGCACTGTTTCAGAGTTCATGACTAAACTGAGGTGCTGACTTCTGAGTGTGAGAGCAGATTTTGAAAAGTTGAAGAAAATCTCAGAACACAGAGTTCTTGAGATTTGTTCAATGGGGGAGAAGAGGAGGAAGCAGAAATTTCAGTGGAATGGAAGAGGGAAGACAGAAGTCAGTGACTAGGGATGAAAAGGCACTTTTCTTCTGGGGCAATCAAGGCTTGCGGGCCACAGCCCTGGGTGACAACTCTCCTGACAGCCCAAAGACAGCCACCTCCTGCTCTCGTCGCCAGAGCCCGGATCCCACCACCCTGCCTGCTCAAGAGCAAATGCTTCTGACACCATGCACTCACGTTGACCTCTGAGCCCTCCAGGACAGAGTGGCATCTCATAACCTCTTATCTTCCCCGACTGGCACAGGGCCCTGGCTTGTAACAGGCGCCCAGAAACGGCAGTGACTGAATTCAGGAGCGGAGGGTATCAAAGAGAAAGTATGCCAACTTCCCTCTCTTAGAGAGACTCATTCATCCACTCAGTAAACACACATTCCCCAGGGTGAGCTCCTAGCCCTTTTTACCAGTTTCCAGGGGAAAAACCTCACATTTCCTTGATGCCAAATGGCAAACTTTAATGGCATATTATAATAATAGGTATCAACTTCAACTTCTAGCATTTTTCCAATGTGCTTTTATATTTTCACGGTAACCTGCTGTGATATGGTTATTTTGGTTGTCAACTTGACTACATCTGGAATTAACTAACACCCAAGTAGCTGGGTACACTTGTGAGGAATTTTTTTTTTTTTTTCCTTAAATTATTTGAAGTGGGAGGACACTTCTAATCTGGATCTTTGAGGGGGGAAGAGAAACATTTAATCTGAGCTACCCCTTCCACTGGAAGCTTATAGAAAGGACATGGAGGAAGGGTGGGACCCCCCCCCCCCCCCCCGTGTGTGTGTGTGTGATTCCATCAGTTCTGTTCTTCTAAAGAACTCTGAATAATACACCTGGACATACAATTTTATTATTTTCAGATTAAGAAACTAAGGTCTAGGAAAAATATTAAGTGATATAAGGTAGAGTTTCAAAATTTAGATAATTAAGAGTCATTTGCCATACTTGTCAAGAATACCGATTCTCGGCGGGAGAAATGGCTCAGCAGTTAAGAGTGCTTACCATTCTTGCAAAGGCTTGGGTCTTTGCCACATGGGGCAGTTCATAAAGGTCTACATACAACTCCAGGTCCAGAGGATTTGATACCCTTTTCTGGCCTCTGCAGGTACCTGCATGCATGTGGCTGCGCATAAACTCATGAGGCAGCACATCACACCCAAATATAAATAAAACCATTTAAACGTCTAAAAATCAATCCCTGGCCTTTGCCTGCAGAAGCTCTGACTAAGCAGGTAGCCTGGAGTCTTCACCGTGATGCTGCTTGATGATTCCAAGGCAGGCGGGCAACAGTCCCAGACAGGGTCTGCACTGACTAAAGCCCTGCCTGGTGCTCCTTCAGGCTGGGTGCCGTTACTCTTGGGCTCAGCATGGCGTGGAGGTCATCTGAGCTCTCTGGTCCTAGGGTCATGGGATAGAAGGCAAGTCACACACACACAGCGCCTTCATAGGGCCTGCTGGGAAACCCAAAGCCATAGACAGTTGGGTGATGATGGCAATTCCCAGATCCTGCGCATAAGAGACTATGATGGCAGAATCATGCCTAGTAAGTGGGTCACATTCCGAGGCCCAAGACCTGAAATGTCAGGTTCTAGAGCGTGGCTGGGTACTCTACACAAAAGGAACTACAAAATTAGTGGTGAAGTCCCCCAGTGCGCGGGCTACTGGAGGTGTATGCTACCTTCACTTTGGATCTTAGCCCTTCTTCTCCATGTAGAGAAAGCTCAACAAATGGAGCATGGTGGGAGAAGTCAGTAGAATAGTCATAGAGACAGTGTGAGAGGATCTCACTTCTCTCTGCTTCCCCATCCAAGCCTGCTGTCCGAACCTCTGTGCTCTTACCCACCAACCTCTGCCTTCCGCCCTACAGGCTCAGGTCTTCCTTCAGCTGAACCGTAAAAGCCAGTCCCGCCCGACTCTCCCAGGGAAACCTCAGTCCTTCAAGCACACAGGTATCGTCGCTGTGGAGTTTGGATAGGCATGGCCCCCACAGGCCCACATATTTCAATGCTTGATCACCGGGAGTGGCGTCTTTGTTGGAGTAGGAGCGAGCGACCGTGTTGGAGGAAGTGTGTCATCGTGGGTGGGCTTGGGGGTTTCAAATGCTCAAGGCAGACTGAGTGTCCTGCTCTCTTCCTGATGCCTTCAGAGTTGGATGTGGAACCCTCAGTTATCTGAGTGCCACCATGCTCTCCTCCATGTGGAAAACGGACTAAACCCCTGAACTGTAAGCCAGCCCCAATTAAATGTTTTCCTTTATAAGAGATGCTGTGATCAGGCGTCTTCACAGCCACTCCTGGTCACTGGCTAAGACAACCATGGAATGTGCAGACAGGACATATGTAAATTCAGAGGGATCTGGGAACAGTCGAGGCTCTAGCATTAGCTCTTTGCCCCTGGTTAGCATTCCTCTGGGATTCAGGATTAAGTGTTGAGAGTGGGACCGGCGGCATCTGAAGTCTTTTCTAAGCCCAGGGTTTTATATTACAGTTGTTGAAAACTATTACTGACATTTTACTACCTACCCAGAGAGTATGCAGGTGCCTGAGCTTAGCTCTAAGCATGAGTCCCTGCGTGATGACCTAGCCCCTTCTGCTGTCAGTGAGTCAGAAGCTGCCACACATTCACAAACACACTTTTGCCTTGTCATCATTTTTCATGACGTCACACACCTGAAGGCTCATCATCAGTGCATTCATTCAAAGGCCCAACTATGCACATCTTTGAGTTCCCTTTCTCTTCCGCCCCAGAATCCCTAAGAGCTCCTTCCAGCTGCAACCACAGTCCCTTCGGGACCGAACTGCACCACCCCCCACAGGGCAGGGCCAGCATGTGTCTCCTAGGAGCTCAGCAGGGAGTGCTACCCAGGCAAGTTTGACCAGGAGTGCTTGAACAATGTCGGAAAGAGGGTGATCCAAATGTACTCAGGTTCTGAGTTTCAGTGGCAGCCATAGCGAAAAGGGTCACATGCTGAACCAATAGTCCCAAGGCGTGCACAAGAAGGAATACTAACCTCTGATGCAGGGAATGGCTTTTTCTTGAAACCAGCCCAAGGAGGTTAGCCAGCAAACGGTAACATATGATAGAGGTACAGCATAGCATGTTCACAAAGGCCTGACATGATTGAGGTACAGCATAGCATGTTCACAAAGGTCTGACATGATTCTCTGCCAAAAACAGCCTGGTGGCTGGGAGCATCAGACAGCTGCAGAGCACACCCTCCAATGACTCAATCTGAATTCTGCATCCCATACATAGAGTTGTGGAGGGAGGCAGACTTCCTACCTGTTAGGGTGAACTTGGAGATGATCCCTTCCTCTGACTGTTCCTGGCTGGGACATGGACCATTGTTGCATAAACACTCTCTGTCCACTTGAGTCATAGTGAATATGCTTTATCCCAGGCTAGGCCATCAGTTCTGGCTTGTTCATCTTCTGCTCACAGCAGATGTCAATAAATGTTCTCCAGATAGATGCTCACATTTAGATCAAACCGACTCGAATTGCAATTAAAATCCCCAGCCAGAATGATAAGATTTAGTTCAGTTTCTCCCCAAAAAGGACAATCTTGCTGTTTAATACAATCTAATACATTTTCTTCACAACTCTGAGACAGGCACTGGCTCTGTTTTTAGAAGGCGGATTTGAGATGTGGAGTCATGCTTGCTCTTGATAGTTTATGCTGACGAAACTGAGGCATTTCAGAACGGAGGGATAATGTGGTTTGGGGAGAACTGTTCGGTTCTGCCCTGGAATAGTTACAGGGGTGGAGACAGCTGAGTTGTAGCAGAGCTGAGAAACAAGCAGCCAAGCTTGGGACCCAGGCTGCACCACCTGCTAGCACACGGGCCTGTGTGGGTTCCGGGGGTCCTACAAAGACCACCCGGGCTGCTACTGAGCTGAAAGACGAAGGGCTACCTCCTGACTCCCTGATCCAGGCCATTCATCTTTACAGGGGCCAGACTGCCTCCTTCAGTCATTTGGTCATTCCACTCCCCTACAACCCAAGGACTGTTGGACTTCCCGAGAGCCCTGGATTTCCTGTCTCAGTACCGTCCCCTTCAAATTCACACACACGTGACCACACTCAGAAGCACATCCCTGCGGACTTCCGCCTGCGTGCTGTGGTCACCCCTCCCCAGTGGCGAGGGTCCTGGGCGTCCCCACCACCCCTGTTTCCCACTGTGTCTTACATGATGCAGGCAACATGGAGTTGTAGCTAATGAAGCAATTCGAGGAAGAATGTGGTCTTAGAGCTCTTTAAGCAGATTCACAGATGCGTGTTCTTTTGGGAATGCCAAATGGGCCTCATCTCCTGCCAATTCCACTTCTGACTGGAAGTGGCTACCTGGAGTGCTGTGTGGAGAATGTTGCTGTGGCTGCATCCAGATTTGGGGAGGGGGGAGGGGGATGGGAGGGGGAGGGGGAGGGAGGCTGGTTAGTGTTCTGTGGCGGCTGCTGGCTTTTTATCAACCAGACACTGACTCTAGGACGCTGCTTTGTTTCTGGATTAAATCTAACACCCTCAACAGGCTATACCAAGCCCCTCACTGCAGATTCAACATGCACACGAGACTGAATCTGCTCTGCTACAACCCAGATGAAATGTTTTCCAAGATGCATGGATTAAATGTTTGTCCCCAATATGTGGTGCTGACAGTGTGTGTGTGTGTGTGTGTGTGTGTGTGTGTGTGTGCTTGCGGGGGGGGGGAGGGGGTGTTTAAGATGTGGGACCTAATAGGAGGAAGCTCGGTCCCTGGAGAGAAATCATGGGGACCTGGTACCTCTCTCTTTCTGCTTCCCTACTGTAATGCCCTAATTTGCTGCAGGCCCAAACCAAACAGGGTACTGATAAGACACTGAGACCTTTGAACTGTGAGCCAAAGCAAACTCTTATTTCTATCAGCTGATTGTATCAGGCATTTTGTCACAGTGACAGAAAGCTTTATAAACGCTATTGCATTTTCTAGGATGTTCCCTGCGAAGAGTTTCCCTAACATTAAGAAACGCTAACCCTGTCTCTTGAGCTCCTACTCCCCCCCCCTTTGCCCTCAGATAGATTCACCTCTGTATAATACATCTCTCTGCCTTCACCTAAGACAGGAGGTTCAAAAGAGGGGGACCCGGCAGCCTCTGGCCATTGCCCCCAGGACACCAGGCCCAAAGGACGCCTGAACGAAGGGTTCTTTACAATCTCTACCCTCTTCACCTCCCCAAGCAGTCTCCCAGAGGTGCAAGAGCTGGCCACTATGCCGTCTCCTGTCCTGGCAGTCCGGTCTGTCTGTCACCTCTCGAGTCCACCCATCACATGGGCATGCTCTCTCATTCTTCCTCACCCCCGAGTTTAGACCGAAAACTAGGTGTCGCTGTGATCTACAATGCCACAGAGATGGATGGGACCTTAAAAACATGAGATAGCCAAGTGGGGAATCCTTTGCAAGACTTAAGAGGGGATGCCGGAGTGCCAGGATGGCTGCTAAAACTCCTCAAGAAAGAAGGCAATGGCCTGGACCGGGCCGCACGTGGAGAGACACACACCCCAGTGGCTTGTTGAAATTAGGACACTGGGGCATTGTCCCAGCGCTCCCTCCCTCTGTCTGGATGTGCTTGTCTTGTTCTTCACTCGAGGTCGCCATGTCTCCCCCAAATGTGCTAGAAGACTCATCAGCGTTGAGATCAGGAGAGCTGTACCCATTAACACATTCATGCTGACTACAAAACAGATTCGACGCTGCCGACCCATTCTCTCTGCCCTGCTGTCCCACACGCAATCTCTGAGACAGGTCTTAGGTAGCTGAGGCTGGCCTCACATCTACCGTGTAGGAGAGGGTGGCTTTGAACTTCTGACCCTCCTACTTTCACGTCTCAAGTGCTGGGATCCAGGAGTATGCCGCCACACCTGGCTTGCTCTCTCTCTCTGTACCTTTGTACCATGGAGACATGTGGTTTAGGCCTTCTTCAGATGCCAGTGGCTCACCTTCAGAATTATAAGCAAACACATTTCTACTGATTATAAATTCTCCAGCATGAAACAGACTAAGAGAATATCTCAACTCAAGTGTTGGTGGCTTCCTTAGGAGGCCTTTCCTGACCACCCTATCCAAAGTGTACCAAACAACTCCCAGATACTCACTGCCTCAACAGCACATTTATTTCATGCATAGAAATCTGAAATAATCTTACTGCTTTACTTGTTTACCTTTCTGTCACCATCTCCCATACTAGAATGTAAGGTCCATGAAAAACAGAGCTGTCTGCCTCCTTTGCAGCCACAACCTATCTGGCAAAGGGGCTGAGTAAACGCATACTCCCTGAAAGCCAGATGGATACGCTTATTATTATTGTTTTTAACCTTTGTTTCTATGCATATGTGCATCCTAGTGCATGCCCGTGTGAATGAGAGCGTGGGTACCGGCACAAGTGCTACAGAGCGAGCACAGATGCCAGCCTAGATGTCCCAGGCTGCTGCGGGAGAGCTGGGGCTTCCACCTTCCTGTCACACATTCGCCTTAGTCACTGCACAGGAGTCAGCAAGCTTGAGAGCACGACCCAGAACCCAGACCAGGGTTCCAGGTTACGTCTGTCCCTAACTGCTCGGGACACACGGTTAACAGCATGAAAGCTCCAAGCCAAGTGTGGCCTTCCTGCATCTGCCCCAGAGCAGACGCGGAAAGGGAAGCGTCAGGCCGAGAGGGAGGACGAGACTCCCGCCACAGCCCAGCCGTAGGGAAAATGTCATCGAAGGATGGTGTTTCCAGGACTGGCACATGGCAAAGCTGGCCGCATTTGACAGAGCTCAGCTGAGGGAGGGGGGGAGTACAGGGGAGGAAGCTATAGAAAGGACTCAACATGACCTCAGTTTCTAGGTGTATTCAATAGGGTGCCGTGGAGAGAGAGGTGGAGGGGATCAGGGAACGGAGCCGTCCTGCTCCAAACCGTCCCATGCCAGGCTCCGTGCTGGGCAGTGGGCCTGCCCTCCCAGGGAGATGGAGCTAGGGGTCACACTCCCACTGGACAGGGAGCTGGCACTTGGGCAGGGAAAGCCGCTTTGGCGTCTTCAGGGTGGCTGCATGGTTAGGCTCTCCTTGCAGACATGCTGCCTGAGAACACAGCTGAGTCAGTGTAGAGCACCTACTGCTTCTCCACACACTTCACCCCGGCTTCTCAACAGCCATACACAATATCAAGAACTAGCGTGTGCAAGGCCACAACTCTTCAGTGTGAGAAACAGCACTGCCAACAGGCAGACACACAGCTGCGCCTTGCGGAGCCATGTTCTTACAGTGAAGGGAGGCTGGGAAACTCCATCTTAGGGAGCTTGCAGGGATGCTGGGTGGAGAAAACAGTTGGCACGAATCTTAATTCCATGGACAGATGCTCCCTGGATAGCTGTTGTGGACACCATGAACAGGGACAAACAACCATCTTCAGGTTGGCTTGATGAAAGTGTGTCAGATGGTGACATACGGTCTCAGAGTCCTGCTTGGGATGTCAAGGGTTCTGTAAGCAGCAAGCAGCCTCAAGGACTGTGCCAACCCCAACAAAAAACTAGTCTCTATCTCGCTGACATTCCCCCTAGAAATAACACAGCCTGGGTCTCCTACGACACGGAAGGATCAGCTTAGGGACAGAGCTGGCACGGGAGAGGGCACACTGAATTGCACTGGGGTCACACTGCACACATGCTGCCCTTGGCACCCGAAAGGAACCTTCTTCGGAAGCCAAGCCCCGTGGGCTCTGCACTACAGGGTGGCAGTCCTCAGGGAGAAACGGGACAGAATGTCCTAGTCACCGAGGCTGCAGGGAGTTGACACATGCCTTGCATTTGTGCTCTGGGGAGACATGAAGGGTCTTCCTCAGGTCAGTGACCCCAGTGTCCCATTCACTCACTCACTCACTCACTCACTCACTCACAGATACCACACACACACACACACACACCACAGACACACACACATCACAGACACGCACACACACCACAGACACCACCCACCACACAGATACCACACACACACACAGACACACACACACCACAGACACCACAGATACGCACACACACACACCACACACACACACCACAGACACCACACACACACCACAGACACCACACACATACCACACACACGCACACACACACACCACAGACACCACAGACACCACACACCACACAGATACCACACACACACACACACCACAGACACGCACACACACCACAGACACCACACACCACACAGATACCACACACACACAGACACACACACACACCACAGACACCACACACATACCACACACACGCACACACACACACACACACCACAGACACCACACACTACATATACACACCACACACCCCACACACACCACACACACAACATACAGACAACGCGCGCGCACACGCACACACACACCCCCCACCCCCCACAGACAACATCACACACCCACATACCACAGACACCAAAGACACAGACATAGACACACATATCACAAATAAATAAATAAAAAGAGCAAAGCCAAGAATCAAAGTCCCTAAGCTGGAATCTCCCTGCCCCACCCAACAATTGGTCACCCAGTCTCTACAGGGACACCTGTCCCCAACAAAGAGTCACTGTCTGCTCCAGCCTGACCCCCCAAGAGGTTAGACTGTCCAAGGGTATCTAAAGCCACTAGGTCCTATTGCCTATATCTGAATATTTAAAAGTCACCTCCAGTGAAATGTCATCAATTTCTAGTCAAAATCTTTGTACTCAAACCTAATCACCTTCTACCTATTTAAAAAAAAAAAAAATCCCACCCCCAAGGCCAGGCCAGGTGGTCTACAGAGTGAGTTCCAGGGCAGCCAGAGAAACCCTGTCTCAAAACAAAACAAGGACTAATTTTCTCAACAGGCGGGTGGTGACGCACACCTTTAATCCTAGCACCGGGGAGGCAGAGGCAGGAGGATCTCAGTGAGTTCAAGGCCAACCTAGTCTACAGAGTGAGTTACAGGACAGCAAGTTACATAGAGAAACCATGCCTCAAAACAAACAAAAAATTATTTTCTCTACTCTCATGTGTACATGGACAACAAAATTAGTCTCAACAGATTATAAAAATGGGGAGGACATGAAGTTGGGAGAGGTGGATCCTGGAGAAATGGAGAGGGAATATGAACAAAATATGTATGCATATATGAAACTACTAAATAAGTAAAACAAGTGTTATATTAGGAAATAATTCAGTTGGGCCTATAATTCACCTGGCTAGGAGTCCACCCCATAGGGAGAATGACTCACTGAAGACACATTAAGGAGCTGAGAGAAATATTTATCTTCTTTTCACAGAAGCCCACAGGGCATGCGCGTGTGTGCTCGCGCGAGCGCGGGGCAGCTGCTCATAGATTTCCCGCACAGCATCACTGCCAAGCCTGCCTGTCTGGGTTAGAATTCAGAGCAGTATAACTTTTCTCTCTTCTTCTAGCTTTTTCTCTGGGAAACTGGCCAGACGCCTAAGTACTCTTGCCCTGATAGTTTGGGTTTCCCCATTATTTTTCTGAAGCCCCCACCCCCCGCCCAGACCATGCTGCTACTTACACAGCTTCTGACTTTGGCTGCTGAAGTTCCAAGCTCCCTTGCTCTGTAATTTTTCTTTCAGGTGCTAATAAAACTTCCCTCGAGCTTCAAAAAACCATATTTTTACCTTAGAAAATGGCAGATCCACGGCCCATCCACATGTGGACTGGAACACGGATCCACATGTGGACTGGAACACGGATCCACGGCCCATCCACATGTGGACTGGAACACAGATCCACGGCCCATCCACATGTGGACTGGAACACAGATCCACGGCCCATCCACATGTGAATGGAACACGGATCCACGGCCCATCCACATGTGAATGGAACACGGATCCACGGCCCATCCACATGTGGACGGAACACGGATCCACGGCCCATCCACATGTGGACTGGAACACGGATCCACGGCCCATCCACATGTGGACTGGAACACGGATCCACGGCCCATCCACATGTGAATGGAACACGGATCCACGGCCCATCCACATGTGGACGGAACACGGATCCACGGCCCATCCACATGTGGACTGGAACACGGATCCACGGCCCATCCACATGTGGACTGGAACACGGATCCACGGCCCATCCACATGTGGACGGAACACAGATCCACGGCCCAACCACATGTGGACTGGAACACAGATCCACGGCCCATCCACATGTGGACTGGAACACAGATCCACGGCCCATCCACATGTGGACTGGAACACAGATCCACGGCCCATCCACATGTGAATGGAACACGGATCCACGGCCCATCCACATGTGAATGGAACACGGATCCACGGCCCATCCACATGTGAATGGCACACTCCCCCATGCTTTGCATTTCCTCATGGCTACACCCAAACCATCCTAAGGTCCCCAGGGTTCGCCTTCAAATCCCGTGTTCTTCTCACCTCCGCTGTAACCCTCTAGCCCAGCTCGGCATCCGTTCTCACCTACAATAGTGCAAAGCCTGCCTCTCATCTTGCTGCCCATACCTGGCCTTGCATCCATGCCCAGGATCCCTGCTGGGAGATCTGCAAATGCTACATTGGACATGGTCCTCTTCAAATGTCCACCTGCGCCACATCACATGTGCACCTCTGTTCCAATTCTTCCAACTTTCCTCGAGAGGATGAAGAGGAAAGTCCCTAACAAGACCTGCAGAGGTCTGGTATATTCTTCTCCACACTCGAGACCCAGAGAGCTCCCGTTCTCACAGCACTGAGCTGCCTCTCCCTCAGGGACCGTATCTTACTCCCCCCTGGCCTCAGCTGAGATGGCCCTTATACCTCCCTTCCTCAGCAAAACTCTCCTTCCCTTGGTTGCCTGGAACAGATTAGGGCCCCTGTTAAGTATTTCGTCATGTCACCCGCTTCCCTTCTTCCACAATCTCCCTAGCTTGTACTGTGTATGGCCGATGCAGCTGTTTTCATAGGCTTTGTTTCCCCCCGATGAGCGTGGCTCTCCAGGTCAGGGTTCATGGTGCTCTTAGCATCAGAGCTTAGTCAGCTTTTAGCACAAGGCCAATAGACAGGTCACTGAACGCATGAGTAAAATGTGGTCCATCCCCACATTCACCGCATCCGAGCATACAAGGACCCCTTCTCCGACCATCCCCAGGGGTCCTGTGTGGGTTAACAGAAACTGTGTATTCTCCCCTCTTAGCCCTTCTCATATGCACATAGTGGCCTGACTGCAATGTTGCTATGGCTATGCTATAGATCCACGTGTCCCCCAAAAGATCGTCTCTCAGCTTGGTGATACTGGAAAACAGAGGGACCTTTAAGAGGTGGAGCCCAGTGGAAGGAGGTTAGACCATGGGGTCCAAGGCCTTGAGGGGACTCTGCATTCCAGTTCCGTGTCTCTCTCTGTTTCTTGCCTGCTATGAGCGGAACAGCTTTCCTCCAGCATTGGCCCCGCGCCATGACGTGCTGTAGCCACCACAGACCCCCAGCCTTGGACCAAAGGAGCAAAACAAACACTTCCCCTTCACGTTTACTGTGTTAGGTACCCTGTCACAGTAATGGGGAGCTGAGCGGCACAGTCACCACTGCCGTCATTACCACGGCAACATTTGCTGAGGACTGACTTAGCATGCCAAGTAGCAGGATTCACTGAATAGTCCTCACAGTACATTCCTAGTCAGCCTCTGCTGCTGAGGAAATCCTGAGAGCGGGTGCAGGAACACACTTGGGCCAGGACTGGAACCTTGGTAGAACTCTAAGGTCTATAGTCTTAACCACAAACCACTGCCCTACAAAACGGGACGATGCCCGCTCATGGTGATGTCTCAGGATGCCACACACTCAGTGCTTAGAGTGGCTGCTGGCAGTACTGTTGCTAGAGGCTTCACCACGTACCAATTTGCTCAGAACAAACTAGTCTGGCTTCCTGTCTGGGGCTGAAACAGCTTGTTAGAGTTTGGAAAAGAAATGCTTATGAAAGCAGTGTGCCAGGACACGGAGAGAGGAGCTGTCACAAAACCAGTGCCCAGATCTCCAGTCCCCAACGAAGCGGTTAGTAGTGGCCTGGGGTCTCTTGAGGCTGAACAGGGTTGCACAGGAACTGCCTGCAACAGTCTTTTGGATTCTTGCTGCTTGAGTTAACCCTGCTGAGCTCAGGGTTGAGTAATCAGGGATCCATCAAGGTGTCGGTGGCTCAGCCAGAGTCTCAGGAAGCCAACCTAGAGAGAAATCCAGGCTTCCTCCTTACTCTTTCTACCACTCAACACTGAGCAAGGGAAAAAGAGAGAAGGAGCTAAAATGTCTATGTTCTTATTTTGCGTTGGGCATTCTTACAACCACAGTTTAGTAAGCCGATCCCAACAATAAGCATGAACAGCGGGTGCATAATCCTCCTCAGAGAAACTGCAGTTAAACGAGATATTCGATCATGGGCTGGGGAGGTAGTGTGCTGCATATGCACAAGGGTCTGTGGACTCCCCAGAACCCACACAGTAGTTCGTGTCTTTAATCCCAGAGTTCTCAGGGCAGAGACAGAATTCTCAGAAGCTCATGAGTCAGCTAACCTGGTGTACCAACAGCAAACCAGGGACCCTGTTTCAAACAGAGGAAGATGAGGACTAACACCAGAAGCTGTCCTATGATACTCACATGTTCACGATGTACACGCACATGCCCATGCGCACGAGCACGTGTGTGGTTGCGCAAACACGCGCACACATGCACACACACATGCGCACACGCACTCAGATTTAAAAGACACAACCCTGTTTTGTCAGGGTCTTCCAGGCTGTACTTGTTCTATTTATACTTCAGAAGAGATTTATTACGACTGAACTTTGACCTTTCAGGACGAATTATGAAGATTACGCGGATGTATCTAAGTAGTAGCGACGTCATGAAAATGCATTTGTCTCCTCCCCTCCATCATTTTCTGCCCAGGTGCCAGGCGCTAGGCGCTGTGCTGGGCCTCGGGGATACAGAGGCGGTGAGTTGTGACCCCCTGCACCTGAGCAGTTTATGAATTAGTAAGAGGAGTTCTCTAGGAGGAAAAGACAAGAAAAAAGAAGGAAAGAAAGACAAGGGGGAAGAGAGAGAGGGCGGGGGAGAGGAACTAAGCAAGAGAGATGAGGGAAGGGGCTAAGACAGCAAAGCCAGAGGAACCCTTAGAAGACAACACCAACCCTGACTGTATCACTCGGCATCGCAACAGGAATTTCCTAGTCTTGACTTGTAATTACCCCAGGTGATAGGCTGGAATGACTTACAGGTCAGGAGACTAGCTTGGTGACCCAGCCCTCTCTCTGCAAGGTTGAGAGCATTTCCAGCAGAGGAAGGGGAGTCAATGCTGGAGACTCCAGACATCCATCTGGAAGTCTCTGTCTGAGATACAAGGTGTCTTTAGTGCTAGGTACCATAGAGTATGTAAATTTGCACATGGCATTTTATGTACATGGATGAGCTGTTCTCATTGACAATGTTATATGTCTACTGGAAATTGCTTTTTATTACAATAAAGCATGGGAAATGAGCCAATTGAGTAGATTAAAATTACACATGGAAATACAGAATGGACAGAGGTTTTCATCAAGGATGATGCTCTCGCTGTCTCTGGCTTTTTTGAACACTTTCTTCCAAGGGAATCACTAGACGCCAGAAAATGCTATTGATTCACCAAGGGAAATGTTTCAATGCACTGATTCCCGGACAGTGATGGAGAGGAGAGAAAAGCAGGTGCTTTGGCATTTGCCAAGGTTCTGTAGTAACAGCAGAGCATTTCCTGGTGCTAAGTGAGGCTGCCCCAGTTACTGCCTAAGAGATGGGCCTCCTGCTGCTAGCCATCAGAAACATCCTTTGTCCCTCCAGCTTCAGATTCCAAGGCTGGCTGCAAGTGGGCAGCAGGCAAGCTCCAAAGGCTTGGAGGTTCTGAGGACAGCAGGGAGGCTGGCCCTTGGCAGGTCCTCCGAGTGAGCTCATGACAGCTTCTTGCCAGCTATTTCTACCCAGGCTTCTTTCGAAGTTACCTTGTAGTTGCCTATCTACTTGTTTGAGGAACTCCGTCGTCCTGGTTCAGCTCCATGTCTAGCTTTGTGGCGGTCTTGGCACAAACCATTTCAGTCTTATTTCACTTCTGGGGTTCAGTGACCAGTTCTATCCCCTCACCCCACCTCTTCTCCTGGGCTGCAAAGAGCCCTGGCAGGGACACTTTGGAGAGCTCACTGTTGCAGAACTCCAGAAGTTCTCCTGGGAGCGGCTCATCAATTGGAGGTTGGGAGGCAGCCACCACAGGAGTGAACCTTGGCCTTAGATGGCTGCCCTCTCCATCCTGGCGTCACTAAAATGCAGACAGGGCACACCCTTCGTGTAGCCTCCTCCTCCCCGTTGTGTATGAGGAAATTAAATTAGCTTATGCTCTTGCTGCCCCTCCCAAGTCTGAAACTGGTGGTTTTCATTTTGTTCTTTTTGCATTAGATACAAATGAGTAAGAATGACAGTGCAACTCAGTGATGGATCTTTGTAACTTGGAACTGTAGGTTTGTGAAGTCTTACAGATAGAAAAAACTGGCCCATTTCTTTCTCTTCCCTACTCATTTGATGAGTAAGTAAAATAAGGACCAGAGAGGGACATAAACTCTGTGGGGGTGGAAATGATCTTGCTAATTGCATAATAGCATAATTTCAAATGTGTTTGTTGAATGAATAAATAGATAGATAAATAAATAAATAATGAATATGGTTCTTCCAAGGTCACTTAGCCTTGGGTCTAGAAATGGTAGGAGAGGCTTCAGGTTGTACCTGCCTCTGTAAGAGATAGGCTCTCTAGTAGAATTACCAGGAGTACCAGAATACATCCAGGAACAAAATGTCAAGGCTGATGGTATCAGTGGCCTCTCGTCAGGGAGTGGATGTCTATCAGAGTCCTTTGTGCTACACATTCTCATTCATGGTAGTACATTTCTACACTCTGTTTACAAGTCTGCATCGGCCCATGCATCGACAAGCACCCCACAATCTGTCACAGATCGGCAGCGCGATGTGGTAGGCTGAGTTGGGTTGAGGACTTCAAATACTGTGAGTCTACAAAAATCATATGCTTTAGCTTGGCTTTAGTTCCCGCAGGCCTCCATGTGATCAGGAAGGGTCCTGCTACCCTTGGGGGTCCTGACGGGCTAAGTTCATGTGGAGAAAGCCTACTTTGTACTCCTTTCTCTGAAGTATTGACGAAAATGAGTCAGAGGGCAGGGTGGTAATTTATAAGAATCAGCCCCAGCATGATGTGATGGACTGGCCGTACGGTCACGGTCTTACACTGGACTCTATAAACTGGCTCCACTAAGCAAGAACTGTTCAGTCTTGAGCAATCTCTCATGTTCTCCGCAAAGCAACTGCAAGCACTGATTGAGATAATCACATCAAACCAGAACAGTGGCTGCCATGCAGCATGCTACACCACCGTCTCCCGAAAGGGAATTTTAATTGCACCCAGGGTCTCCTAGACAAGCCCTCTGTGTCGTAGGTGTATGTATGCTATGCCCCACGAGTCCCATCCTGCCTTCCTCATCTCCACTCTGGCTGCCAGAGAAGCCAGGAAGTGTCCTGCTGAGAGGGGAGGCTGCTCCACTCTCACGCAGCAACACTGCAGCCCCTGACCTACTTTCTTACTAAAAATAGCCCTTCTTAGGTCAGCACGGCAAACTGAACTCCCCTGCTCCACTGCACCCTGGAAGCAGGTGGCTGGGTGCCGCGGCACATTCGGAGAGCTGGGACCTCCACTTGATGGTGCATTGCTGCCCGCCAAGTGTGCTCGTCTGTCATGCCTGGACGGAAGGCACGGTGTGCTTGCATACAGCTAAGGTGGGTGGCGTGCCTTGGTAAAATCACAACTTTTCTCTGCACGGCTTTATATATATCAAATGGAGATAATAAAAGTAACCTCCAAGTGTTGCTATGCAGATAAAAATTGCTGCATAAAGCAGTCTCTGCACAGAAGAGGTGCTTGGTAATGAAGCTAGTGGAGCTGTTCACCATCTGGCCTGCTGCTCAACAAGACCTGTCTGCTGGAGCTTCTCACAGGTGTGCTAGCAAGGAACCCAGCCATACCAACACAAGAAACGGGCCTGAGAAAGGGCTCAGTATAGAGGACTTGTATGTGGGAAATTGTGTTCAATCTCAGCAACACACACACACACCACATAAACACACACGCATACACACACCGCACACACGCACACACACCACACGCATACACACACACCACACACACACACACCACACACACCACACACACACACCACACCACACACCCCACACACACCTAAGGTAAGCTGAAAGGGCCAAGGAGATGCTTAAGGGTGCCCAGATAACAGCTGAAGGCTCTTGGTCAGGCAATCTGCATTTGAATGGAATGACAGGCAGCTCTGATGCACTATTGGATTTGAGAACATTTGAGGTAGTTATCCTTCAAAGGCACATAAATGAACAAATGAGTTATTGTTATGTGTATTCTGAGTATACTACATGGCCATTATGATATGAACAGTAAACAAGGCAAACAGAAAGGTAAAAAGTGAAAACACAGTCAATATTGAGTACGCAGATTACGCCAGGCCTTTGTCCAAGCCCTGGGAACTTGGTTATCACACGTTCGTGGAACATCCAGACTATATACACAAAAGCCAATGAGAGACACGAAGTAAGACATAAGTACACAGCCAAAGCACACCTGTTGGAGCAGAGCCAACAAGAACAAGAACGGGGAGTAAGTGATGCCGTCTCAGCAGGGAAAGGGAACCTACAGACCTGGGCAGAAAGGAGAGGTGGGCAGCTGCTGGGTATGGGAAGGGCAGCTCAGGAGGAAGGAGCTGGGCAGAGGGAAGCCCGCACGGATCCTTAAAGTCGCACACTGAGGGAACTGTGCCGGCGACGCCAGGACAGCCGGCTGGCATGAGGGCAGGGCAGCAGCGATGTTCCCTGTGCCGGGAGCTGTGACTCACCCTGCTGCTTTCTTTATCCATGGCGTCTGACCTCACATTTACCAGTCTGATGCTGGCCCTCAAAAGTGTAATGCTTCTTAGTAAATACTGCGGATGGGTCAGGGAGATGGCCCTCATTCGTCCAACACGGATTATGGACATTTGTGTAGCTCTCAATTTTACTAAGCCATAGAAGCATCGAGATGAAGCCAAAGGTGGTGGCACATACCTATAATTGCAGCACCAGGAAACAGAGACAGGGTCACCACAATGTTCAAGGCCAGCCTTGCCTACATCATGAGTTCCAGGCCAGCCAGGTATACACAGTAAGAACTTATCTCAAACCACACACACACACACACACACACACACACACACACACCAAACACCACCAAAATACAAAGTAAAACCACGATGGTATTGGAGATGGAGAGCCTCTGACAAGCTGGACTCTAGCCCAGATTTTTCCAAATTTAAGAGCCTTCCTTAAGAGGGAATTTGAGGATATGAGTTAATGAATTAAAGTAACTAATTCTCTTCAAAGCTCTTGGCAATGCTGCTGAAAGGTTTTCCAAAAGAGGCGCACTGTCTCTACAAATGAGGAGGCAAAGCATTAAGAGGCTACATGCTATCCAAGTCACAATGTTGAACATGAGTGAGGCAAGAGCAGCCTCTTGGCCCCCTAACTTCTAGCTGGGTCCTCTTTCTTCTGCAATAAGACCAACTCTGGTGAATGCCTCTGATGGCAGCGTGGTCAGCAATGGCCTTCGGTACATGAGGCAACGCACACCTACTTACATAAACACAAGGTCTATACTTGAGTAGATTTCTCCGTCTTTAGAAACGTGAATGCTTCCACACCAAGGGAAGTTTCTGTTGTAGTCAAGAGTAATATATCTCACATCTCAAACATCTGTTCTCCACATCCGGACCACCCGAATATGTCCAGTCCCCTCTCACATGCCTCCTGGTCTCACATTCAAACCCTGCGCGTCTTAAGAAGACTGCCCTACAGTCCATTTCCAGACCACGGAGTTCACTATCAACAAATCCACACACAGATGTTAGCCTGTGACTTTGCAGCACCTCTGGACAGAAAGATGTTTTTACCTATAGAATAAAAGCTCTCTGACTTGTTATTAGAAAGAGAATGGCATTCTCCAAAGCTCGCAGGGTAGATCAACTTCAAAGAGACTCCTAGAGTTGGATGGGCTCAGAGCAGACCAGTCTGATCCCTTGTCTCTCTGATCTTAGGGGCAGGTATCCTGGCAGACTGAGATCAGTGGAGACAGTAAGAGCTTCTGTGTGCTGAGGGCCTTTCAGACCAGGCACAATGCTTGTCTTTCTGCTGGAATCTACCAATAACACCATTTTAATGATCTCTCTGCCTTCTTTTTCTTGGTGGTACTGGGGTTGACCCCAGAGCCGTTTGTGTACTAGTGCACATTGCACCGTGGAGCTGTATCCTAACCCCCTAAAATTCTCTGAATTCTACAGACCAGAAACCTTGGGACCCAAGAGTAACTGGCTCAAAGGCCATGCTATCACTAAGTGGCAAAACAGGATTCAAAACCAGGTGTGGTCATCTTATGACAGCCCTCCAGCTCTGGTCCGATACACGGCCCCAGTGGACACCCACGCACCATCTCCTCACTAGTGATGTGTGGGTAAGTGTTCCCATTCTGGCCCTCCAGCTCAGTGCACACAGCACTGTTGCATGTCAGAGCCTACAACACCTGTGAAGGACCCAGACTGATGAGTTAGGAGAGTCCGGCACCTCACACCTAGCGGCCGAACCCCACCAAGGTCCTTGGCCATCCTACGAGCTCAATTGTACTCCTGGACTGCTCAGCTCTCTGAGCAGCAGGAAGTGAGTAGCTGCACTGAGTTTTCTAGTGACTTTCAGGGAAGAGTAGAAAGAAGAGGTTCATACTCTGAGAAAATCCATTAACCGAAACCCTGCATTCCGGGAGCACCCCGGGGAGTCATGGTTCCTCAGAGTATTTCCTGCTCCATCACTCAGGTGCCTGCCTGGCTTGTATTCACAGTCACACCCACCTTTCACTGGAAGGCTGTCTGGAGAGAAGCAAGATTCAGCAGAAAGGGTGTCGGGTTTGGAGTATCATCAAGGGGTTAGTTCAAATGAGTTGAGATCATTTATTCCAGTTTTCAGAGGTGTCTGGTAAAGTATCAGGAGACCCGGGCTGTTCAACAATTCTACTCATTGGTTGTGTAATAATTGACAAGATGCCGAACCTCAGTTTCTTTCCTTTTATAGAAAGGAGTGATACACAATTAACCTTCCAGAGACAGTGTTCCTCCTGCTGTAAAACCACTATCTGAATACTCCCCGTGTGCAGCCCATGCTGGGGCTTTACCACACTCTTGTCCTCACAACCCTCTGTGATGGCCACTATCATCGCCACTGACAGACGGGAAACCATAGTCAGAGGAACTAAGTAAATCAGGCCACACAACTGTTACACTTTCAAGTTATCTGTCTTAGTAATGCAATGAAAAATTATGACCAAAAAGACAGTTGGAGAGGAAAGGGTTTATTTGGCATATATTTTGAGATCACTGTCATCATCAAGGGAAGTCAGGACAGGAACTCAAAAAGGACAGGAAGCTGGAGGCAGGAGCTAATGCAGAGGCCATGAGGGGTGTTTCTTACTGGCTTGGCTCTCATGGCTTGCTCAGCCTGTTTTCTTATGGAACCAGCCTAGGTATGGTAATACTCACAATGGGCTGAGCCTTTCCTGTCAAATACTAATAAAGAAAATGCCTTCTAGGCCCGGCTACAGCCTTCCTCTCAAAAGTCACATAAAACTAGCCAGCACATTCGAATTCAGAACTCTGGTATTAACTAGAACCTATGCTCTCAATCGGCAACCACATTCCATAGAGCTGTTGCAAGGAAGAAATCAGATAACATTATTATAAGACGCTGACTGGCTGCTTGGCAGTGTAGGTCTCTCTTCGCTAAGACTTAGCTTCTTAAACCATGGGCAAAGTAACTAAATGTGGAGGGCCACAAAATACTTGACAACAGTAAAAAGTTTATGAGCACATAATGACCAAAAGTTAGTTCAAAATCAAATACATAATGGGTATGAGGTGTTTCTGGTATCATATGACTTCACCGTCTCTTTGGCTCTGAGCACAGGACAGGTACAGTCTGCCATCACCACACCTTGTACCAATGGATATGCTCAAAACACCTCAGCCTACATTTGAGCCTACATTATAAACTGTGGTGTAATTACTGTAAAATGTAATAGTTTCTTTCTAATATTTTCCAACTGTCACTTATCAGTATGTAAGTATAAAACTAGTATAGGTTATTTTTTTTTTTTAATTTTACTGTGTTAGAATGCTGGATTTAAAAAAAACTGCATTTGAGTTGATGGTTTGAGTTTTATTTAAAAAAAAAAAGTTGAATTTGGGCTTCAGATTAGCACAGGATTTTTAATAATGTCTGAAACAGCCCTAAACATTCTTCTGTTGTTTTGTTTTATGTATTTATGTGAAGTGGCATTCTCACCAACAGTTATAAAATAAAAACATAAACCAACTCCAAAAAGCACTGAGGATGTTTTATGTCCTGCAGTATCAAGACCTGGTCAAGACTTATTTTTTCATGGTGAAGATATTTTCCCACTCTGTGGGCTGCCATTTTGTCTTATTGACTGTGTCCTTTGCCTCACAGAAGCTTCTCAGTTTGAGGAGGTCCCATTTAGTAATTGTCGATCTCAGTGTAGGTGCTACTGGAGTTATGTTCAGGAAGCGGTCTCCTGTACCAATTTGTTCAAGGGTACCTCCCACTTTCTCTCCTAAGAGGTTCAGTGTGGCTGGATTTATGTTGAGGTCTTTGATCCATTTGGGCTTGAGTTTTGTGCGTGGCGATAGACATGGGTCTATCTGCAGTCTTCTACACACCATCATCCAATTGTGCCAGCACTATTTGTTGAAGATGCTGTCCTCGCCCCATTGTATAATTTTAGCTGTTTTGTCGAAAATCAGGTGTTCATAGGTGTGTGGGTTAATATCAGGATTTTCAATTCGATTCCATTGGTCTACCTGTCTATTTTTGTGCCAATACCAAGCTGTTTTCAGGACTAAAGCTCTATAGTAGAGCTTGAAGTTGGGGATGGTGATGCCTCCTGAAGTTCCTTTATCATACAGGGTTGTTTTGACTATCCTGGGTCTTTTGTTTTTCCATATAAAGTTGTGTATTATCCTTTCAAGGTCAGTGAAGAATTGTGCTGGGATTTTGATGGGGATTGCATTGAATCTGTAGATTGCTTTTTTGGCAAGATTGCCATTTTTACTCTGTTGATCCTACCTATCCAAGAGCATGGGAGATCTTTCCATTTTCTGGTATCTTTTTTAATTTCTTTCTTTAAAGGCTCAAAATTCTTATTGTATAGGTCTTTTACTTGTTTTGGTTAGTGTTACCCCAAGGTATTTTATGTAATTTGTGGCTATTGTAAAGGGTGATGTTTCTCTGATCTGACAGAGGGCTGATCTCCAAAATATACAAAGTATTCAAGAAGCTAGTCACCAAAACACCAAATAATCCAATTAAAAAGTGGGGTAGAGAACTAAGAGAATTCTCAGTAGAGGAATCTAAAATGGCTGAAAGACACTTAAGAAAGTACTCAACATCCTTAGCCATCAGGGAAATGCAAATCAAAACAACTCTGAGATATCATCTTACTCCTGTCAGAATGGCTAAAATAAAAAACACCAAAGACAGTTTATGCTGGAGAGGATATGGAGAAAGGGAAACACTCCTCCACTGCTGGTGGGAGTGCAAACTCATATACCCACTTAGGGAATCAGTATGGCAGTTCCTCAGGGAAATGGGAATCAGTCTACCACAAGATCCAACAATGCCACTCTTAGGCATATACGCAAAAGATACACATTCATACAACAAGGAATTCTGTTCAACTTTGTTCATAGCAGCATTATTTGTAATAGCCGGAACCTGGAAGCAACCTAGATGCCCCTCAAGTGAAGAATGGATGGAGAAAATGTGGTACATTTACACAATGGAGTACTGCTCAGTGGGGGGGGGGGAATGGAATCTTGAAATTCACAGGCAAATGGATGAAACTACAAGAAACCATCCTGAGTGAGGTAACCCAGTCACAAAAAGACAAACATAGTATGTACTCACTCATATATGGATTTTAGACAAAGAGCAAAGGATCACCAGCCTATCACACTGCCAGAAAAGCTAGGAAACAAGGAGGACCCTAAGAAAGATATACATGGTCTTCTGGAGAAGGGGAAAGGGACAAGATCTCCTGAGCAAATAGGGAGCAGGTGGAGGGAGGTAGGAAGAGAAGGGGAGAGAACATGAGGGGCAGGAAAATTGAGTCGGGAAAAGAACAGAAAAGAATGAAAGAGAGAGAGGGAGAGGGAGAGAGAGAGAGAGAGAGAGAGAGAGAGAGAGAGAGAGAGAGAGAGAGAGATCATAATAGAGGGAGCCATTATAGAGGGAGCCATTATAGGTATAAAAAGAAATCTGGCACAAGGGAAATGTCCAGAGATCCACAAGGATGACCCCAACTAACAATCTAAGCAATAGTGGAGAGGCTACCTTCAATGCCCTTCCCCTGTAATGAGATTGATGACTACCTTATCCTTACATGCCATCCTAGAACCCTCATCTAGTAGCTGATGGAAACAGAAGCAGACACCCACAGCTAAACACTGAGCTAAACTCCTGGAATCCAGTTGCAGAGAGGGAGGAGTGATAAGAAAAGGGAGCAAGACCAGGCTGGAGAAACCCACAGAAACTGCTGACCTAAACAAGGGGGAGCTCATGGACTCCAGACTGATAGCTGGGAAACCAGCATGACCTGGACCCCCTGAATGTGGGTGTTATTTGGGAGGGCTGGACAGTCTATGGGGTCTCTGGTAGAGGAACAGTATTTATCCCTAGTATATGAATGGACTTGGGAGCCCATTCCACATAGAGGGATACTCCCTCAGCCTAGACACATGGGGGAGGGCTTGGGCCCTGCTCCAAATAATATGACAGACTTTGGAGACTCCCCATGGAAGGCCTCACCCTCCCTGGGGAGAAGAAAGGGATGGGATGGGGGATGGGGGATGGGGGGAGGGGAGGATGGGAGGTTGCCAAAATGTGGTTGACATGTAAAACAAGCTTGTTTCAAATTTAAATAAAATAATAATAATAATAATAATAATAATAATAATAATAATAATAATAAAAGGAAACACATAAGCAGATCCTTCCCATTAGTATGCAATCTGGCTTGCATAGGTAAAGAATACGTACCAAAGAGCTCTTTTAACTTAAGTTTCTTTATGTTTATCAATAAACAGCTGATACCTGTTTATATAAACTTAGATGCCACATAAAAATGTCTCATGTGCAGGGAAAGTCTAAGGGTTTCCATCTAAGATACAAGAGCACGGAGGCTCTGCAGGGTTCATGCTCCCTCAGTCACAGTGGGGTCACAGTGTGACCCCAGGGGTCCTGTGTGAGCACAGACTGATGGGGTGGGGTGGCACCTACTGAAGTCACCCTCAGATTTGTGAGAACAGAGGCACGGTCACGGATGAAATTCCTCCTCACTACTCGAAGCTGAGAGCTGAAGGCGCGCTGGCCTTGAGCTGCTGCTGAACAAGAGTGACGCGTCACATTCGCACACGATCACGGATCGCCTCAGAGCGGATGGTATCCAAGGCGACTGCTGGAGAAGAGGATGTGACTAGAAAGCAGGGCCTTGTGTCTTCAGAGAAGCTGGGCAACCCCACACCCTTGCTTACCCCGAAAGCGGGAAGGGCTGCACGGGAGACCGAGCTGCGGTCCCACACGTACACTGGGTTGTCTGCCTTTGTACCCCAGGACCAGGTTGTTGCTCCGCTCGTCATATCGACCTACCCAAGGTGCTCATTCCCACGGCCAAGAGCTACGGGTAAGAACAGTGGGGTTTGGGAACAGGGAGGTGGCTCAGTGCATAACGAGCTTCCTGAGCAAGCATGAGGACCAGAGCTTGGATTCCCAGAGCCTGTGCACATGCCAGGCGGGCATAGCAGCTATGAGTAATTCCAATGCTCGGAAGGTGGAGATAACACGGTCGGAGCAAGATGGCTAACTAGACGATTCGGATGGGTGAGCCCTGGATGTAGACTCTGTATCAAAGAATGAAGTAGAGAGTGGTCAAGGGGGACTCTCAGTGACAACTTCAGGCCTCCACAGCACGGCCACACACATGAAAAATACACACACACACACACACACACACACACACACACTGCATACTCTTCTGGTTTGCTTTCTGTTGCTGAAATAAATAAACCACTCTGGTCAAAAGACTTGTGGGAAGGAAGGAGATACTCGGCTTCTACCTGTAGGGCAGTGTATCGTCGAGGGAAAGCCGGGCAGGGACTCAGGCTGACGCAGAGGCTATGGAGGGCTGTGAGTCACTTGTTCTTTCAAGTGTGGCCACGCTGATTCTCATCCTTACTGCCTAGTTAACTGGCATGCTGGGATCAGTGGCTGGGTCCAGCCTGCTGGGGCTGCTGGAGCCTCAGCCTTTGCCCCAAAGCTTTGATTAGAGATACATTAGAGGAAGACAGCGTGGGGCCTTGACCCACAGACTTGGGAATCAGAGCATCTCCCCAATCCTTTGACATCCACTGATTGTTGTACAACTACTAATTATGCAGCTGGGGTTGCTTAATCTCTCTGCACCGACCCCTCACTCAAAAGTAGATAAATGTGGATAATAGTATCTCTCTTATATGATTGCTGCAATGATTAAATTGTAAGAGTCAAATGACAAAAAACAAAAAATCGTATTTGCACATGCATGTTAGTTGGTATTCTTTTTTGTCACTAGCACGTCAAAAGTGTGAGCACACTGCCTGGTGCTCAGCAAGCTGTTCCTGGGGCACTAAGGCCCCTGTTAGCGGATAACTGCGTGAGAGGAACCTGGGCTTGGAAAGAAGGAGGGCAGAGCACTTCATTCCAGGCAGCCTGATTGTACTGATGCGGTGAGAGCCACTACATACAGCATCAGTCATGCCTACATTGCATGCCTGCAAGAAGTAAGGACTCTAGGCTTCCTCTCGGGAAGAGGTTTGCATATATGGAAATGTTCTATGTCACACTATTAGGAGGGATATGCTGCAAAGGGGAGCTGCCTTCTTGCCAAGAGCATCTTGGTATCTAGAAGAGCATCTACCAGGGTAGGCTAAGTGATGGTGAGTGTTGTCAGCTTGTCAGAATCTAAAACCACCGGAGAGATGGAGCTTTGGGCATGCCTACAGGAATTATCTTGATTGTGTTAGTGGTGTGTGTCTGTGTGTGTGTGTGTGTGTGTGTGTGTGTGTGTGTGTGTGTGTGTTAGTGAGACACCTGTCCACTGTGAGTGGTGCTGTCCTCTGGCCCGGATCCTGGACTGCATAAGCGGAGAAAGAGAGCTAAGCGGCAGCATGACTGGCTTTTCTGCTTCATGACTATGGGTGTTAAGTGACCAGCCCCTGCTGCCATGGGCCCCCACCCACGAAGGACTGTATGCTTTAACAATGAGCCACTTTTGTGGCTTTTGTCAGGATGTTTTATCAAGGTGACAGGAAAAGTAACTAAAAGGGCCGACTCCTTGCAAAAGATAGCCAGACGAGCCACGGGCCCAGCACCTGCAGTGGCAAGAATAAAGTTGCCTGCAGAGATGCTGGCTGCTCTAAGGTTACCAATGTTATCATTGGTATCACGATACCACACCCTAATGCAGGACCACATGGCAGAAACACCACTGGCCTATCAATGAAAGAGAAACTGGGCTTCAGTGGGCCTGTGTCTCTCTTCCTCTTGACCTCATTATACAGATAATGGACTCTACCCCAATCTTAAACCACAGCATCCTCCTCGGGTGGGCCACAGACATTTCACATTCCTCTGCATTTAAAAACCTCACACTACCCATTCCCTTCTCCAGGCGTTCCTTTCTCAATGGTGATACATCTCTCCAGTCGACCAAGCAGAAAATCGGCACCGCCCCTGGAATCTGAGCCACTTTCCCCAACAAGCTGAGCTCTGCCTTCCAGATCTCTCTATGCTGTCACTGCCCTAATTTGGGGCCTTGGTGCCTCCCCAGTGAGGAAACAGCCCCATCTCCTTCCATGACTTTGTGTTTCCAACCCTCTTATAACTGGCATGGCATTCCCGCTGCCCCTGGAATGACTTTCTCAGAGCACAGCCCGAGCCATGTGACGACCAGTTTTACATGCCAGCCTGGGCCTATCTATTCTAGGTGTGGATGGTATTCTGCAGATACGGTTAAAAGCAACTAGGTAGTGTCACCAAAAGGGGCAACCTTGCACATCATTCCTCAGGAGTCATTCATCTTGTTTTTAATACAGAATTTCTTACTAGCCAGGTGCTCACCAAATAGGCTAGGCTTGCTGGTCACTGGGACCTAGGGATCTGCCTGTTTCCGCCTCCTTAGCCTCAGGAATAATAGCAAGAGATGCCACCACAGCTATTCTGTTTTGTTTTATTTGTCTTAAATGTGGGTTCTAGAGCTCAAACCCAGGTCCTCATGCTCTCATGGCAAGCACCATACAAGCCGGGATACCTATCTACCTCCTCCTTTACTTTTTCTTTTTAAACTACAGCTGAGTCCTAACAACAAGCCCAGGGAGAAAAATATTTAGAACAAAAGACTAAGTCTATGCTCCTGTAGCACCGGACTACAGTGACTGCACAGGGGTGGGGGCTGTGCCACATTAAGGGCTCACAGTGCCACGGTCTGAAGGGCAAATGAGCTCCTCCTTCAGCCGTAACTCTCTTCTGAGGAGCCACGCTAGTGTTCAAGTCTGTTTAAAGTTGCTAAGCCCATGGTTCTCTGGGCCCAGGGACCTTCCCTCATCAAATCTACCGAGAGCCTGCAACTCTCCGTCAGAGGGAAAAGCAACCCTCTCCCGTAGTCCTGCAGCTGAAGCTATTGACCAGCCTCACCTGGCAACATTCAAAGTTCAGGTTTTAGAGGGCACCCATTGAACAATGCCCTGTCTCGTCTTTTCCTCTTGCTCTGTAAGGCCATTTGGTGAGATTTTTGCAAGTCTCTTCCGGGCTCACCTCACTCCCTTAGCACAAAGGAATCATATGAGAGGCTCTGCCTGGGTAAAATACCCGAGCCCCACCCTCCCCATGCCCTTGCTCCCTCCAGTTTGCCCTTGCTCATGTCTGCACACTCCCTGAAAGCTCGCTCTCCTGTTCCCACTCCCTCTATCACCTGGGAAGCTCCCCCTGGCCCCGCTGCGGGGTGACTGGGAGGCATGGCAGTCTTGGGCGTGTGAGTGCTGGGGCAGGATTCTGACCTGTGTAATGCTCAGGGCTCAGCCTCTTAATGAGTGAACGAACGAACGCAGGAGCAGCCACGTGGGCTCGTGGGGTGCTCGTGGAAGCTCTGCTCAGTCAGTGCATCTGACGGCATGGTCACCCCGTTCCCTGTGGAAGAGCTGAGCATGCTCCTGGAGGGCACAGGGGATTCCAGGGGCCAAGGGCAGCAGCAAGGCAGCCACAGCTGAGTTCACATGTTCCCAGGGAGGCAGATGTGCCCCTGGACTTGGCCCAACGTTGGGCTCCCTGGCTCATTGGCTTGACTGCGTGGCCACTGTCAAAAGCTGTCCAGTTGCTAAACACACCTGGTCCTTGAAGTGCTGCACTCCAGTGACGTGGGGCGCACAGGGGAAATGCCGCTTCTGCTCTGGCTGACTTCTGCCCCGTGCACACAAAAAGCGCAGGTGACCCTGTGTGGGAAGCTGATTAACCAAGTCTGAACTTTACAAAGGACCACCCTGATGAGAAAGCACATCCTTAGAGTCAGCAGGTGGAACCCTGGCTCCCCTCAGGTCTTGATGTTGCGCTAGGAACAGAAACTCAGCTTTATCTCATTTCTATTTTACGAGGTGATAACTAAGTGAGCATTCACCTCCCCTGGGAGGTGGGGTAAGGGGGGAAGCATTAAACTCAGGGCAACATACATGTTAGGCAAAGTGCTCTACCACTGAGCTACATCCCAGCCTCAAATGCTACCTAGCTGCAAAGACTCAAGAGTGGCCCCAGCATTTAGCAGGTACTTAGCCACTCATTGTGCGTTTGCTCTGTAAAAAGGCACTGTCCTTTACAAAGTAGTTTTTCATTCTTATACAAGTTGGCATCTGAAGGCTTTTGCGTCCCGGATCCACTCTGCTGAGTCAATGTCACTGAAGACTTGGTCCCATGAAACTCTAAGCTGTCTCGGCTGTCGCCCACCCGTCCCTTCTCGTGCCCACCCTTGCACACCCTTGCATCACTCAGGACCTACCTCTCTCATGGGTTCCCCAGGACTCAGCACACCTCCCTCCTCCTCCTCTCTACTATTTATCTCCCGTCTACTTTGTGTTCGTTCTCTCGCTCTCTCTCTCTCACTCGCTCGCTCGCTCGCTCCCTCATCCACTCAGTATTTTCAAGCAAATTTCATTCACAGCTCTTTCTCCTTACACACGAGCTCCCCAAGACACCCAGCTACCATATTTCTCCGCAGCATGAGGGAAGATTATACTATTCAGTCAATATTTAAAAAGCATTTGAGGGGCATGGGCACATGGCTTAGTTTTATCAAGATGGTGACACAGGTAACAGACACCAAGACGGATGCTGGGAGGTGCAGATGACTAAGTGCCTAGAGTTAGTGTCAGCCACTGCTGGGACCAGAGCTCAGTCCTAGCTCAGCAGAAGGGTTCCAATTTACTTTAATTTTTCACAATTTGGCCTTGAATTCACCTTGCTTATTAGATTCTCTTTCTCAAAGCTCCCATTGACTTTGGTATCTGTACATGCAGAGGGTCAAAGCTACAGTCTCTGCTACCCTAAACAACTCTAAAGAACCAGAGAAATATACAAAAAACGTCATGGTCACCTTTGCGTTAAAAAGGGTCAGCCTGACAGAGTAATTTAGCAAACACAGGAGCCTTTTCCACACACAGCCCGGCAGCCTCCCCTTGCCATGCCACTTAGAATGACTCCCATGGAGGGATATAAACACTCTTTCTTTAGGAAAAATGGCAGGAAAACAAAACAACCCCCCCCCACACACACACATACACAAAACCCACCACCAACAATTAATATGAGATGTGGAAGCTTTGGTTGTATTTCTGGCTTGGTGGAGAAGAAAATGGCACCCAAGCCACCAGGTGAGAAAGGGAAACAAATCACTCAGTTCCAGACTGCAGTGAGGTCAGGAGCAGGGCCTCTGAGCACAGAGCCAACAGAAGCTCTGCTTTAGCGCCCACTCTGCCTGGTGCACAGCCCAGGAAGCCCCTGACAAGCAGCACGCATTCTACTGCGTCCTAACTCCAGCACCGGCAAGCTGGGGAAGTCCCTTCCTCTCTTTGAGCCTTCAGGCTACTCTGGTAGCAACAGGAGCCAGGAAGTCAGCCAAAGACTTCGATCAACAGTATTGAGATAATTGAGCAGCCATCTGGAGAATAATGAAGTTGAATCCACACCTGACACTCTAAACTAGGATGAATTCCAAATGGGATCAACAACTAACATACTAAAAGAAGGAGAAAATGAAAGGCGCAGGGTCAGAGAGATAGCGCAGTCAGTAAAGGATGTAGTTAACCCTCAGGGCCCACACAGAGAAAGCAGGGAATGAGGTGCAGGCTTGTAACCCCAGCTCTTGGGAAGTGGAGACAGGCTGATCCCTGTGACCAATGGCCAGCCAGCCTAACCTACTGGCAAGCTCCAGGCTAGTGAGAGACCCTGTCTTTAAAAATAAAAGTGTCTGATACCTAAGGAAGGGCACTGAGGTTGAGTTCTGGACTCCCGTGCATGTGCCTGCAAATATTCCTGTGGAGGACTACACCACCTTAAAACCCAGAATCCACATTAAAAGGACTGATCAGTGTAATCCCCACTAACAGAAAAGGTTACATGGCAAAAATCATAACGGCAAAATAAGACAAAACACCAGAAGCAGAAACAAAAGAGGAGAACTCAGAAGATTATATATGCAAGAATACCACTGAGAAAGGACAGCTGTCCCTTATATGGAATACTCTTAGTGACCAACTGTCCACTGGTGGGAGAGGGCTATAGGCTTGCCTGGGCTGCTCTAACCAAATGCCATAGCTGTGGTCACTTCCAAACAGGGCTCCGCCACTCAAAATTTGAATGCTGGGAACTCCAAGGCCAACACTGGCTTTGTGTTTGGTAGAAGCTATTTCTCATAGACTGCTAACTGTCCTCATGTGGGGAAATGAGCAAATAAGCTCCCTTGGGCCTCTTTTATAAGGGCAATTCATTTTCTTATGGGGCAGCTGTCACCCCTAAAAGACCCATCTCCCATGTCTGACTGTTTCCGCATTCAGCATGTGACTGGAGAATGCCCATTCAGACCCTGGACCACAGGGATACAGTGATAAGAAAAACAGTGACTACCCACAGATGCCTGGATCCTAACTCCTGTAGCCTGTGAATCTAGGGTTAGATGACAAAGGAGAATTGAATGAACAAATGACGGCAACTGATTAGCTGACATTACCACAAAGATTGTGCTAAATTGCCCAAGTGGTCCACAGAACCATGAGGCCAAATGGGGATAGGGAGGGAGGGGATAGTCAGGTCAGAGGATGTCAGAGGAGAAAGCTTCTATCAGCCACTCATGGCTCTGAAGGCAAGGGCTGCGAGTCACTTCTGAAAAGGTGGCTGACAGACGTGGAGAGAGTGGCAGACTTGCTCTAGAGCATGTTGTGTGATACTTTACTCATTTGGCTTTTTGAGGGGACCCTCAACCCAGCTCCCAAATGAGTCACACACGGAGGCTTATTCTTAGTTACGAATGTCCGGCCTTAGCTTGGCTTGTACCTAGCCAGCTTTTCCTATCTTTAAATGAACGCGTCTACCTTTTTCCTCTGGGCTTTTATCTTTCCCACTTCTGTATGTCTTACTTTGTCCTTACTCCTGGCCGGCCGGCCCCTGTCACCCTCCATCCTCTCCTTGCTCTCTTGCTGCTCCTTTGGCTCTCCTTCTATTTATCCTCTCTGCCTGCCAGCCCCACCTGTCCTTGCTCCTGCCTTGCTACTGGCCATTCAACACCAGGTGTTTTAGACAGACAAAAAAGAAAAGAGAAATCACCGCTTCACAGAGTTAAACATGTGCAGCATAAACAGAAGTCACCCGCCTTAAGTTAATATCCTACCAGAAAAGCAACCAGAAAAGAAACAAATCACTATCCCGACTTTAGCCCAGAAATCTATCAAGACTTCGGACTTTAGCCTTAAAACAATGTTGTTTGAAGCCACTAATTTTGTATATTTTATTTCAGTAGCAATGAAGAAACCAATATAGGGTTGCAATAACCCATCAAAAAAGGAGGAAATGTCAATGGCCTCAACATAGAAAAAGATGTTGAACCTCACTTAAAATAACTAAAAAGTGCATGCATGTGTGTGTGAGTGCATGCATGTGTGAGTATGTGTGTGTGTGTGAGTGCATGCATGTGTGAGTGTGTGTGAGTGTGCATGCATGTGTGAGTGTGTGTGTGCATGTGTGAGTGCATGCATGCGTGTGTGAGTGCATGCATGTGTGTGTGAGTGCATGCATGCGTGTGTGTGAGTGTGAGTGTGTGTGAGAGTGCATGCATGTGTGTGTGAGTGTGAGTGAGTGCATGCATGTGTGAGTGCATGCGTGTATGAGTGTGTGTGTGAGTGCATGCATGTGTGAGTGTGTGTGTGCGTGTGTGAGTGCATGCATGCGTGTGTGAGTGCATGTGTGTGTGAGTGTGCATGCATGTGTGAGTGTGTGAGTGTGTGTGTGAGTGCATGCATGTGTGAGTGTGTGTGAGTGTGTGTGTGCGTGTGTGAGTGCATGCATGCGTGTGTGTGTGTGTGTGTGTGTGTGTGTGTGTGTGTGTGTATGGAGATAGCATCTTTCTATGTAGCCCAGGTTATCCTCCAACTAGGGACCCTCTTTGCCTCAGCCGTCTGAGTGCTGGAATGGAATAATAATCTTTGAGGAGAACAAAGTAGAAGGGCTTACAAAACAAACTAATGGAAAGAAAGACCCATATCAAAACACACTCATGTGTATACGCCATCTCTTGACTATTAGCCAAGGGGCCTCTGCATTTAGCGGCGAGAGATTAAACTTTTTCATAGGCAGTTCCTAAGTAATGTTTTTTAAAATGAATTTGAGGTGGAGTTTTAGTTCTAAATGTTAACAGACAAAACAAAATTTCACATAAAAAACACAGAAGAAAATTTTCATGACCTTGGAGTGGGTCAAACATCTTAAATTGGGTACCAATACCTCAGAGCATTGAAGAAGAGATTGATAATTTGGATGTCCCTAAGGCAGAGAACATTTACTCACCAGAAGACATTACGAAGATGGCAAAGGGCTGCAAAGGCATTTGCAATGCAATTTCCCAACAAATGGTGGGCTCCGTAAGCCACACGTCATTAAGAAAAACCAGACAATCCAAAGCAGTGGGCAAAGATGCAAACCCTTTGCACTGGGGGCTTTGAGTTTTATGAAAAAGGAGCTTCCAGTCAGCTGGCCGGCACGATCAAACACTTTCCGTGTCGTTAGCTGAGGCATTTTAAAGGGAGCATGAGAATCTGCGATACGCCACACCACACGCTCATCAGAGGCCTGAGGGAGGACACAGACTGGGAGCACTCACAGATGGCTGGCATGCACTGGTGCAACCACTTTAAGAAATGCTTAAGCGGCATTGTGTTAGTTACTTTTATACTGCAACGAAGAGACACCGTGTTCAAGGTACCTTATAAAATACAGCATTTAATTCTGGGACCACAGTTCCAGAGGATGAGTCTATGACCACTATGGCAAAAGCAGGCAGGCAGGCGGGCGGGCAGACACTGGAGCAGTTACTGACAGCTTACATGCGGAGACAACCATAAGGCACACAGAAGACAAACTAGAATGCTGTAGGACTTTGAAACCTCAAAGCCACCCAGTGACACACCTCCTCCAACAAGGCCACACCTCCTAATCCTTCCCCAAACGGTCCACTGACTGGGGGCCAAGCATTCAGATATGAGCCTCTGAGGGCCATTCTCATGCAAACATCACACGTGATCTACAGCTCCTCAGTGCAGTTACACATGCAGGAGACATCTAAGAGATACCCACAGCAACTCTCCTCACAACCCCCAGCAAGAAGCCCAGATGTTCACCAGTAGTTAAAGGATAAATACAGCCTGGTACAAGCTGGGAGAGGAGTACCTGCCACACAACCAAGAGCCGTTGCTGCATACAGCATGGGTAATTCTTAGCGACACATGTGCTGGTTAAAAGTCACACAGCAGGGGCCTGCTCTTTATATGCAGTTCAAACGGCAACCCTCATCTTTAGAGGCAGAAGAGGAAAGACTCCCACTTAGGGGAGAGTTACTGCCGGGATGGGGCACGAGGCTGCCTTTTGTGGCGCTGGGAGTGTCTTGTATCTTGCCCTGGGTGGAAGTTTCTTGTGTGAACCGCCCTTAATCCAAATCGATAGGATTCCAGTGCACTCACTGTATATGTTCTGTAACTTTTATCAGACCAACAAATAATTTAAGAGAGAATTCGTTTTGTTCATGATGTCTGAGGCTTCAGCCACTGTGTCAAGGAGGGCATGATAAAGCAGCTCACATCATGGCAGACAGGAAGCAGACTGAAGCAATAGCAGGAGTGTGGTTAGAACAAGACTTAAGGCCCAAGAATACATGCAAGCCACCTTTTCCTTCAAATGGACGTCAACACTCACAGATCCATCACCTTCCAAAGTCTATTCAAAATGTGAATCTATTAATGGATTAAACCATTCTTGAGATCAAAACCCCAGTGGTCTAATTGGCTTTGGAAACACTTCACAGACAATTACGAGGAGGCCTTCTCAGATAGGTACGTTGTGAGTTGCCTTAGTAAGCGCCTGTTTACTTCCCAACCTAACCAGGCTGACTACCAAGATTAGTCATCACAAATGTTGTGTGTGTGTGTGTGTGTGTGTGTACACGTGCCTGTGTGCACGTGTGTGCACTAAGCATAGGCATGGAGGTCAGAGGACAACTTGCAGACATCAGCTCTCCGGAGCTCAAAGCCAGTCACGGGGCTGGAACTCGTGCTTCCAGGCTTGGAGGCAAGTGCTCATACCCACTGAGCCATCTTGCCAGTCCATAAATGTGCCTCAAGTTCAAAAGAAAGGGGAAGGGCTGGGGAGTGGCTCGGTGGTGAGGAGCGCTTTCCTGTTCTTTCGGAGGACCTGGGTTAGATCCCTGGCACCCACAGAGTGGGTAGTGACCGTCTATAACTCCTTCTTCCGGGCGCCATGTACGCCAGACAAGCATGTGGTACACAAACACTTATTAAGGCAAAACACTCAAGTGCATAAAGTTAAAAAAAAAAAGCCAGGCATGTTGATACACACCAGCACTCAGGAGGCAGAGGGAGGTGGACCTCTGTAAGTTCAAGATCAACTCCATCTACACAGTGAGTTCTAGAACAACCATGGCTATGTAGAGAGACTCTGTCTCCAGAACAAAACAAAGATAAAAAGCCACTTTGAACAAAGCTGTTTACAGTCACATCAGACTGGCAACAATCCAAATCGTTACAACCGTCTGTCAGGCACATTGCAAAAAAAGGGTACTGCTGCGTATTGTTGATTGGAATGGAAAAAAAAAAATGCTATCATCCTTACAGCAGCGAATTCTGCAATGTCTTGCAAAATTAAAAATACAATTCCCTTTTTTGTATAATAATTTCACTTCTGGAAATTTATCCTATAACTACACTTTCCCACAGTGACATACCAATGTTCATGGCAGTACCAACTCATCACTTAGCTATGAATATGAAATGACATAATCAGAGAAGGCATTTATAGCCTGCCTATCATACCCCACAGAGAAACGTGCAAGCTTAAACGTGCCTCAAAGCACTCTACAAAGCCCTGGGGTTCAAAGGTACCATTGCTAGTACCATAAAATAAAAGTAAAAAAGTAATTTTCCTCTATTACACTTTCCTCTATTAAATTCTGACACGGCCCTGTTTGATGGGTGTCAGGCCAAGGGCAGGCGCTTCCCATACATCTAGCAAAGGTTCAAAGGTTCAACAGCTGGAAGTCATCAGTAAAATGATGCACAGACTATCATTTCAATTTGCTACAAGAACTGGCTTTGCTTGGAAAAGTAGGGACCATGCTTCCTGCCAATATACAAGCCTTTAACGAAGGCTCTCTGGCAAGCCTCGTGCCCCAGAAACCTTCACCAATAACGTCCTTTTCAAAGGATCTGTGTAGAGTGCAGAGAAAGGCAACGTAGCCAGCTCCCCCTGCCTGCCTACCTCCTTTTCTTTCTGTGTATGCATGTGTATGTTTGGGCTCCTCTGTGAACATGTATGTAAAGGCCAAAGGACAACCTCAAGTGTCATTCCCTAGGGGCCCACTGAGAAGACAAGACTGGCTGGCCAACAAACACAAGATATGACTGCCACTCCAGACGATCTAGATTAGGTTAATTGAGGTGGGGACACTCACCATTCCATGGGCTGAGGTCTCAGACATGATGAAAAGGAGAAAGTGAGTTGAACAGAAGTACTCATCAGTCTCTGCTTCCTGTGTGGTGTGAGCAGTTGCCTTCTATTTGGTTGCCATGGCTTCCTGCCTCGATGGACTGTCTCCCTGCAACTGTGAGCCCAAATAAACTATGCCGTCCTCAAGTCACCTTTGTCAGGAAGGGAGAAGAAGAAAAGTAACCCCAACAGATGGCTGGTCCTTTGCTCGCAGAGCTACCTTCCTAGCAAGGGTCTTCTAAAAAGTGTGGCCACGTGGCCTTGCTTACTTCTGCCCACGGCAGCCTGTCTACAATGGAAATCCTGGGCGAGAAGAAAAAAGAGGACAGTGAGCACCAGCCCAGACACCTAGGATGCACAGGTAGTGAGCAGGGACTCTGCGTGTCTGTGCCACTCGGGAAGACCCATTTCTGGGGTGGGCGTCGGGATGGCAATTGGGAATCCAGCTCAGTGGGGCAGGGTAACTGCAGGAGGCCGGAGGTTGAGTGGCCAACTCAGTTACAGCCAATGGACTCTGCTCCCTCCTCAGATGTCCCCTAAGCACCTGCAGGCCTGGATCTAACAGTCCTTCCCAAGCAGGGCTCACGCCAGCTGCCAGCCTGCCTCACCACAGGGGCCTGGTGGCAAGCACCAGACATGCCAAGAAAGTCTTATATGGGAAACTAAGAGACAAACTCACCTAAATTGCCAAAGAAGGGGAGGACCCAGATGTAGATAAAGTCACTATGTAGAATTCTTTTCTTTGGAGAAGGCTTTTGAAAAGTGGCTGCCAAGAAACTTGCCCCTAGGCTGGACAGGCAGAGCCTGGACCCCTGTCTGGGAAATGGGTAGCAAAATCCTGACTGGGAACAAACCTGGGCTGGCACTGAGATGTCTGGACCCAGACAGGGTCAGGATTCTTCTCACCATGGCCTCTGCAGCAACATGCAGACTTTGTCCAGGACACTGACATCCAGGGTGAAGACGCCTTTTTCTCCATCCTCTATAGCTCTCGGGGCCCCTGGGTCTCAAGTCCTTACAGTCGATTATAACCACTCCCTTCTATGAGGTCACAACAGCTAAACATAACAGCAAATCACACCCTCACTTCTGTGGCGGTCAGCATTCTACTCACAACTGTGTGAGGTCGGTAGTGTAACCACAGCCTGGTACAGCTTCAGGCACAGGACACGGTAGGTGGAAAACAGTCTTAGAGGCAGGTGAGAGCCTGACCACGTACACGTCTGGGAACCCTGTTTAACCTACCGCATCCCCGAGTCCCAGCTGTCCATAAAGCGGGTTAGAACACATTCACTTTGTGGAGTTGGGTTTATTTCCTAAGATAGAGACATCCTCCATGCCACCCTTCCACAGTTCTCTGCCCCAATTCCCTTTCCAGGCTCTCTGGTCAGTACATGCTTGCTAGCCATTAAAGCTCCTGCCCGTGAACAAAGTCTGGTTTCTTCTGGTTCCACTGCAGCATTTTCTGAAAGTATTCCGAGTCCATCACGTGTGGACTAACCCTAACCCTCAAACACTTGTCCAGTCCTCCCCACTGACCCTGACAGCCTTACTAAGATAACATGGGACACCCTCTTTCCCAAAATATCTTCATTTCCCTCCCCCAACAGGGGAACACTTCACTGGAATCATAAGCAAAGAAGCAGACAAAAGAGGCAGCTTGCCCAATGTGCACAATAGCCCCGCACTTAGGAATTACCATCCCCATTGCACGGACGAGGAGGGAATGGAGTTCACACTGAGGTGGGGTTGGTTTGACTCATGGCTGTCTGCTGGCCGGCTCTGCTCGTCCCAGGCCCCAGGCTGCCTCTGTCCTCCAGCTTCCAGCTCTGCGAGCTTGGGCCCTCTCCTGCGGCTGACTTGCATGCATGCTGCTCCCAGGGGAAACTGTCTTCTCCCAGCCAGTGACAGCAGCAGTGACTGGTGCTGCTTTACATTCTCTCAATTACAGCCAGACCACAGCAACCGACATTTTTTAAAAACTTGTTTTTTTAAAGATTTTACTTTCCGTTGTAATGATGTGCATATGATATGTGTTTGTACAGGTGCCTGCAGGGTCTATGAAGGCCAGAAAAGGGGCTTTGTATCACCTGGCGCTGCAGTTACAGGCGGCTGTCGGTTGCCGGACAGGACTGCAGGGGACCGAAGAGGGGTTCTCTGCAAGTGCAGCCCATACCCCGCCACATAGCACCATGTGCCGGCCACCCCTGCTTTAGTGGCAAGGAAAACGAGGCAGAGAGGGTTAAACACCCTGTCTGAGCTCCCGCTGGCACGGGAGCCTGCACCGAACTTGGGAAACCTTACCACGACACTGTTGTCCTTACCGCCCAGCTTCTTAAACTGTGGGGACAACCTCAGATGGGGTACAGTGACTGAACGCGGGGCTTGTGAAAAATATGGCAGGCGTAAAAAGGTTTCTGAACGCACACAGTAATACATTATTTCAAAATCAAATAAGCAATGGAGCTAAGGTGTCACTGGCAGTGTCAGCCCATGTTGTATCATGTGATCTCACTGCAGCCTAGATTCTGAACATGTGACAAGGCCGACAAACACCGCCCCGAAAACCTAGGCTCAGCCTCCCTGTGACAGAAATTGGTTTCTGCTCTTTTAGAAGCATGATGTCAAAGTATGAGAACAAAGAGTTTCTCTAGTTCTTCCCACTGTCACGTCTCAGCAGTATCAAAGTGGCTGGGCTGGGCTACGCTGCAATGTTTGATTTTAAAAACTGCCATGTATGTTGCTGATTTGGATTTTTTTTTTCTTTTAAGTCATTAAACAGAACTGACCAGATGGCTCAGTGAGTAAAAGAGCTCGCTGCCAAGCCTAAAGACCTAAGTTTTGATCTCTGAAATAAGTGCTAAGTATGCCCCCCCCCGCCACACCCCCAAATAAAGCTTTAAACATCATTAAGTGAATTTTGGCTTAGGACAGAAATTTCCAACAGTTTTTGCAATGGTTCTAAACATACTGCTGTTTTGTACTGGGTATTTATGGGAAATGGTGTTCTCATTACTGACGACACTGAATATCAAACGTTCATCTGAGACTTAACTCTCTCTGTATGTAGAAACAAACATGCATACCCATGTCATTAACGCACAAGACTGCTTTGTTCTTTAATAGTAAAATTTCATGTATACCAAAGAACGGCTTTTAAGATACATCTCTTTATGAGCTATTGGCAGTATTTGTCTAATTTGTACGTGTACCTTACACACATGCACGTGTGGAATCATATGGGGTGAAGGATCGTGAGCAGCAAGAGCATAAGCAGCCCATGCTGCCACATAGTGTAGTTCAGCCAGAACGGACCAGGGGAAGTACGAGACAGCTTTCCTGAATGAATTACTCTTGGGTGTAACCGTGAAAACCTTGAACTTGCATTATCTAGAGCCAACTAAGGGAAGTCTCAATGAGCCAGGTTCATGTCTGACTGGGAGCTCCCTAGTGCAGCTTGTATACCAGGCAACAAGGGCAGTGAGCCAAGCCCCGTGCTTCCAAAGGCACGGCCAGGCAAGAGAAAAGAACTTTCTAGAATGGTTTTATCCAGAGATCCGGAAGTGTCCAACCCACTCCTCAGTTTTAGGTCTCATTATCTTTAAATGTCATTTTCTGAGGCAGGAGACACTCAGGAACCTTCAAAAGAGACTCAATGATACAGTCTTAAATGTTCATAAAACGGGCTTCTAATAAATGCTTTCTTCCCAAAATACCCCCCCACACACACACACAGCACATGGTCTCCCTATATACCTCAGACTGGCTTAGAACTTGTGTTTAGCTGCTGGAATGCTGGGGTTACAGACCCACACCACTACGCCTGGCTCCCCAAAGAGTCTTCTCCAATTCTGTTACATGGGTTTCACAATCAACTGTTATCAGTGTAAAGGTTACTTACTAATTACTGCCAAATTGTGCTCTGAGCCACAAGAAATCTGTAAAAGTAAAGAAAATATATGCTATTAGAAAAAAAAAATGTATAGATATCTCAGCCAGTATGTTTTATGATCATGTTATTTTATAATGACATGCACATTCATTTTGGTAAATCTTAGAAAAATGTAGAAAAGAGCACCATATACAAAGGTTAAAATTATAATTATAACATGCACAGTTATATAAAAAGTCAGTGTGAAAAACATTGAATAGAAATGCATCAAGATGTTAAAGTTGCCTAAGTTGTAGCCACTTCGACTACCAGTAAATTTTTTCTTTCTACTTTTTACTTCTCCAACTTTCTTCTTTTCTACTTAAAATTTTTAATTAGTTTTATGTCTTTAATTTTTTTTTTTCATTTTGCTTTATGTGTATGGGCGTTTGTCTGCCTGCATGGCTGTGCACTGTGTGCATGCATGGGCCAGAAGGGGACGGTGAGTCCCCTAGGATGGGAGTTTCAGACAGTCGAGAGCTATCATATGGGTGCTAGGAATAGAACCTGCGTCCTCTGTCAGTGTTCTTAATCACCAAGCCATCTCTCTAGCACCCCCCCACACACACACAAATTTAGACAGGGTCTCTTGTAGTTCAAGCTGGCCTTTAAACTCCAGTTTCTACCTCCCAAGGGCTGAGATGCCTGGGCTGTATACCCAGCACTTTTTCAAAATTTCTATAATGCACATGCTACTTAAAAAAAAAAAAAAAAAAAAAAACTGGGAAGACAGCAATATTTAAATACGGAACTAAAAAGACCATTGCTGTCATTTAGTGACAGCCAAGATGTCAGTGGAAGCAGATGCTTCTGCTCTGGCCCTTCCCGTCCAGCCCAGGCTCTCTGTGGCCTCTGAACACAGTGTTCTCTAGTGCTTGTGTGTTCTCTTGTACATGCCCGTCCATCCATCCAGAATGGCCTCTCCCAGCTGCCTACGCACAAGGCTCTATCCACTTGTTCTCTCGGAGCACTTCTGGACCCCTTGGCTGCAGCGGTTAGGCTGACTCAAGTACTCCGTCACTGTGCCCATCCATCCGGTATCACACTGCAGCAGGCACCTTGTCATTTAATGTTTCCTCTGGTCTCTGCATTAGACACATGCCCCCTGAGGACACAGCTGTGTCTCCCCTCTGCATTGCACTTGTGAAATGTACAAATCCCGGGGCTCAGTTAATATCTGACAAGCAAGAGGAAGAATAAAAGTACCAAATGCATGAAAGAAAGAAAACAGTTGGTCGTTGAGGGTTCTGAACTCAGTTTCTCCAACCACTGGCAGATACTTCTACCCCTTCAGTCTGCTGTCAGGAAGAAGTAACGGAGTGGGAAGGCTGTGGCTCCATGGATGCTAATTAAGAGCTCTAGACTCTGGAGAAGCGTGTGCGAGCTGTATCAGAATGCTCATTTTAACCTCAGGCCTGAGGAAGGGGGCAGGTACTCTCGATGTTGATGTGAGAAGGGCCATGCACATCAGCTGCATTACCAGGATGGAGATGAGGCTTGGCAAGAGGAGATGATTTGTCCTGGGTTCCAGGGCAAGTCTAACTGTGAGAACTTTCATGACAACAGGAATGATTCCACAAGAGTCAGATCATCTAGCCTTTCTGCACCTGGCTTACTTCATTTAGAAGAGTATTCTTTGAGTTCATCCACATTAGAGCCCACTAATGACTGTAATTAATAATATTATGTTACATTCTTGAAAAATGCCGAGTAGCAGAAGTTAAAGCCTTTGCTGTGCAAGCAAGCATGAGGCTTGTGAGTTCAGATCCCCATAACCCACATCAACACAGGGTGGACATGGTAAACCACCTACAACTCCATCTCAGAAGGTGGAGATGACAGATCCCTAAAGCAAGCTGGATTGTAAAGACATTTTCTTTTTATTTGATTTGAGAAACCCTGGCTCGATGAATAAGGCGGAAAAGCAATGGAAGATGATTCTTAACACCAGCCTCAGGACTTCACACATACACACACGCATGTACACACATGCCCACACCCGTGTATGTCTACATCCATGTAAACGTGAATATGCACGTGTGCACACACACTCACACACACACAGAGAGAGAGAGAGAGAAAGAAAGAAAAACACTGAGTATATTTTAAGCTTTCTTACCACAAAATGACAAGTATGGGAAATAATACATAAATTAGCTTGACTTGTGTACTTGCTTAAAAACTTCATGTTGTACATGACAAATATATATAACAGATAAATATCTGTTAATTAAAAGAAAGACTAGAGGAGCTGGAGAAATGGCTCAGCAGTTAAGAGCACTGGCCACTCGTCTAGAGGAATTGAATTCAATTCCCAGCACCCACATAATGGCTCAAATTGTCCATGATCCTAGTTTTAGGGGATCTGGTGCCCTTTTCTGGCTTCTAAGGGCATATAATAATACACACACACACACACACACACACACACACACACACACACACACAAGCAAAGCAGCCATAAACACGAAGTACTTTTAAAAAACACTGGAACCACCATGACTCTGACAAGCTCCTGTCCAATGCCCCAGTGGACAGGAAGGTTCCGACCACAGGGAGGCACTCAAGGCTCTGAGCGCAGTGGGTGTGCAGGGCAGCCGGGGCTCCTAGGTCTTGCCCTGCACAAAGCTGGGATCCCATGTCCCAGAGTCAACCCTGTGGAGGGTACTACACACATTACATGGACCCTGACAGGGTGTGGCGGAGAGGCCCCTCAGGAAGTGGCTCCAGACTGTGTCTAAGCTTGAGGTGGTTTGTCACTGACCTGAATCTCCCATGATGACTCACTGGAGACTAAAGGCACAGTAAGAGGTCACCTTAATCTTCCTGGCTATACTGAGGCTGGCTCCCTAAGTCTGTTTGTTACAGGGAGCAACTTATACTGATGAACAGAAAAAAGCTTTCATGTCTATTGGTAAACAAATATTTATGTAAATTGTGGTAAAGCTATTTGATGGACTATTGAGCAGCCTAGGAAAATGATGCTTACACTAAGAAAATATTCCAAATATCGTGTGAACTGGAAAAAAAATCACATAAAAATTGTATCCATAATGCAATATCCACTCTATAATGAAACATGAAAAAAAACTGACTGAAAGATATCAGATTGATAATGCCTGTCTCTGGTGTGTGTGTGTGGGGGGGTTGGGAGTATGGTTTTTCTTTCACTTTCTAAGTCTTAATACAGTATTCTTATAAAGGGGGGAACTATTAAAAATTATGATGCAGTTCCCTCCACATAGGAAAAAAGCCAATTGACTATAAAATCTTGTGTGTTTAGAACTCCAAAGGTAAAAAGAGTAAATTAACAGGGCAACTGCAACCTAGCAGTAGGAATAGAAGGCATTTTGTTCCCACTGGTCTTTCTTTCCAGAACATTCTTTCACTGCGGTGGCAGCAGTGTGGTGTGGTGACAGTGATAAGGACAATAATTAAAACTGCCATAACCCAAGGACTCATGTGCGCCAGGCTGTGCTCCAGGGCACTTTTGAAACATTGGCACATTTTAATCATCACAGACATCTTTCCAGGTATGTTTGGCTTTGCTCATTTTAGAGCCGAGGAGCCCGAGACTCATACATATTCAATGACTTCCACAGTGAGTTAAGGAGGCAGCAACAGAAGTATAATCTCAGTTTGGCTGATCTACAAGCTACATCCTTTACTTCTGCTTCATGTTACCTTAAAAAAAAAACAACAACAAACAAACAAAAAGCTTCAGTTCATAAAACACACACAGAGGGCAAAGGGCTTACACCTGTGTGTTGGGGGCCAGCCTGGGATCATGACTTGAAGCTGACCAGCGTCAGGGATCAAGCTTCCAGAAGCCAGCCAACGACAGCTAAGTGCTGGTCCCACACCATAGTTGCTGCGCTGAGTTCACGAGAGAGAAAGTGATGGACGGACTTTGCCAGGCCAGCCGAGCTGTGTGCATGGAGCTGCCCATGGCTACTCCCTCTCTGTGCTCCGGCACAGAGGTGGGGACTCTGGACACCACAAGCAAGGCCACACTCCTCCAGTGAGAGTGCACACATGGCCATTTGCTTCATCTCGTTCCCCCCAGTGCCTACCCACCACCCAGTGGCAGGCAGTTTCTCCAAACTATGAACAATGGAGGTGTATCAGGGCAAAAGATCCCAAGCCAGGAAGCCAAGTCACTTCTGGGCCCTCTCCCTTCCGGCTCCTGAGGCCTCTGGGACCTGAGCGTTCTCAGATAGTGAACGGTGATCGTGTGTCTTGTCTGCATTACAAAGGTGCTGGAGGACAGATGAGATGCCCTCCCCTTCTTATACACAAATCAGAGCCCTGATGAAAACCCTCCTCAGCTCCCCGGACACTCTGTTGGGAGGGCACGGTCTAAATTACAAAGCACAACTTACAAGGCCAGCGTGAGCTGGTCCATAATCGCCTCTCATAAACTCTCAATCTCGAGTAATGTATTCTCTTTTCCCACTCACATCAATGTCATTTCAAGCTCTTATGCTTTCTACTTTCCTTGACTGGGATTTCCTGTCTCCCACTGTCTACTTAGTAAGCCCTGGAGAACTGTTCAAACATCAAATCCCGACCCCAGCTGGCTGCTCTCCCTGGGCTCTCTGAGTCAGGGTCCTTCCCACTAGGGATTTCTATTCGCAGGCTCTGCCCTCTGTCATCCAATAGACTACCTGCCTAGCATCTCTGCCCACAGCCCAAATGCAGGGCACGAAGTGAGGGACAATAAAAAAATAATGGGAGGCGAGGGGTAAAGTTGGCACAAAATAGTCCTAAGCATGTGTGGGCACAGTCGTTAAGGTGGCATTCCTGCAGGGATGTAAACTGGGGCTGGAGATGTGGCTTATAGGTAGAAAGAGCATTTACCTCTCCAAGGTCAATCCCCTGGGATTGAACCTGCCACCGCCGCCACCAGGAACCGGTTAAATATGAGCGCAGGGAAGTGAGAGTGAGTTTGCTTATTTGCCTGCAGCTGAGACGCCGGCCAGCTGCCAGCTCAGCAGTTTCATTCCTCCTCCAAGCTCTCTCCACCTGGGTGAAGACTCACTCCTCTTAGACCCACTGAGACATCTCAATAGCTTCTCCTCCTGTGGTCTTCTCTGGGCACCCAAATCTGGCTGAACTGGACCATTCATCAGGACTGGGAGAATCTCTCCAGTCTTACAGAGGCCTGGCAAGCTTTCTGTGGCAGAAAGACTAGGTAGGGTTCCGAATTCTCCAAAGTTTTACTTCTGCAGGTGGACTTCAGCAGTTAAGAGGATATAGCTATCAGGGCAAGCAAGGTACAGGACATCCGTGTCCCCAGAGCAAGACTCCCCACGTTACCTCATCTGAGAAAATGGGATTCCCTTTCTACCCCAAGCATTAGCTGTCCTGTGTGGCGGCAGCAGGGGAGTCAGGGTTGTGCAGGCAAGAGCTGACCGGCTCGGGACACGGTCTTCAGACAGTGAGGCTTGCCTCCGCGCGTCCTTCCCGCCTGGCATCTACTCAGACTTGGAGCCATTAGCTGCGCTTCTCAGGGAGTCTCAAACGCCTGCACTGCACCGCTCCTGGCCTTCCCGCTCCAGCCCTGCTCTTTTGGAGCCCCACGCGACTCCCCTGTCCCTTCTCAGCTCCGTGTTACACTGATTTTGGTTCTTGTTAAAGTTCTACACTGTCACGACATCAAAATTGTGTGCCTTGTCCCCACACTCAGTCTCTCCTTTCTTATGACCTCTAGGTCAGGAAGACAAGTCCCCTGCCTGCGTATGTATTTCCAATTCAGACCCATACCCAAGAGACACACAGGCACAACCTAAAGTATTCTGCCCTCTGGACCACCTCAGCTCCTGGGAGGCCCAGTCCGCTCACTTCTCGCCTTGGGTATTATCTGCTTTCATCCAATCTCCTTTGAATTTCCAATACTCTCACCACTTAGTGTGGGGTAGCAGAAAATGGGCTCTGAAGAAGGAACGAGAAAACCTGGTACTCTTGCTCCCTAGCCATGTGACGGCCGGCACACCCCTTTGCCTCTCTGAGAATGGAGCCACCTCACTCATCCTGCCTGACCGACCCATCTGGCGTACCGTACCGCACACGGGCACCTTGCCACCTACGGAACAAGACTCCACTCTACTCCATTGCGAGGGTATCTAGTTCAGGGGCCGGCCACAGCCTGGGAAGCAGGCTCTGGGGACGAGCCCCTACAGGAAAGGTTAACACAAGGAGGGCTATGGGCAGAAGATGCAGGAAAAGTGCAGTGTGGGAGTTCTACAGGGAGAAGCAGCGGGCAGACCCTGTGCCGGCCAGTGCCTGGGCTCTGCGTGCGCTGCGCTGTGCTGCGCTGCCCGCCGTGTGTCCTGGATGACTTCCTGTGCTCTCTCATAGGACACTCACTTCCCTTGCCCTCCCCCTGCACCGAAGTCCACCGCAGCCTGAAAGGGCCCGGTACAACATTACATCTGGACCCAGCAAAGGTGTGCCATCATACCCTGGGGAGCAGCATGGGCCCACATGCAGAGGACACACAGCTTGGTTAAACTCACAGCAATTAATAGCTTTGGGGCAGGCAAATACTGCAGAACAGCGTTTCTCAACCTTGCTAATGCTGTGATGCTTTAATAAATACAGTTGCTCATGTGTGGTGACCCCCGGCCACAACACTACTTCCATTGCTACTTCAGAACGGTAATTTTGATACTGTTATGAACTGTAATGTAAACATCTGTGTTGTCCAATGGTCTTAGGTCACGCCTGTGTAAGAACTGTTCAGCCCTCAGAGAATTACTTGGGATTCTAACCCAAGAAAACAGACTCACACGGTCTTGAGAATCCCAAGTAATTCTAAATAATAGTAATTGTCTTTGTCCTTGAAAAACAAAAACAAAGAAAGAACTACAAAAACATCTTAAATTACATAGTAGGTCCTTTCCTTCCATAGAAAGTGTGTGTAGGTTTTGATAGTATTTCCCATACTCTATTGGACTGTGCAGACGGAAAGTACATTAACGTTGTTGGAAGCTGGAGCTCCACACACATGGGACTGGGGAAGCAAAGAACAACCCCGCAAATGTCAGAGCAGAGGCCAAGGCATGATGGGAAATTACAGTTCCATACCTACACAAGCAGGCTGCTTACGTCAGGGCAAAAGTGCCTGGAAGCAGTGACTGACCCCACCCTACCCCGGCATCTGTGAGTTCCCTTACTGAACAGATCTCTGATCCTAACTCCTTTTTTAACTAAGAGAAATCAGACTTCCTGGAAAAAAGTGTCAAATTCCAGGGTTAGGACAAGGAGAGAACTGAAAGCTTCTCTCCAAGAAGCAAGGTGACATAGGGCCCCACAAAGTCAGAGTGGTGGGGGCATGTAAAAGGATGGAGGGGCCACCTTGACGGGGTCCCCATCAGCCGGCCTCCGGGACAATTTGAGTGTTACAATGAATAATGACAAAACCTGATGACAATGCACTGAATAAAAAAAAAAAAAAAGATCCATGAATATAAACTGAGTAATGAATAGGGAAGTAGGGGGAGCTCTTCCTTACATTCATAAATAATAAACATAAAAGGAATAATTGATTTAGAAAAGTTTTACAACTATTATAATAACAGTTAATGCAGGGATGCATCATTAAAACTGCTTAGCAAAAGTCCATGAGGAGTGGCAGGTACCCTTCACAGTAGCAGCCATCTCGTCACAATTCAGCTACAAAGGGAAAGGCAGCAGCTTAACACTCAAGAAAGGCGCAGACACCGCCTCACCCGAAGACCCGAGTGAACGTCACTAATGATGGCATAAACTCAAATCAGATTTCTCCTCTGAGCATGCATTAAAGGCAGGCACGCCATCAGTTACTTAGCATTACTGCCAAAAGGGCAGAGGTGAAATCTAATCATGAGGAAAAATCAGGTAAAACCAATTGAGGGACATAATTTGAGGCTACAGAACTGCCCTGTGCACTTAAAAAACGTACCTGTCATGGAAGACAGAGTGAAAGCTATCCTGGATTAGCAGAGTCGAAGGGACTAAATGTAAAGCATGATCCAGGGTAGGGTTGTGTCCTGGATCAAAGAGAAAAGCGGCTAGGAAAGAAGTCATGGAGACGACGGGGAAACTATGAAGGCCACCCCCGTGGCGGGGGGGGGGGGTGCAAAGGGACACTGATCGGAAGAGACACAGATGGCTCCGGGGAGAAAGTGCGCACTACAAGCATGAGAGCCCGAGTCTGGATCACCACACTTACGGAAAGGCCAGGTGCGCTGGCAGATGCCTGTAACCAGCACGGGGAGCGGGTGGCGCAGAGATGTGTGTGCTGGCACTGGCCAGCCGGTCGGTCCTCAGCTAGCTCCAGGGTCACCTTGTGTCAAAAACAAGGCGGCACAGAGGAAGACGGGCCCTATGGACAGCTGTCCTCACATACGCAGGCTTGAGCAAGCACCGCATACAGACACAGCCACACACAAAACAAACAAAACTTAGGAGAAGCAAATGCACGGATACGGGGCAAAGCCATTACTGCAGTGCCGCTGTGTGACACAAAACGTACACACCGATGTCCTCCTCTTCTTCATCTATATAGCATCTCGTCTGATGCGTAGAGCATCACTCAGGGTCTGTTTTATTATGGCATTTCTTTTATGAATTGAGGCTCATGAACACTAAAGCATGGTCCATGGTCTGACGTTTGTAAGCCGTCTGACCATGCTATGGGACCTGCAATTTTTTGAGACTTCTTCACTGTAAAACGGGCATAGTGATCGTTACTTGACAAGACTGCAAAGGTTAAATGAGATCGCTGTTGCCAAAGAATCCCACCCAGCAGCGGGGCTTCAATAGACCGTTTCGGCTCCCTTGACAGCCAGCTTATCTTTACAGGCAGCCAATATCAAGGCACTTTCCACTGTCGCGATTTTAAATACTGGGCCCCTCTTCAGCATCCTCCCCACTCCCGAGGCAACTTCCCATTCGACGGCAGCTGCCAACTGGCATCCATGTGCAGGAAGGTCCCAGGCATCCACTCAACTCCATCCACCGTCATGTGTGCAGCTGCCTATCTGGATCAGTTCTGAGGGCAGAAGGCTGACCACGATGTCAGAATATTAAGATTTATGGCTATATGGCACAAGGGCTCCAAACAACATCCTACCAATAAAAGACCCACAGGCAGGCAGAGAGAGTTGCAGAACTGGACCTCCCCGTGGACCTCTGCATGCTGAGAGGCGGTGAGTGCGGTTCTGGCCTTGGCACTCACCTGGAACTCTGCCCCAGCTTTCTGGGTTCTCTGATGCACCGGCCTCTGCCTCCTCTGCCAAAAAACGCTCTTTTGAAAGTCCATGTGGGTTACTCTGACTTCACCGCTTGAGCCCTAGCTCCCTTTTCCAGTACTTAGGACCCTGAGCATTGAACACAGCTCGCCAGACTCTTTGCTCAGTAGGATTACCCACAAACACTTGCACACTGCTCTCACGAGACACACCCCACTGTGTACAGCAGACTAACCCCAGCACACCACCTCGGGCTGCCTCCTCTGCTCCTGTAATTCTGGGTGGGGGAGAGAGGGAGCACCCAAGGAAAGTGGCTGCTGACTTGAGTTAACTAAGCCCTGTTCTAGGCACTTTGTGGACATTAACTAGTTATAGCTTTGCTTTGTAGAATAATTGAGAAATAGCGTTAGCACTTTGACTAAGAGCACAGAGCTAATAAGTGGCCAAGCCACCTCAGAAGCGCTGGCAGCCATCCTTTGGGCTTTGTGCTGTTCCACTCGGCACTAAGTGGCTCTCACTCGCAGGCTCATTTCACACAGATCGTAACCGGGCCTCATCATCTCTGTCTTCAGAGCTTTGCACAGTGCCTGGCACACAGTAGGTCCTAATCAGACATCTGCTGAGCAGAAGTCCGTCATCTGTGCACCGCCCACCACAGATGCTAGCGGAGTGCACTGAGTTTATCTCTAAGCTTGCTCACTCCTTACGGTTTCTGGCAAAGGCTACGCGCTCTGCAAATATTGGGCGAATTCAGATGACCCTTTATATGTTCAGAATCTAAGTCGGGGCTAACAGAATGTCCATCTGAGATGTGGCAGAAAGATCTCACAAGAGCTGAGGGGATGTGCCCTGGCTGACCCCACAGGCTCTTAGAAAGTGGGCCTGTAGTGAAGAGGAGGCAGCAGCCCATGGCCTTCCTGTCTTAGGCAACAGCTGCAGGAATGAACCATTCGCGAACAAGGCTCAAGAGCCTTTGCTTCTGCTCAGCAGAGCTCAGTTTGGTCACCGCTAGCCAAGGCGCAGGACACCTGAATGTGGCCCTGACCAAGAGGGTCTGTGACACCCTCGAGCCCCTCATGGCGAGGAAGCTTTACATTTGCCCGCTCGCCCACCAAACATGGTCTCCTGCATCTCCAACTACCCTTAAACTTACTACGTCACCAAGGATGACTTCATGACCGTGAACTTGTGGCCCCCTCCTGCCAGCACCTTCAGGGCCCTGGGCATCTACCACCAGGCCTGGCTCATGTTAGGCAAGTTCTAGACCAGCTGTGTTCTGTCCCCAGCCAGCACTGTGGCTTTTTAAATCACAATAAAATGGAATCACTGAGATCAGATCCTAAAGTTACATTCTTGCTGAAATCAAAGGTGAAGTGACCCAGCCTGACCCAGATCAGTCCAGGCGCAACCTGCAATTCCACAGCCAGTGAGCGAGCGAGCAGAGCTGCTGTCCTTTTCCCAGGGCCACCCTGCGGGAGCTCCACTGCCTACAGGGCAGCTCCTGGCCTCGTGACTGATCCTCACAGGCACCTTCTCCCTACTGAGGTGGCTTTGCAACTTCCTAGTTCGAAACAAAGTTGTAGGGTGTTGGGTTCCATGCTTGGCCCCACCCCCTCAACATCAAAATAACGCCTTCCTTCCATATTGCTGACACTTTTTATCAGAACGCTTTCAACCAGTGCAACATATGCAGCAGAGTGCATCCTCCGTGATGCCTGCAAAAACAGCTCCCTTTCTACAGGTCCTCTTCCAGTGTGGCTCTGCCTCTTCCCTTAGGGTGGGGCTCATTTCCCCTTCAATGTGACTGCCCTTAACCTCCCGATTCTGACTCTGACAGAAAACATGTCATACTTGTTTTACTGAGTCTGAACTAACACAAACTCCTATCTTTGTGATTTTCTTTTTGATAACTCCACTGTACAGTTCTTGAATGTGAACTCTGTAGATGCCATCATGTGTCATGTTGAAAGCACAGACATGCCTGGTAGGGCTGTGGCTAACCACAAGCTGACAGTGCGGAGTGTGATTTCTCTCCTGTGCTCTCACGGAACTCAAGCTGGCTACTGAGCTGAGAGAACATAGGAACACGCCCTCCCCAGAGCCTCTACATAACCTCTGGCCCACCTGACACCTCGATTTAGGTTTTGTGAAATTGTAATCCGAAAACACAGCTGGTTCCACCCAGACTCCTGACTTGCACAACTATTAAAACTGATAAACACATACTCTTGTAAATGGTAATCTGTTGTGCCTTTTGAGAATACCAATACCACAGGCAAATTGATAAATTGTAGTTTAGCCATAATGGAATACTACTCATCACGAAAGGAAAGATGGGGCTGGAGAGACGGCTCCGTGGTTAAGAACACTGGCTGCTCTTCCAGAGGACCCCGGTTCAATTCTCAGCACCCACATGATGGCTCACAGCCGTCTGTGACCCCAGAAATCAGATGCGCTCTTCTGACTCATATAGGTAACAAGCATGCACATGGTACACCCACATACATGCAGGCAAGACACCCTTACACATGAAATACAATTTTAAATGTTCTTTAACTTGGACCGAGGATATAGCTCAGTTGGTATAGTGCTCACCTAGCATGCATGAAGCCCTACGTTTGATCATAAGTACCACGTAAACCGGATGCAATGGCAGCATGTAATCCCAGCACGCAAAAGACGGAGGCTGGAGGGTCAGGAGTTTGAAGTTATATGAAGCCCCATGAGACCCCATTTCTCTTCACATTCTGAAAGTGACTTAGAAGGACATTCACATTTAATGAATACATATTACAAGCCCAGGCACCATTACAGCACCATGGATACAGAGAAGACAGACGCGGTGTTCCTATCTCCTAGGAGTTAAGAATGGCTTAAAGTTCGCTTTACTAGTAGTCCAAAACTGGCTGGAAGATGGCCAAAGGGTATATAGCAAGGGTTAACTATGTAGGCCTTGGTACTAAAAGTCCAAGTTTGAATGCTGACTATACCATGCACCAGCTATATGACCTTGGAAAAGCTTCCTGTTTGTCCCAAACACAGAAGTGACAACAGTTGCTATTTTACTAGGTTTACTCAAGATTTGAGTTTATTACTACGTGTAAAATGCTTACGGCAATTTCTTCACGAAGAAAGCAGCCAGTGCATGGCAGCTATTCTCACAGCCATAAGACATCAATCTCAGCTCTGACAGCTGAGTGTACTTTTAGATTTGATCATCCCATCCACCAGCCTCCTGACAACCACCCTGGCTTTCCCATCTGCGGGTCCTAATAGCTTCCGATGCATTTATTATTACGATCTGTTTTTCTTCGAGTCAGTGGTCCAGGGACCTTACCTGGGAGACTACCTCCCGGTCACTCTGCGTGCTTCCTCTCACGTATATATTCAGGCACGATCTGCAAGGTTACGTGGATCATGACGCCTAGGTGCTCCTCCCATGTGCAGATGCACACGTGAGGGCCACTGGACCTAGCGCACGTAAAGGGGCATGGAGAGCCCGTCCTGAATGCAGAGATAAAAGGTCCATGTGTATAAGTAAGGAGGAGCACCAGAGGGGCCTTTGCCGGGGCAGCCACGCTGCAGAAGTGCCGATGCTCAAAGGGCAATCACCACCCCCCCTTCCCGGTCCCACATCCGGCCGCCCTCCATTCTTCCTTGCAGTCACCGCTGTCTCATCTCAAGGGCAGTCACTGAGACCTGCCACTCCGCATGCTGGCCCTGCCCTCTTGAAGCCTTACCCCTCACTGCCATGGACTGTTCAGCTCTGAGAACACGTGTCCCGGATGACTGCAACAGCTTCTTAGCATTTCCTCTCCGTGCTTCCAATTCTCTCCGATCCACTGGGGTCCAAGGTAACCTTTGTAAATCTCAGCTCAGGCTAACACCTCCCCTGCTCAAAGCCTGCCAGTGGCTCCCCTGTGCCTACACGAATCCTCCAGTCAGACATTTTCCACTTTCGTGTCCATCAATGAACAGACACAGCTCGCCTTCGGAGCCTTGTACTGGCTCTGTGATCCAATCCAAGCGGCTAGTACACTGATGACCCCGGTGCCACCCTGACACCTCGAGTCTCTGCTAGCCTCACCCTTCCTGTGTCTCCCCCCCCCCACTTTAGCCCTCTGGGGAAAAACTGTCACCCCCCCCCCCAGGACACTCTGACTTCACAAAGTCTCCCTGGACCCTGGCTAGAAGACACTTTAACTCAGCAGACCACTCAGGGTTAAATAGGACTGAGATGGCAAACCGCACTGCTGGGCCCACTCACAGTGGGGACGAAGGGTTCGCGTGGGAAAGAGCAAGGTGATGCGACAGATTCTGGGAGTTTTAGTTGTTTGCCTATTTGCAAACAACTTGGGGGCGCAGTCTCATGTGGCTTGGGCTGGTCTCACAGAGATGGACCTGCCTCTGTCTCCTGAGTGCTGGAATTAAAGCGTGAACCACCACATGGCCCAATTCCTAGAGTTTTAAGCTGGAAAGCAGGGCAGTGTTTGAAGTCCATTAATGTCCGTGATGGGTAAAGAACAAAGGCTTCGGAAATCACTAAAAGGTGTCACAGTGATCCAGGACAAAAAGCACTTCTTCCTGCTGTGGGACAGACAGAACACCTGAACTTCCAAGAAATGCCAGGGGCGGGGGCGGGGGCGGGGCCGTAGGACGGCAGAGCTGGGACAGGCTGGCCAGGACAACAGAGGGCTGCTGGAGGGTGGGGAGGGCGCAGAGGATAGCACATGTCAGCACACATGAGGACACACGTGTTTGGAGTGGTACACAGGCAGGATGGGGAACCGGTTTGGTCACCGTGAGTGACCAGGAAACCACTTATCAGTATATGTGCGCTCCCTCATGCATGCTTGTGCTGGGGGAGGTAGGCACACGAGTACAGGCGTATTTGTGGGGAGTGCACATGTGGGTGCACATGTGTATGTATGCATGTGGGGGCCAGAGACAAACATGAGTGTAAGTTTTAGAAATTCCGTCCACATCTGGGACAGGGTCTTACTGGGCTGGAACTCACCACTTAGGCTGGACTAACGGAACTTACCACTCCGGCCTCCATCTTCTCATTTCTGGGACTATGGGCATATACCACCTTTCCTGACATTTTTACAGGGGTTGTGGGGGTAGAACTCAGATCCTCATGCTTCTGAGACAGGCACTTCATCAACGGAGACACACACACACACACACACACACACACACACACATGTCAGCCTCTCAGAAGCCATCTTACAGACAAGAGACAAGATCTCTGTAAGCATGAAGACCTTCAAGGATCAACATGTCCCTTTCTGGGGGACAAGGGGTATCTACTATCACCTGGCGGGGGATGGGGGAGACTCCCAAGTAGCTTCTCCTTCACCCTGAAAAGGCATGTCTATGTCCCAACAGGTGCTCCCAAAGGGGTCCTAGATTAGTTAAGTCGGATGTCAGTGCTTTTCCACATCAAGAGTTGGCTTGTTTGGAAAGGGAAAAGTATTATAGCACAGAGCCAAGTGAGGTATCAGGGTCTGAAATCTATTCACTGGACAGCCTTGGGTTCATCAATTAAACTTTCCAGTCTCAAGTTGTTTTTGATAACCACATTACCCACACTCCACACACCAGGAAAATCCGGGCAATCTCAGGAGGTGTGTGAACAGTAAGATACACAACTTAGCACTTCATCTAAAGGCACAGGTCAAGCTTGCCCTCTCCCCGCAACAGCCCACGCTGCACAGAGACAAGAAACCAGGCGAAGGGGGGAGTTCAGGGGAAGGACAGACACTCTGTCAGGCCCTAATCACAAGACACCACAGCTAGAATATTAAAGCTGGCCTGGGGATGGGAGGTAATTAATCTTCAATGCAATAAAAATATTCGGTTCATTCATCTGAAATGACAGGAGACAAGACAGATGTGTGCTTTTTCCTCCCCTGTTCTGACAGGGTTGCTCTGGACGATCATAGAACATTTAATACAAGAGCCTGGGATGAGCAGCCTGAGCAGCCTGAGCAGCCAGCAGAAGCTGACGCTGTAGAGTGGACACGAAGGGCAGATCAGCTTGGAATCAGGCAGGCAGCAGCAGAAATGGCCAGATGGGAATAGACACATGGGCACTGCGGGGCTGGCATCACAGGATTCGCTGAGGGGACAGACAGACACACGAGGAACGGTGAGGTACACATAAGGTGCCCATAAGTACCCGGCAGGAGGGAAGGGGGGGGGAGAGTGGGGAGTGTCTGTGTGCCTGTGCCCCGAAGGTGCACACTGCAGCCCTGCCCTCACCTCGATGACACGGCCACCTCTGCCCTGAGGCTAGAGCGGAAGAGGGGGACCCTGGCACCAATGGATTTCTGTTCCGGAAGGTGCTCAGGAGTGGAGGTTGCAGTAGGCGATGCATCGGCCCCGTGCTGGCTTAGTCAACCAAATACTTTCTCCTCTCACAGGACTCCTGAGTGACAGTGGATGTCACCTTCCCAGTCCACAGAGTCGGCTCCGAGGCATCATCTAAAGCACACCACCGCACAGCACAGAAGACAAGACTGTGAGGTCTGCCGCCGTCTATTCCATCACCTGATTCCCAAGGGCGCAGGAAACCCATTCTCACAGCCAGGACGTCTCCGGACAATTCTGATGGGCTCTTTTGTCCATGTGTTCTACTTTGCTCTACCCAGAGACCACTTGACATCTGAATGGTCCATTGTCTGCCGCAACATGTTGGCCTTGAAAGATCCAATCAAAACGGTTCACTTGGTACATCTCTCAGGGAATGGGCCCCTGGCCCTTCATTTCAGTGCCTCAATACAACACACCATGCTGGACTGAAGCCCTCCGACGGACCCCGGGCAAATTGTTCCACAGACTCTTCCTCTTCCACCCTCTGATTTCTCCTCAAAAGGGAAAGATACCCTAAGTGTTCCAACAAAGGTTGTCATTAAAGCAAATTTCAGTACATTTAAGTAGAAATGATTGAAAACAATTTCTCAACAAAATGAGCCTCATTTTCTCACAGAATTACATAAAGGGCAACAGTCTGGGCTCTTGCCACTGGGCTTTTCCGTTCTGAGCCTCTGCCTTTATAGCCATTGCTATCAAGGAGACCCGTGGCTGAGGGGAAGGTGCGCACTGGCCTGCTGGGGCTGGCCTTGGGGACAGGGAGGGCACGCTTGCACATCTGGGATCTAAGTGGCCCTGAGCTCCTGAGAGTCAAGGCTGGCTGGGCTCAGTGCTCGGTCCCTAATGTGTGGCTTCTGGCTGGAGCATGTCAGGTATGGCTTTACACACAGGGCCGAAACCTAAGGAGGACTTGGATGTTCTCAGGGTGGCATCAGAAACAAGGCCACATATTCAAATGGACACGGCATGCTTCTGACAACACTGTCCACATTCTAGCTTTCCCCGTCCGTGCAGTGTGGATGAGCAGATCCTGAGGTGTGTATGGCCAGCTCTACCCCAGTGCCTTCAGGAAGGTTCCTGGTCCCTCTGGCACAATCCCTCCCCTCTTTCTCTGGGAGCTCAGCACAAGAAAGTGACATAATGGGGGTGAGGAGGGTGAGAAAAAGGAAGACACAGCAGGGGACATGCAAACAGAAACATGACTGCCCCTTTGCACATCACTCTGTAGCCCCCTCAAACCGGGCCAGCCAGCTTCGCAACATACCAGCTCTGGAAATCCAGAGCCGGTTTAGACAACCAGTGGCTAATGATTCCATCTGAACCATTCTCTGGCATTCTTTACTGAGCCAGAAGCCACCCCCTCCTCAATGCTGATACCCCCCCACCCCGCCCCACCCCGCCCCACCGGCTGTCAGGTATAAAAGCTTTGTCCATCCGTAGAGAAACAGAAGGCAAAATGGCCACAGGAACAATCACCTGCAAAGGGGGAGGGGAGGCTGCAGCCCTGAGCTGGCTGGGGGCGGGGTGCTCCGAAGCTCTGGCAGTAGGAGACAGTGCCATGCTGTGGCCACCTGCCGCCTCGGCGGGCGGGCGTTGCTTTCCGCAGCCTCTGCAGGTACCGAGGCCTGTTTCCTGACCCACTTTCCTCCCCATCTCTATTTAGCAGTTCGCGGGTGATGCTCCTGGCATGCCAATCAGATACTGCAGCCGGCGGTGCAGCTTGTTACAACAAATTCACAGTTCCTCGTAAACTCAGTGGAAAAGTACTGCGCTGAGCAGCCTAATTAAAATGACGCAATTTCCATAGCCACACAAGACAAAGACAACAGCCAGGAAAAAGAGGGGAAGGAAGAAACCATGAGTTTGGGGGCTGGTGAAGCTGACTATAGTTGTAAGACACTTGAAGGAGTGTCTCGAAGGGCCCCTGGGTGAGGTCCTGAAAGTGTGGGAAAGGGCTAGTATTCTAGTCTGCAGGCTGTTCTGCCCTCCCTCGCCCCATGTCCTTGGACAAGCTATTCCTATCTGCCGTTAAAACAGCCTGAGAGTCTTATTTTCTAGACTGTCAAACTGTCAAACTTGTGACAAGAAAAAGAAAAAAAAATTCACGTACTGTCACCAGACCCCATGAAAGAACTGAACTTCCGTTCTGGAAGCTCATTGTGACCTTGGGCAAACCACACGACCCCTAGAAGTGTCAAAGTCTTCATGAGAGGGAGAGGCTGGGCTGGGGAGACTCTGGGGGAAATGCCAATGCCAATGCTCTGCGGCGGAGGACATCAGGCCTGTCCTCTCAGGGCCACCACTTAGGGTGACCCACATTCTCTAGGTGGGAAGAAGTAACCTGTTCCTGCCCCTCAGGTTAAAAGTCTAGAAATGCAAGGGGGACACCTGTCTCTTCTTCCTTTTGTCACTAGAGGCAGTGAGGTGCCTTTGGGCCACTCTCTCTGCTACTGCTGCTGGACAGGAGTGGGGCAGGTCTGCGGCCATGCTGAGAGGTGCTCACTGACGGAAGGCCACAGACACTAACCCTCTGGTAAGGACTGAGCAGAAGAGGGTGGCGGGGATAAAAGGGTGTGGGAGTATGGGTGGCCATGGGTGGTCAAGAAGCAACTGCCGGGCCCAGGACGTGTATCGAAGGGACAGCGAGGCAGAGAAACGTAAGACGGGACACTAGATGCACGGACGCTAATCAGTGGTGACATCTGGACACCCACCCTCTGCACATCTGAATCCACACATCCGTTATCACTACCACAACCTCAGCTCAACTGGAGCCTCAGACACTGCCACAGTCGCTTCCCTAAGCCGAGGGCTACGGACTCCTCCGAGTAGACTCCTCCCAGTCGTATCTGCTCCATGCTTCATGCTCACCCCACAAGGGCGAGCAGCTGGCCATCTCTGAGCGAGTAATACCCTGTCCCCACATAAGTACCTACTTATGCCGTGCCTCAGCTACAATTCCCAACTCACTAAAGCAACTTCAAGTCATCCTGTGGGCTCAGTTCGGACACAGTATGTCCCAGGAAGACACCTGTGACCCCTGGATCTGATTACATAAACCCCTCCTGGACTTCAACAAACATCCTCCATTTTTACAATCACAGCTTTTACCATATCAAATCTTGAGATCCCCTAATTCCTTGGTCCCCTCAAGCATGTTGGAAATGCTTGGACCTTCCAGTGCTTAAAGACAGCATATCCATTTCAGAAATCGTTGACGGGATTGGAGAGTTGGCTCAGTGGTCAAGATCACCGTGGTTCTTACAGAGAACTTGCCTTTGGTTCCCAGTACTTAACCAGTGGCTCATAACCAGCCCTGACTCAGTTCCAGGGATCCACGTACATACATTCCAACAAAACATTCGTGTACATAAAAATATACAAATCTTAAAAAGAAATAGTTGATGAATGAGTGCTGGGTACACAAAGAAGGAGACTGAGACCAACTGATAGGAGAGAGAGCCTTCTCCCACCAGAGACGCAAGCTAGACGGTCGGTAAGAAACGTGGACAGAGAAGGAGACCGGGCAAGGGCAGACTGGGTGCTAGGGAAATGAAAGCAGGGACCAGCGGATGCTGGGGAGAATGGGTGGAGCTGTAGAGGCAGCTTAGAAAGCCCAAGAACCTCAGAGTCAGGGAGGAGCAAACTCCTGCTGGGATCTATGAAGCTTTCTCAAAACTGAAAAAGGTATAGAAGCAGCAGACAAAATAATAAAAGGTTTAGCCTATAATCACAGAAGCAGCCTAGGGCTAAAGCCAGAATGAGCCCAGGAATGCACAGCTAGGAGGGGCCTGGCGGTGCCATGGCGGAAGATCACCACCCACCAGCACCGTGACCTTGCTCAAGCCCTTTGTCCTTTGTCTGGAAACCTTAGGCTGGTAAACGGGGACACGGCACTGTCTCAAGGAATCATCTAAAGGACACACACGGGAAGCAAAACAACAGGCACCCTCTGCTGAGTGCTGGCCAGAGGTGCCCACTACTCACCAGGGAACCTAGACACCCCCCCCCCCCCCCCCCGTGTAGCGGAACACACGCTGACAAAGGAATTACTCAGAGTGACACTGGACCCCCTGTGTTACAGATCCCAGGGGAGACACTCTGAAACAGGCTATACTAACTCAAGCTGGAAGGCCCCAGCGGGTGACACAGGGTCACACTGACAGCCTTGGGTGATCCATGGTCTGGGTGTGGTGGTCTTCTCCATGATGTGGTTAAGGAATCGGTGTACCCTGCCTGGGACTGGGGGAAAGGACAAACCATAGCCAGCTCTGTAAGGTGTGGCTGTCAGGAGTGTCACTCAAATATCTCAGGCTAGGAAAGGGATTGGGTATCCAGCGGGATTGAAAACAGATTTCCTAATCTCGGTCACAAAAATGTCAAGTGTCCCAGAAAAAGCTCCTGAGAAGAAGTTCTCACTTGCTTTTTCCAGAAGCAAGGGTTTGTGTTAGAAAGCAAGGCCTGGGGGTGGGGGTGGGGGAGGGGGGCCAGGGTTAAGAGAGCCATGTAAGCCCTTTGGAGCAAGAAACTGGCTGTCCCAGGTGAGTGGGCCAGCCAGACCCAAGTCCCCCCCTTCTCTGTCTCATTGATAATCAGACAAATCTTCAGACCAGTGTCTGTCTGCCCAGCTGTGCTTAGGGGATTCAGACAAGCTCTGGTCCAAACTTGGGCATTAAAGGAGGGTTATGACTCCCTTATAAGTCAGGAGGCAAGATAGGGCCAGAGGAACAGAACTGGAACTATTTTGCCAACCTGTATATATTTAGAAAACTCCTCACTGGAGGCTAAGTCTTCTAAGTTCTGGGATTTAATAATAACTAACTGTTGGGAATCTGTCTTTTGATTGTTTGTTTGTTTGTTTGTTTGAGATAGGGCTTCTTGTGTAATAGCCCTGGCTGTCCTGGAACTCACTGTGAAGATCAGGCTGGCCTCATACTCACTGAGATCCTCCTGTCTCTGCCTCCCAAGTGCTGAGATTAAAGGCATGTGTCACCACTGCCCAGAGGGAATCTGTCTTACTGAATGAAGCTTCTCTAATATTTTGAAATCATATACCATCCATCCATCCATCCATCCATCCATCTGTCCGTCCGTCCGTCCGTCCGTCCGTCCATCATTAGAGCATCTACTGTACTGGCAAACCCATTGATTGGCAAAGCAATATGAAATGACATGTGCCCTCCCAGGATGTCCAATATATGGGGAGAAAACAGTACATGCAAAGCAACTTCGGAAAAAAGAAAAAAAAAAAAAACCACATAAACAAAATACCTGACTGTGGATCCCTGTCAGATATACTGGTATTGGCATCGGTGCTGGGGACTGGGGAAGGCGGCCAAGGGCCTTGCGCTCTTGGTTAAATACACAAGACTTCTCACAGCACATAAGATCAAGCTGTGCTTTAAAGATAAGACTACATTTAGGCAAAAGTTAGGAAGGGAAAAAGAATACCTCAAGTCTATAGCGGCATCCACCCACCCACCTGTACATACATACATACATACATACATACATACATACATACATACATACATACCCATCTCTCCACCTATCCACCTACCCATACATGCATATATGCATACATGCACACATTCATCTATCCATCTATCCACCCGCATACCCATCCACTCACCCACCCATCCATCTACCTATCTATCCACACCCCCACCTACCCACCCACCAACTTATGCACCCACCTACCCACCCACCCACCCACCTACCCACCCACCCACCCACCCACCCATCCATCTCTGCATTACTGGACACTAATTCTGCTCCAGAAATAGCACACGTAAAGCATACGAGAGGAAAGGAGAATGTCAGGAACAAGTCACTCTGGAGAGCACCATGTGCCACAGGTGCCCCTTTACACCCCACCCGAAACGACTCATCCAACCCCCTGGCAGCCCTACAGGGTAGCTTGCTGTTGTGAGCCTCCTCTGAGCTGTAGGGACACGGAACAACTTGAGGTTAGCTGGTTATGGGAAGTTTTGTTTTGAACAGTTTTATCAAAGTATACTTAAAGTATTTAATGAACGTATTAGACTGGTTTCCACATAAATATACACTCAGCATAGGGCTCACTGCACTTAGATTTCTCAGCCATACCAGGAACTTTCCGGAATGACTTTATTGGGAGAGATAAGGAAGCCAGATGGGCTGGTAGAAGGACACTAGATGGAAGTTTTACAAATGACAACTTAGTTTGGGATGTATTTATGGTCTGTATCTAGCAAGTAGCCAAAAACAGGGGACAAGAGACGGGCATGGCAAAGGAAGATGGCGATACTGACTTCAGAATCCCAACATCAGGAGGAGAGGGAGCTCTCCTGAGGGCTGGGGACACGGGGCTAAGCAGGGGCTAAGAACTCAACCTGGGAAACAGTGGAGAACGGACACTGAACACAGACTTGATGGAATAAATAAGAAATAGTAGATATTTTGAAAATAGAAAAGAACATTCTAGAAAGTCAGACACCACAGAAACAGAAAGGAAAGTCACAGGAAATGAAGATCTGTATGTTATACTCAGGGCCAGAATTCGGTCCCATGTGAGGCGGTTTACACCCACCTGTCACTCCAGCTTCAGGGATCTGACTCCCTCTTCTGGCCTCTGCAGACATGCACACATGTGCCCATATAAACACACAGACACAAAATAATTTTTAAATATTAAAAATTACTGTCAGAGGTGGGGGGAAGCCTCTGAAATAATCACCTAAAATGAGATCCAATGAAGATCTACAATCTAGTCAACAATAATTATTGTACTAATATCAGTTTATTGGTTTTGATATTATTCCATGCAATATATAAAAGTCTCTAATGGGGAACAGAGTGAAGGGTACAAGATTATTTGTATCTACTTTCCTATAGGACCACAATTATTTCAAGCTGTAAATTTATTTAAATAATAAATTAACTCAGCATCAAATGCATATCAGTCATGGTACTGTATGTTTTCCTAATAAACTGTCATTTTAATCTTTAAATAATCCTAAACAGAGGTGCACTTCTCCTATTACATACAGATCAGGCAGGTGACATGCTTAGTAAGAGATTTGCCCAGTCACGCAGCTGGGCAACAGCAGCAGCAAACCACGGACTCCAAGTGCGTGCAGCCGGCCCAGCTGAGTTTTCGCTTGAACAAGTTCCAGCCTCCACATTCTCCGCCTTTATCACTGCGGAGTAAGCCATCTTACCTTACCCCAGACCCAGATTTTCTCACCAGTGAAATGCAGCAATAGCTCCTGCCCTTAATTTGGCAGGTTCTGCCAGATTCCCAAAAGCTAAAGAGTGTGAAAGCTCACACAGTCAAGGCTGTGTCTCAGAGACAGTCTTTAAAAACTGTCAATAAGGTCAGCCCAGGCTGAGCAGACAGAGCAGAGAGAAAAACCTCTACACTAGCCACCCTTGCTGTCTGTCCTTCTGGGCAGCGTGTGACCCTGGGGAAGCGCTGGAAACAGCAGCAGCTGACTGAGAACAGGTGGTCCTCTACCCACCAGCCTGTGTCAGCGCCTCCCTTCCCCAGCTGCACCTTTCCTAACCCAAGGTCACAGACATGGTGTCCTTGCCTATGCAAATGCCCCATGCCTATAGCATCCTGCCATGAAGCTACTAAAATAGACCCTGGCCCCTGCTGCTAGCCTAGCTGGTGGCTGTCCTCAATACACCAGAGCTTTTAAAAAAAAAAAAAAGTGCCTGACAAAGTGGTCTTTAGTCCCAGCACTCACGAGGCAGCAGGCAGATCTCTGTGAGTTTAAGACCAGCCAGGTCCACATATTAAGATCCTATCTCAAAACAAAACTAACATATAAGGGGTCGAAGAGACGGCTCATGAGTTAGGAGTGCTCTTCCAGGGGACCCAGGTTTACTTCCCAATACACATACATATGCTGGCTCAAAACCATCTGTAATTCCAGTAACAACTCAACATCCTCTTCCTTCTGCAGGAACCAGGCACAGACTTTTATGCAGGCGGAACACCCATGTACATTTAAAACTTTTTAAAGAAAGTAATTAGTTGCTCCAAGCAAGATGGCTCCATGGGTAAGGACACTGGCCACCAAGCCCGAAAACTGGTTCCCACTAGTTGTCCTCTGACTTTCACACGTGCACTGTGGCACATCTACAGAATAAATAAATAATAAATAAATGTCACGATAACTTAAAACTGAAGTAGCGGCACTAAACCCGGTTAGATCTGGTGACACTGCAACTAGCTACCAAAGCAGAATCATGCACTGCAAATGAAGATGCCAGGAGCCTGGCTCCAGGGTAGCTCGGATAGTAATGATTTCTGGCGCAGCAGTGCCTCTCCGGATACAATTAGCTCTCATTTCAGGAAGGGGCCTGATCTGTACGGCTGATTTCTCAGCCACACACAGGAAAAGGCTGGGCTAGAGGTGCGCTGACCCCCATGCCTGACTACACCAGGGCAAAGGAGGCCGGAGGCTGGTGAGGGTAGCCCTGCATGCCCCTGCCCAGCTCTACCTCAATACTTCTTCCCACTGTCCACTGCTCAGCTGTTTGCGAAAGCCACACCATACAGACCACAGCGATGCCCAGGGAAGGCTCTGATCACTTCTGGTCATAAACCATTCACAGTTCTCACTACGTAACCTATGGTCCGGCACGGGGAGTCTTCTGAAACTGGCTGCGGTCAACCCTTAAGGTGTCTCTTCTGTAATTTCCCTCTTGTGCTCCTCAGGCTCTGGCCAAAATGAGCTGCTGCTCCCTGGACACACCCCGAGCTTCCTGCCTCTGTGCTTCATTCCTGCTGTGCTCTCCATCTGCATCACTTTTCATCCAAATCCAACCTGGTCTTCCAGCCAGCACAAATGCCCCCTCCTCTGCGAAGCTTCTAAGAGTACCCTAGCTTGCCTTCCCTTCCCTATACGGCCATTACCTGGTGAACAGTTGCAGATACTGACACCTGAACATCATGCCCACACCAAGAGTCTCATTTTCTTAAGCTTGTTGTAGGAGCTGGGCAACGGGCCTTTGTAGAAACCCTTAAGGTATTTCTTAGATGCATTTAGAGTTAGAACCAGGCCCTGGTTACATGGGATCTGTCCCTCACCCTCTCATGGAGAGCCCATAATTCTATCTGAATGTCTCTCACATCACATAATTCCTAGCATCTTATGGGATTTTCTAAAAATGTTTCAGTGGATGTTTGATTAGTGTCAGGCACTGTTCCAGCTACTGAAACGGCAGTTATAGGATGGAGCCCATGCTCTCAGGGAGCTTGCATTCTTATTAGGGGTCAAACACTAAACAGTAATATCAGGTCAAGTCACAGGCGCTACATCATAAGTCAGATAATAACAGCTATGCTGATGAGTTTTTTTTTGTTTTTTGTTTTGTTTTGTTTTTTTGTAAAATTAACAGAAACTACAGTTTCTGGGAAGAGAGAACCTTAATTGATAAATCTCCATCCTTTTTTTTTTTTTTTTTTTTTTTTTTTTTTTGATTGATGGTTGATGTGAGGGGGCCTGACCTATTGTGGGCAGGTCATCCTGGGTTGTATAAGAAGGAAACTTAGCCAGGCAGCGGTGGCACACGCCTTTAACCCCAGCAATAGGGAGGCAGAGACAGGAGGATCTCTGTGAGTTCAAGGCCAGCCTGGTCTATAGAGTGAATGCCAGGGCAGGCTGCAAAGCCACACAGAGCAACCCTGTATTGAAAACCAAAGCAAACAAACAAGCTGAGCAAGGTATGGAGAGCATGTTGTGCTCCTCGCCTCTGCCCTGACTCCCTCAGTGCCCACTGTGAGCGGGTAAGCCAAATTAGCCCTTTCCTCTCAAGTTGGTTTTGCCCAGTGTTTTATACCAGCAACAGATAGCAAACAGGGCAGGCGCTGTTAAAAACATGGGAAGGGGATGGGGGCTAAAAAGGGAGGGAGGTCCAGTCTTAGAGAGGGTGCTCTGGGACAGCTTCACCTACCATGTCCGGTCTCACATTTACATAGCACAGGGCATGACAACCAACGCTTGTCCAATGCACTGCCGTGTCTCTCAAAGCTTCCTGGCAATGCTAGGTGCTTGCTGTGTGAACATATGCGCTTGTGGTACGGACAATTGTTTATCATGAACAGATGACATGAGCGGCTCCCTGTGCCTCCTGGGCAGCTATGGCCCTCATCATGCTCAGGGTGGTACCTGAGACACACCAGATATTCAACAGGTACCGACAGGAGAGGCGAGGCTCACTGTTCTGGGAACAGATTGCTGTGATGGTACACTTCCTAGACGAGGTCAGCACAATCACGGAGCATCGAGCTAACTTTGAGGTCCCTGAAGCCAACCTCTTCATGTCAAAGATGAAAGCAGGTCCAGAAAGATGTTGAGGGCTGAGAATATGGCTCAAGGGGAGTGCCTGTTGTGCAAGTGGAGGGCATGAGCCGGGATCCCTGGCAACCATGCAAAAAGCTAAGGGCAGTGCTATGCACCCATGACCCCCGCACTGGGGAGGTAAAGACAGGGAGACCCCGAACCATAGTCAGCCAATGCAACCAAAAAGATAAACTCAGGTTCGGTAAGGAAGTCAGTCTCAAAATCGAAGGGTTGACAAACACAGGAAGACAAAGCCAACCTCTGACTTCCATGTGCGCACACGCGCGCACACACACACATACACACACACACACTAAAGGCAAAGCTGACAGAGGTCCTCACTAAATCTGACTTCTAGTTAGGACTTCCTCTGTTTTCATTTCTGTTCCTATGATAAAAACAAACCAAGAAGCCTTAAAAAGCAACTTTGGGGAGGAAGGGATGACTTTAGCATCCAATTCCAGGCTATTCCCCATCACTGTAGTGAAGTCTGAGAGGCAGGCACTTGAGACAGCTGGTCAGAACATCCACAGTCAAGAGCAGACAGACATGAAGGCACCCATGCCGCTAGCTAGGTAACTTACTGCATTCACACCATTCAGGCCCAGGCCTAGGAAACAGTACCACCCACAGTAGTCAGGGTCTTCCTACACAGTTAGCAATCGAGATAATTTCCCACAGACATGCCCACAAGCCGATCTGATCTGGACAACTCACTGAGACTCTCTTCAGCCATGTGATTCTAGGTTGTGTCAAGTTAACAGTTAAAACTACACACACAGGTGTTACCAAACTGAAACACTGCTGCCATTAGCACCACAACATTATTTGAGGACTCTGAACTCAATGGGACCATGAAGTAACTCAGGTGGGCGTCGCGGAAGTTTCCGAATAATCCTTCCTGATGGTGCTGACCTGGTGTACTTAACATTAATCCTTCACCTTCTTGCACACTGCCATCCTGCTGCACCAGCCACACCAGGCAAGGGCAACAGACAGGGCCTCCCATGGCCTGGAAGGCATTGGTGAGTTTCCTACTATATAACACAGCTCTGATCCTTTTCTCTATTCTACCCTTAATCATGGCAACAAGGTATCAGGCAATGGCCCCCTCAGGTTAAGTGGAAAGGCTATGCAAAGACGCCTGTGTCTGTGGAACCACGGATGAGTGGAGATGTGGTCCCGTTCGTTGTCTTTAACCTACTTGGTGGCTTCCACCTGCTCAGTCACACCAGCCTCCTAAGCATCACACCTGCCTCTCCTCACCACCCCTCCTGCCTCCCTTTCCTTCCCGCCATGATGCAATGGGAGGCAGTCTCCCTTGGAGGCGTGGGTTCGTATCCCACTTCTGACACCAGATATTGCGGTAAATAAGGATCAGGATAAACAAATAAGCCGAATAGATGTTTATTCAGGGAGAAATAACTTACAACCTAGACAGAAGAACACCAGGAAATTCAACCCGATCCTCTCCTGTCCGAGTCACGCCAGAAAGAGAGCGCCTTCCTGGCCCCCTCCGACCTCCTTCCACAGGTCACCTCCGCCCATAGCTCCACCCCCCAATGGGCGTGGTCAGTGCTACAGAAGGACTACCTCACTACAGATGAGCTATAGGCCCTGACCAGCAAAAAGAAAACATACTCTGGGAAGACACTCATCTCTACGCTGCAAATGAGTGCTTGGCCAGGCAAGCCTTGGTATGAGCAAGCAACTGTGCCCAAAGAGGCAAGTATAGCATGTTACTTCTCTTACCATCCCAGGGGCCCACAATCCATCTTGTTGCAGTGAAGACTGATTCCCTCCCCAGATCCTCCAGAGCCAGATGGGGTCCAGTCCCTGTACTTAGATTATAGACACACCACCATGCTTGCATTTTTACATAGGGGCTGGGGTTCTCTAGCCATCTCCTCAGCCTCAATACAAAAGATTCTTACTTGTCAATTAAAAATACATTTAAAACATAATTCAATGGGAGCTGGCAAGGAGGCACAGCAAGTAAAGGTATCTGCCACACAAACGTGGTTAGCCAATAAAGGTGAGGAGAGAGAATCTACTCACAAAGTTGTTCTCTGACCTCCATGCACACACACACACCACACACACATTTTGCATACAAAGTGAAAAAGAGTGAAAAAGTAATTAAATTGACCTATATAAAGCTCCTCTGGCACAATAACTGTACAGTAAGTGCTGACTATTGCTATTATTTAGTTATCATTAATATATCCCAGAGCCTGACCAGATAATATGTGGTTCCTGAAGCAGCAGGTTAGGTATCAGCTGGCAAATTAAAAATCTAAAATCTTAAGCCTGATGTCAGATATGATGAATGGATAAACCACTAGAGGTGTGGCAAAAAAAAATCATGGTTTCCAGGTAATTAGGAAATAGGCCATAGGTTTGAGAACCATCTGTCCATCCATCCATCCATCCATCCATCCATCATTCACCCACCTACCTACCCACCCACCCACCCATCCATCCATATATCCTTCCTTCCATCCACCCACCCACCCACCCACCCACCCATCCATCCATCCATCCATCATCCATCCGTCATTCACCCACCCACCCACCCATCCATCCATCCATCCATCCATCCATCCATCCATCCATCCATCCATCGCAGGCAAGGCTGGCCTCTAATGCACAGTCCTCCTGCCTCAGCCTCTGGAGTGCTGGGAATACAGGCAAGTGCCAGCACATCTTGCTCACTGCCCTAACATCTTACTACTCAAGTGTAGTCAGTCACCAGGTCAATAGCATAAGAATACCGGAAATGCAAAATCTCATATTTGAATGAAGGTCCCAGGAGATCCTTGAGTGCAATCTCAACTAAGTAGTCCATGCTAATGTACTGGCACTCAGGGGATGCAAGTGGGGAAGTGATTCCTCGGCCCACTGATGGGTATTTTTATGCTTATCTTACAGCTTTAAAAACTTGCTGAAGGTCACCCAGCTATGATGTGCTACACGCGATTATCTCTCGGGCTTCATTCTCTACCCTCTGGTTGCCTGTGGTCGTATTTGATGGCCTGTGGGCTAAGGACTCACCATCTGCCCTTGGGTATGGATAGAGTACAGAAGAAAAGAGACAGTCTCTCCAGCACACTGCTATAGTCTCAGATGCTGGCAGGGGCATCACAAGTTGAAGGGCAGCTTGGGCTGCATGGGACCTGGTCCCAGGAAGGTTTTTGTTTTTGCTTTTTAAAGTCAACCTCCAACTTTTGAATGAACACGTCTCCAAAAACAAGTGTTTCTAAGTCATTAGCGACAGTTTGGAACTTCTTGTATAAAGGACTGTGCCTCCTGTGAGAAGACGCATCTGAAGAAGGACCAGAAGGTAGCAGCCCCCAGCAGGGCCTCAGGAACTCAGTATTTTATTCAAAAGGTACTGCAAAGAAAATCTGACCCCAGCTGGGCACTGAGGTGCACGCCTTTGATTCCAGCACTCGGAAGGCAGAGGCAGGTGGATCTCTGAGAATCTGGAGTTCCAGGACAGCCAGGGCTGTTACACAGAGAAACCCTGTCTGAAGAAGAAGAAAGTCTGTCTCCAGATGCTATGGCACCGGGAACACGTCACCTCCACTCACCTCCTCACTCAGATTATCGAGTCTATCCTCTGAAAGGGTGGTAAAGATGGGCCTGACCCCTGCCTCACGGAATTCATAAGGAAAATGAGCAAGAAATCTCTCTTCCTCCCTCCCTCCATCCTCTCCTAGCTGAAATCCAAACACTGGACAAGAAGCAGATGTGAAGGAAGTACAGGGAAGGGAAATTAGTTGGGACCCAGGGCTCAGGCTTCCCACAGAGGGGCCGTGTTAAGCTGAACCTGAGAGGCAGAACACAGATCAGCAAGCAACATGGGTGTTGCTGCAGAGACTGGGAGCTGTGCTGAAGGAGAAGGTCACATACAGGACTGCCAGTGAGCCTCTGGGAGAGGCAGGCCTGTCCCGGCTGGGGTGACAGTAGAGCTCTCCGCTGACATCTACAGACAGCTGCTCTGGATTACTCATCAGAATACATAATAAAGCACTAAACCCCAAACCCTTTTAGAAATGAGCTGGGGCAAAAGCACACATTTCTGAATTGGTACTAAAATTATTTCCAAGTCTGTTCCCTCCTCGGAGAGGATTCACATGACTTTGAGCATTAGGAGATGCTTGGAAAATGCTGAATGTGTGAACAAAGGAAGGAATAAATGAATACAGCCTAGCAGCGGAAGGTGACGAGCAAGCGAGAAACGCCTCCCATTGCATCATGGCGGGAAGGAAAGGGAGGCAGGAGGGGTGGTGAGGAGAGGCAGGTGTGATGCTTAGGAGGCTGGTGTGACTGAGCAGGTGGAAGCCACCAAGTAGGTTAAAGACAACGAACGGGAAGAAGGCAAAAGGGAAGGGTGGGAGAGAGGACAAGGAAGTGATTGACAGCCAGCCGGGCCAGGAGAAAGGGGCTATCACAGTCTCACGGAAGCTCGGAGGCCCGTGTCAAGCAGTGTGACGGAAATATCAGAAAATGAAAGGGCCAACAGGGAACAAGGGCTTCGTGATGTCTTGGCCAAGTTTCTCTTGCCCCTGCACTATTCTGCCCTTCAGTCGCTGGTCTTGCTGGTTTCTGCCTGTTCTGCCCTACGCCAGGCTATCTGCACGAGTAGGTAGGTCCCTTGCCGCTCCCTGTTGTCACCGGCTCAGTGGACACCATTAAAACTACAACCCACATTCCCCAGCTGATCTCAGAACTACCCAGAACCCTTATCCCGAACCCCTTTTAATTCTTCTTTTTGTGTCTGTTTGCTTCTGAGATAAGGTCTCATGTAGCCCAGGCTGTTCCCAAACTAGGTAGCAGCAGATGACTTTGAACTCTGATCCTCCTGAATGCCAGAATTACAGGCAGGCATCACCATGCCCAGTTTTATGTGCTCCTGGGGAGTGGACGTAGGCACTTCTGCATACTAGGCAAGCACTCTACCAACAGTAGGAAAGAAACCCTTAACCCATCTTTTTCTCCTATTGACCCCCAACATAGTATATAACATTACTTATCATATCTAGGTTTAACAGAGGTCTTCTCTAATTAAAATGTAAGTTCTTTAAGGACAAGGATTTTGGTCAAGTTTCCAACTGCCTAAATCAGTGTCCAGCATATCACGGTGCTGGACACCCAAATCTTGGATGCTCAGTTTAAGACTATCGGAGATTCATGTCCAAGTCACAGATAAAGACACTGAAACACAGAAAGGAAACTAGGGTTCCTTGCTTGGCAGTTGCTATCAGTGGTGGGAGCTGGCGTTCCAGCAGATCTAACCAACTTTGTGGCATTAAGATAAGTTTCACTTGAGACTGACCGAGGATTGAGGAATCCGAGGATTGAGGAAATGGCATCAGATAGATACATTCAGCAGCAACCATCCTTAAAGACTAGGAGTTGATACATCAGATACAGCCAACAGCGACCATTCTCAAAGACAGTTCACTTGTCCTGGCTAGGAGCTGAGGTCATATGTTTAGGTCCTGATAGGCCTGTGACCTGAAAAATAAGCCCTCTAACCAGGGATCACAAAGAGAACAAATGGTTCCATTTTCCAAATGCAAGTTTGGAGAATCAGGCCAGCTTCTCCAGTGAAGCGGCTGCTAATTTCTCCAGCTGCCTAGATTGTCAAATTATAAACTTATCTTCGGGGGAATGTATCTAACAAAGGGACATGTTCTATTTCCCTTTTTACCACCCATCCAGTGCCTCTGACTTGGTTTAATTGCCATCCCAACCCTCCCTCTCTGAATCCACACATCACAAGGCGTGCATTTTTAGTGCCGTACATTAATACACTGGAACTTCTCAGAATAAACGGGTTTGGCAAAATGTAATTATTTCCAGCAAAAGAGTTGGTTCTACATTTTGACAGACATCTGATACGTTATTGTACTCAATGCTAAACTGTGAATCTGCAAAGTTTAAAAGAAAGCGTTTTTTAAAGGTTTAAACCTGCTCATTATTAAATTATAAAGCTGGTCATTTGTGATGAGTCAGAACAAAAACAGAAGACAGGCATAAAAGGCTGCAAGAAGCCCAACGTCTTCTCTTGACCTCGATACCTGCAAGCCAAGGCCTCTGTGAAGGTGAGATTGCCTAAGCAAACACCAAGGCCAACGCTTAGGACAGAATAGGAAAGGTCTATTTTCTGCCTTAATTAGTAGTGTTATTTTCCTGGTACCAGAGTCTCCAAACAGCTCAAATCATTCACTTTTTTAATGCACTCTACAATGTCCTTGGTCCTAGAGATAGGACTCCTCAGTCAGTGCACTGTGGGGAAAGGCGAGCATAGAGACAATTCCCACACAGATGGATGCCAAGAGATATGGAGACAGGGATACGGGGTGCAGAGAGCAAGGCCTGAACTGCACTGGGCAGGGCAGGCAGAGGTCAGCAAAGTGAGGACAGATGAGGCGTGATACCAGCTCATGCAGAGACTGGGGAAGTAGAAAGGACATGTGACTCTGGGAAACCAATTAGAACCAGCCTAGGATGACAGGCCCATCGAAGGGAGATGGCTCTCCGAACATCCATGGCCCCTCTTAACAGGAAGTAGCCAAGTGTCTCTACGGCCCACCCTCCCTCACCCAAAGTCCCGGTCAAGGAACTCCAGCCATAGCCATCCACTCCAAAGCACCTAGTCTCAATGATGAGATGGGGGAGATGGCTTTAACAGAGAACTCAGTGACATCCAAGCTACTGGGTCATGCTGAGCCGCCTGCATTTCAGGAAAGTGTGTCCTTGGGAAGTAGGATACCGCTTACGCACGGAACTGCTCCTGTCTACCAAGGACAAACTGTGAACGTTTAACACAGCCTTCAATTATTAAAGGAGCCCAAATGAGCTGTGACAGGAAGACAGATCACATGCACTGGCAGCATAGTCTAAATGGTCTTGGGCTTATTCATCCCCAATGTCACTAGTCAGGAAGATGGAGGAGTCTTCCAGGCGTCTAAGGATCAGACTATGACAAGAGCTTTTGCAGATCCTCTAGGAAGAGACAGCCATGCTCAGAGCAAGGTCAAGAAAGGGAAAGAACCTAGCGCTCTGCAGAGAACTGGTTGTATCCTGGACATAACACAGTGAAGCTGGCAAACACCTTGCTAACTTTGCTCCTTGGTGGGCATCTGGCCTCCTGGGGCCCCCGGGAGCTTCCCTGGTCATCTGCCTGCAGATCTCAGGATCAGTACAATCAAGACAAGGTCTGGAATCAAGCCTGGTTTCAAATCCTGCTCTCCTATTCACTAGCTCTATAGTCCCAGATTTCCCATCAATAAATGTAGATCTACAGGCCTGTGAAAATTAAATAATAATAATAATCCATTGTGCTTGAGACCCCTGTGATACTCTGCTCCTCATTCCCTTTATTCTTGCCTTTTGTGACCCAGAAAATTAGAAGTTTCCTAACTAGGACCCAGGTTTACCGTGTGTGTGTGTGTGCGTGCGCGCGCGTGCGCGCGCACGCGCGTGCACATGCATGAAGGTTTATGTACACATGCGTGTACGTGCAGGTGGAGGTCAAAGGTTGATGCTGGGTGTCTTCTTCCATTGCTTTCCGCCTTTCATTTTTAGACAGGGTCTCTTATTGAACCTGGAGCTATTTCAGTATGGGCTGGCTGACCAGCAAACTATAGTAGCTGCTCCTATCTGCCTGCCTGAGCTGAGGTTACAGATGCTTGTGGCCAAGCTGACTTTTCTGGTGAGTTCTAGAGGTGCGGGTTTAGGTTCTCATGCCTGCGTGGCAAGCTCTTTACCTACGAAGCCACCTTCTCAGCCTCCCACTAGCTTTTCAGACGGCCTCTCACTAAATCTGTAGTCTGGCGATTCCCTAGGCCTGCTGGCCAATAAGCTCCGGGGATCTACCTGTCCCCAGCCCTCTCCTGGTAGGGTTACAGAGGTGCACTACCGTGCTGGGCTCTTCCTGACTTGATAATTTGACTGTGGCAATTCTTCTATGACAAAAAAAAAAAAAAAAAAAAAAAAAAAAAGAGTCCCCAGACTGCGTTTTCACGTTTCTATCTACCTCACACATCCTGCCCTTCCCAACTATTTGTGTTTCTCTCTGACCCACGCTCGGAGGCCCATTCCTTTGGCTGACCCCAGGCCCCTGGGAAGGCAGCGGTTATGTATGGACGTGTTAGTATCTAGAGTGGGAGACAAAAGCTGGCATTTGCTGTTTCCTCGTCCTTAACCACCTCCTCCCTGTCTCTACCGATTGCTGTGCGCTCGCTGTGACAGGCCCAAGGACCACCTCTGAGCTTAGCCAGGTCTGTCCCTGACCTAGTTTAAGCTATCCCTCGAGAGTGGGGTCCACGCCTCCGTGCCGTGCCCTCTGCTCCCTGGCAGGGCAGGGTTCCGCACGCCAGAGGTTGGCCAGCACTAGTGGGGTGAGAGCCACATAGAGCCAGAGGGCTCAGTGCTGAGCTGTGTTCTTAGAAGCTCTGTCCTGAGGCCAAGGGAAAATTTCCTAGGATGGAAACACTCCAGGAAGCCCAGACAATGGCAAAGGAGCTGAACACGGGCAGTCCCCAGAGACTTCTGGTCCTCCCGAAGCCTTCACACCCTCACACACACTTCTCACACCGAGCGTGGGCCCGTGCAGAGGGCGGAGGGAGACGGCTGGCGAGGGAGGTGGCGTCCACGGGTCACGGAGTCTTTAGGGAGTGAGCAAAAGTGGCTGACATCTTCATTCGATTACAGTGTTGAGTGATGCATGTGCACAAAGTACGGCCCAGCCTCTCCTGCTTCCCCGGTGCCTGGAATAGCCTCATTGTGAGATGCTGCCTTCGGAGCATGATTGCCTGCAGGACACCTGCACAACTCTGGCCCCAAGGCTCCCAAGACTCCTCGTTCCCCCTGAGGATACACAGGCAGTGAATGGTTTCCGGGAGAGGCTTTTCTTTCTTCAATGGCATAGCACTTGTAAGTAGCCTGTACTTAGGAAAGAAACCCCAATTAAACTCTCTGGCCCACCGTGCTGCATGTGAATGGCATCGTTTCTGTTGTTGGTGCCCCGCCTGAGGTAAAGAAATGTTTGCTCATATCTCCTCAAGAAAGGTTCACAAAACACTCACCATGAACTCAGCATCCTAAGATGTTAGAGAGCAAGCTCCCTGAAGGAAGGCTGTGTCATACTGGCCTTTCACATGGTGCTAGCACATCCCGGTACCCAGCTCTGCCAAGTGCCTTCACCCTCCAAGCCTGTTTCCTGGTGTGTAAAGATGATAATAACCCCCCACACTCAAGGAGGAGGAAATGAGCAAGCATATGGGAAGCCTTTACTTAGCCCAGGGCTCGATGAGAGGCAGTACACCACTCAACAACAGCTCGCTAGTGAATGGAGCTGACATAATGAATTTGGGGTAGGAGAAAGTGATAAACGTTCAAGGAAATGACTGCAGAATTATGCGATAAATAATTTAGCGGGGATGCATCTCAATTACAGTCGGAACACAGTGGAGGGCAAGCACCAAGTTTTGCCTTGGCATAAATGAAAAACATCCGAGGGGAAAGAAATAGAATCTTAAGAACTAAATGGAGTCTAAGGAAGGGTATGTGGTATGTGCAGAGGCCAGCACTGGGTTTGGAAACCGTGTCTCCAGTTACAAGTGGGTCTGTGCTATTACAGGGAGAGAGCAGAAGGAGCCTACAGCCTGTCTGCTCTGCCTGGGATCCTGACTTTCTCCCTGAGATGCTGAGAACCTCTGTAGGGATCTACCAACAGCACCGACATTTAGGGGGTTGTGTGGACAAACAGAGGCAAACCAGTAGTAAAAGAACTTGACTTTGGCTAAGGATAAAGCAATAGGGAAACAGGAAGGATGAAGCAAGGCAGCTCCAAGAGCAGAAGGCACCCCGGAGAAACCAGAGCTGGGACCTGCACCTTCACGGCCAGCACGGCTCTACATACGGCAAAGGCCTTCTCCGTGCTTGTCCCCTTTCCATTAGAGCAGCCACAGAGCAGGGCGAATATGGAAAATTCCAGTGGACAGATTTGCCCAAAGTGAGGGAGCCCAGAGGTCACAGGCAGCACTGTGAGTGGAGCGAGCCTGGCTGGGGTCAGGGCCAGCGGTTTCCACTTGCATGTACAGGTTGCAGCGGAAAAACCTTTCAGGTGTACTCTTCAAAGCTGTGAACGGCGCCCTCTGGGTACTCCAGATAAATGCTTTGCATTTAATCTCTTCTTAAAGATAAAACAATGGAGTCGGGCGTTGGTGGATCTCTGTGAGTTCGAGACCAGCCTGGTCTACAGAGCTAGTTCCAGGACAGCCTCCAAAGCCACAGAGAAACCCTGTCTCGGAAGGAAAAAAAAAAAAAAAAAAAAAAAAGAACCCCAAATGAACAAGAAAGATAAAGCAATGGCCTCTTTGTCCTACAAGACTGGACACCAAGACGTCTCTAAAGTCCCAGAAATGTGCCTGCCAGCTGTTCTCCAGCACTTCCCACGGGGGGGGGGGGGGGGAGGAGCCTCACCTTGGTGGCCCTGTGCCGGGCAAGGGGACAAAGCAGGGAGGGAGAAAGTGAAGGCTCAGGGCTGCACACGCCTGCGCCTGCGCCTCCGCCTGCTCCACACAAAATGGTTGCCGCCACTGCCTTCTTCCCTGGCTCCAATCTAATTAGACAGAACAGACTAATGAGTAGGTAGCAATGGTGCTTGGCTCAGCTGTTCCAGACCCCAGTGCTTTTTCCTTATTAAACATAAAGAGACCCAAGGGTTCAATCTGGCAAAAATGCACACAGAGAGGCACATTTCCCTTTTTAAAAAGTTTGTTTTAACACACACACACACACACACAGTATCTGTTTGCTAAGTACGGAGACTCATGTGTGCAAAAGCAGGGTCTGAGGCGACATGAGCTATCTGAGAGGGAGCAGAAGGCCAGAACCCGCGCTGTGGTGGCGGCGCCACACTCCCAGCCACGTGTTCTTGGCTGCTGTGCTGTGTGGAGGGTGGTACGTGCCTCCTGACTCCCAATGGCCGGGAACACAGTGGGTCTGAAAGTGCTCTATGGACTGGAAAGGACTTTGCTGACACCTACTCAGACACCAATCATTTACCGCAGGCCTACTAAGTGCCAGGCATTGTTCCCACGCAACTGTTAATGGCATCCTCAGTGCATCCCCCATCTGGCCTTGCGAATTCTGGCTGCTGCATGGTTTGAAGTGAACCGCAGCTCTTCCCCCGCTCCCCCCCAGTTAGTGTATTAGCCACTGGTCTGCATAGGGAGACACCTAATGACCACCAACCCTAACAAGCTCCATGATACACTGATACAGAAGATGATAGGGACAGGGGCTATTTGCCATCTCTACTGCCCCAGTAGCTTCCAGAAACAAGCAGAATGAGGTAACCTCACAAGCAGGGTCAAAGATAAAAGGGTAAGCAGGTAAGCAAGTGGCAAGCCTCCAGGACTCCTATCCCCCAGCAACCTAGTGGCTGCTTGTATGAGCACAGCAGATGGTCAGACCTGTAGGCCCATGCCTGACCTCCACAGAGAGGGTCCTTAAGTCTCAGCATGTCCCCATCCCTATGCTGCCCTTATTCTGTGGTTTGTTTTGTTTTGTTTTAATCAAGGTGCAGCCATCTCACTGAAGAGCCCAGATCCAGTCATGGGCTGAGAAAGTATGGCCTTGAGTTGCTTCCTCTCTGAATCTCCACATAACTTGATCCACTAAAACCAAAGTTCTGTTTTGCTTCTACTTCTAACAAGGGCCAAAGTGCAGATCTGCCCTTGAGCCTCCTGAGATGAGAGCTCACTCTAGGGCTTACTTTCTGTGACCCTATCCCAGCTCAACCTCTGGCGAACAATAAACCCACAAGACATACAGATGGATGAAGTCTGTTTATGTGCCAAGAATACTGCAGATTGCCTGCTCCTAAGCCCCTCCCACCAGCCACACCCACTCCCTGATGAATAAACTACTGGCTGATGCTCCAGGCCCTACCCATGTTTCTAGGTCAAACTCACCTGCCCTATTCTCAAGATGCCCCCTTTGCCGCTCAGCACTTTTTCTGAGAGTCCAAATGTTAACCACATTCTGAAGTCTAGTGGCTGGCTCAGTGGCCTGGACCCCATTAGCTCCTAGACTCTGAGAGTCAGTGCAATCTGGACACTTAGCCATCGGGTATCTCTTGGCACCACCCACTTCCCCTTGTCCGGTGAGGAGGAAACTGAAATCCTCACCAACATGCACCACTGAGCATCAAGCCTGGCAGGAGGGCACTCTGAGATCCACATTGCCAGGCAGGAAGGGCCCAGGCATGCCTGGGTACAGCTAGTCCATCAGCCCTCAGTTCTGTGAGGCTGCTTAAGGGAGCCTCGTTTCTGCTCCTTTACTCTTCCAGCTCAGCAGAGGAGCCGGGCGTGGTGGGAAATGCCTATAACGGTGGCACTTTCCAGGCCGAAGAGGAAAGATCACAAGTTCAAGGCTAACCTGGACCACAAACCAAGACCCTGTCTTAAATGAATCAGGTTAACAAAGGAAAAGTACATATAACACAAAGGAAAACTGATAACCTAAGATTCAGTCATGATCTTCTTTGCTAATTCAGTGTGTGACCTCAGCCATGTCCACCCCTTGCTCTGAATTGCTGTTTCCTTCTGGAAGCACAGGCACAGGCTAGGAGGGCCATCTGTGAGATGCCTCCCATGCCTGATGTTCAGCAATTGCCCGACACTCCAGCACGGCTCTTGGGCCATAGCACCAGCTCTGCTGGAAGCTTGTTAGCAATCCACTGCAGACCCACATTTTAACAGGATCCAATGGGATCCCTTACACTGATGCTTGAATGTCACTGGTCTAAATTGTCATGAGTTGTTCAAGCTCACCAAGGAGCTGAACCTAGAAGCAGACGCCCCTCCCCCATTTCAGATCCAAGCATGCTTTGTCTCCAAGTGTTCTCCAAGACCCTTATCTGGAAAAGGCCAGGCGGCCCTCCACCACCATCTCTGTGCCTCGGAGGGAGAACAGCTAAACAGCCCAAGCATAAAACCCCATGCCCTGGAGAACAGCCAGAAGGTGAACCGTTTCTAGCAGACATTACTACTGTTTATCCCCTGAGGTAAGAGAGCAACGGTGTGGCATTCAGCCAAGGGAAGGTCAACCCCAGACGAGCCAAGGGGAGAAAGATCAATCAACCCCACCTCACTGCCTCAACTTTCCCCTGTCAGTTTCTGGTAAATGTCAACAGCATCCAATCCCTCAGCACGATCTCTATGTGTTGTTTTACACGGAAACCTTGTCCTGCAGGCACACGGCTTTGCTTACTTCTTGCTCAACTAGGAACTCCACCTGGCTGCCTTAGTGGGGCTTCCCTGTTAGATTTCTGAGAGACACCTGGAACTTGATGGCATTTTGCCACCTATCTCCTGTTTTAACTCTTTAGTTTGTTCTTTAATAAACACACTCATCCAAAACAAAAACATGCTATGGTAGATCGTCCTCCATATGTAACGACGGGGCTTCCAGAATGATCTAGGCCAATCCTGGGTGACTATGGCACAGTCTATGAGGAGCTGGAGAAGGGATACATGCCATAAGCATTCACTGAGTGACTGGTAACCGATGTCCATGACGGAGTGCCTGGTGGAAATACTCCAGGACCCTCTGAAACTCAGCTGCCATCCAGAAAATATCTTCGACGACTTAAGAGTCTCTAAATTTGACATCTTTGGCTAAAGTAGGTTTAAAAATACTAATTACGCATGGGACTCTAACCATGGAGCAAGCATTAGTGACTCCAGAGTGCCTTCTGTCCTGGAACACTGCCTGCTGGCACTTGGCAGCTCTAAAATCAGCAGAGAGGTCACCTCAGAAACCACAGCCCTCCTACCTACTCTACCCAGTCAGGCCAGCTTTTCCTTGCTGGAATCTCAAGTCTCAAATGGAATCCAGCAGACAAGACCTCTCCACAGGGTCCTCTGGCAGGCAGCTACAGGAAGGGTAACTGGATGGCCAGCAGAGATGGGAGAGGCCACAGCCAACCGAAGCTAGTCCCGTGAAGAGAAGGGACAGCAGGCAAGAAGCCACACCAAACAGTTTTACAGAGCAGACCTTGCTTCTGGTTTGGCGAACCTCTAGCTAAGAAAGCCTCACTCGGCCAATAAGGTGTGGAGGCAGGCCAGGAGACTATGCCTGGCTTACTAAGGTACTGCGTGCCTCTGGGCAGCATCCTCTTGGGCACTTCTGTCCCTACAGATAAGAGGTGCTCATTTGCTCTGTTATCATGAATCCTGACCTGAGTTCTACTGCATGCTTAGCATTGCTCACCTGTGGCCACACGACCCCTCCTGTGGGGGCACAGTTAACTGCCCACTTCTCAGCAATGTGGGAGGGGAGCTGGGGCTAACTGACCCTGCAAATTCCCAGTGTAAGAGCGGAGTCTCTTCTTGAAGTTTCCTTGATGTCACGGTTAGTAAATTAATTTAAAAAAAAAAAAAAGAAAAAAGAAAACCTAACTAGCAAGCTTGAAAGTCCTCTCCAGAAACCCCACTGTGCATACTGAAGCCTCCCCTCCAACTCATGACTTCAGGGTCACTTGACTGTGTAGGGCATGATTTCCCCGCCAACTTTCCTGGAAAGTGAGTAGAGACCTCACAAAGACTGTGAGATGATGGATGATGTCAGTCTGTAAATATGTTTCTCCTATTGGTTAATGAATAAAGCACTGTTGGCCAATAGGAAAACAAGATAGGCGGGACTAGGAGATGAGAGAGGAAGAAGTAAGGGGAGTTTCAAGATGGAGGACAGAGAGAGCAGAGCGCCGCCCCCTCTCTCCGGTAAGATAAGACCACGTGGAAATACTTAGGTTAATAGAAATGGGTTAACATTTAAGCTAGAGCTAGCCAATAAGGCTACTAACTGGCTACCAGCTTTGTATCTGATACAGGGCCTCTGTGTGTTATTTGGGGCTAGCGAGGCGGTGGAACCAGGCTGCCGGGAAAAACATAACAGTGAGGCCCTCTGTAAACCATTAGCCACAGCTCTACTCAGCCTCCCCCAGTTAATCTTCAAGATCTCCCAACTCTACGTAGAACCCAAGAAGCAAAGTGGGCACAGAAGTGATCACCACTGCGCTCCTTGAATAAGACTTCTCCTACTGTGCAGCAGAGTGCTGGAAGACACCATGAGCATCATCAGTAGGGGTCAGAGCGGACCCTGGCAGAGCTCGGAGATTCACTGTCTCTATGATGTGGTGTGTGACATCCTGCGTCCATCAGGTACCCCATCAACAGGCAGGCTGCCTTGTGCCGGAGACTTTCGTCTGTTCCACCCAGACTGTAAGCTCTGTGAGGACAGGGTTGCAGAGCTTGTCTTCATCTGTGATGCCCTGCACATATGCACGCAGCAGTTCCTCACGAACTCTTGTGAAGAGACCAATGGGAAATCCCAAGCAGCGATGGAGAGCTGATGGGCGCCACTCAGTTTCACTGGCGCTGTCACAACTGCCCTTTGAACCATTGTGAGCCAGGCAAGAAAGGAAGCAGAAGACCCCAGGGGACTGGAAAACTTCAATGTGGGAAAACTGGGGCTCACAGGCTTGGAATATTTCCTGGACCAAAGACTATACTAACAAGCTAGCCCTGTAGCCTACTCAAGGCCCTGTAATGTGTGGTACCCTTCACAGAATTTTCAGGACAGAAATTACTTTTGAAAAACTGAATAGTGTTTATGTTTTGGTTGTTTCGTTGTGTGAATTAACATGTGTTGAACTCCAATCTACAGGATTCAATGTTAGGAGCTAGGACTTTTGCAAAGGAAAAGTTCTAGAGCCTCTCTGGGCTGCCCACTCCAAGGAATGTAAAATCACCTAAGTAAGGCAAGCTGCCTCCGGTGGAAGAGCTTGTATTTTCCACCTACTTACATAACTGCATTGTCAAAGCACACCAATGACCGGTCATCTCACATGCCCCTGAGGGGAAACCTCCTTCGTGGCTCTTTATACATTTGTTTTCAATTGTCAGATCCCCAGAGGGGGGGAATCAAATCACTGCCTCTATTTTGAACCTCATGCTCCACACAGCCACTCTGAAGACAATAGGGCAGCTCCATTTCTGATCTCTTTGAGGCAGGAAGACACCCCATGGCGGAAAGGAAAGATGGAACACGTGTGTGGACACTCAAAATATGGCAAGGAAACCCAAAACAACAGACCAACAGGAGGAGCTGGGGGAAGCTATTTGGAACTGTGATGCATTCCAGGACAACTTGAGTTATTATGTAAGAAGCACATGAGATTTCCGTAGCACCGCACTCATGGATTCATTCAACAACATCCATGGGAAACCCATGAAGTGCTGGGCACTGTGACAGGCAGGCAGCAGAATACTGGCTCACTCCCGAGGTGGCTCTGCCTTTGGTCTGTATGTGTCTGTCATGCTCTGTGGTCTCGTCTGGTTTAAATGCGCCCCCCCCCATGACGTCTCCCCCAACTGGCACCTACCCTGACTAAATCAGGCTGGCCTGGTGTCCATCACCACCATTCTCTCTGTGTGCTTTACTGGATTTTATGTACTGATTTTGGGTATGTGTGTAGGTACATGAATGCCATGGGATACACGTGGAGGTCAGAGGGTAAGAGAAGGAGAGAGTGAGTTCGTTCCTTCCGCTATGTGAGCCCAGGGGTTTGAGTGCAGCTCTGTCACTTTGAAAGCCAATGCTTTTCCCTCCTGAGCGACCTCAACAGCCTTGTACCATTTCTCCAACGTTTTACACACTCATCATTTTCTCTTCTGTCAGACAGGGAGAGCCATGGTGGTGGGAACTGCCTCTCCCATGACTAGCAATGGCCAAAATACAAAACATTAATAAATACGGTGGAAACAAATAAAAAAAAAATCTGAAGCTTATAGGGCAAAGTCGAAATTCTTAGTACAGTGAATCATATACAGGACTGGAGTTGAGCAAACCCCAATCAGGGCATAATTCTACCACTCCTCAGCGGTGCCCTACATCGAGTCCCAAAAGCACAAAGGTAATGCTCACAGAGATGTGGTGCGGATCAAATCACAGATCATATGTCAGAATGTGGGGGCTGACACAGAGTAGACCTTCAATAGAGGTTACCCTCCTGCTCCTCCAACCCCAAACTCTCCCACCATCAAGAGCGAGCCGACAGCACTGAAGCAGGACTCAACCCCACGGGGTTCAGGCATGAGTTACAGCATGGCACTTGGGGATGGCCAAACAGGGACATCAGCCCAGATGGCAGAGACAGAACCCATTCGTCATGACAGAAAAATGGCATTTGAAGAGCACGAGAACTCACACAGGCTTGCTCTTAACTCTACTGTCTATAAGTAACTCGGGAGGGGCTAACGGTCATAGAGTTGAAGGAGGATCAGCCATGGGGGCTACACTGTGCAATGAGCCAGTTCCAGGCGGAGGGCCAGAGGATGAGACTCAACGCAAAGCCAGGCCACCAGCTAGGAGTGCAATTCAGAAGCAAGTGTTTCCTGTATCCGAGTGTCACTGCACCATCTGTAAACTGAAAGGACTAAAGGCGGATGAGAGCTAAGGGCCCTCGAAGGGTGAAGCTCATCGCAGATACACGTCAATCATCCCCAGAGCAGTAATGTCTGTGGCACTGTTTCACACGGCAGATACAACAGTCCCGGGGAAAAGTTTACATAGTGTTTGCTCACTCCGCGCTGTCTCTATCTGCAGTTTACCAGGTACACTGCCCCTCATTCACTCAGAAGCAGCAACCATTGTTACGTGCCCAGTGGTTCCGGCATTTGCTCTAAGACCAGCTCGGCATTACAGACACTAACCAATAGCACTGCCGGGTGAAATTTAACAATTATTTCTCTCCTTTCCTTGCTTTCCATTGTAATAATGAACACTTTAATGAACTGCTGACCTGCAAGGAAGATCAGGCTGCTACTAGAAGGGACCTGAGGCAAAATATTAAAATATTAAACAGTATCATGTAGAATAATGTATTCCACTCATAACCCAGGGCCTTGAGCTTATGAAAGGCCTGGAAATTATGTCCAATATGCCAGACTTACAATACAACCCATCCCTGATGAAACATGCACCCAACATCCAGGCCCTATGCCCTACCTATTTAGGAGAGGTAGAGAAACTGAGTAATAAAATGAGATTATGGTCCTTAAACAAAGTCTGACTTTAGAGGACAAATAGCCCAAGCAATGAAAGAAGTTTCCACACTCCCGGAAGCTCTGTGCGCCTGAACCAAAGAGCAGACTGAGCAAAGCACCGCCCAGAAGACCATGTCACCCTGAGGCAGGGCTCGCAGCATGGGGCTCAGGCCAGCAGCGATAACAGCCATTCCCTATCTACCAGAACAGAGACTCCAGTTTGTGAGGAAGCTGCATTTCAACAAGTCCTCAGGATGATTCAATTCGTGCTGGCGTTCAAGAATCCTTGCCCTGGATCATCCAAACTGCTATGTGAACAGTAAAAACAGCAGAGAACTCAGCTCTCAGTTAAATCTGTTAGCATCACCAATGACACTGGTGGGCTAGAGACATCCATGGCTCAGTAGTTAAGGGCAAACTGGCTGCTCTTACAGAGGATCTGGGATTAACTCCCAGCAACCACATGGCTCTCTGCAGTCTATAACTCCAGTCCCAGATGACCAACACCTTCTCCTGCTCTCTGCAGGCACTACACACATATAGGACACAGACATACATACAGGCAAAGCGCCCACATACATAAAATAAAAGTAAGTAAAAAACGTAATATTGGGTAAGACAAACTTTATTTTGGGGCAAGATCTCATGTATCGTAAGCAGGCCTCAAACTCAAGGATGAACTGAACTTCTGATCCTCTTGTGTCTACCCTTTAACTGTTAGGATTACAGGCATGCTGGGGATGGAAGCCATGGTTTCATCCATGCTAGGAAGAAATCTACTACCGGAGGGACACCCCCAGCCATAAAATGGACTTAAGTGCTGGTGTTCTGGAAGGGCAAGGTTCCTGGTTCTGATGCAGCAGAAGGTCCTGCAGGGGCCTCTTCCGCCCTGTGTCCCCCTCACAATCACCCAAGAGGCCTGCTCACAACACAGTGACCAGTTAGGGCCTCTGTTCCTTCAGCCTCTTTCCTCTAGAAGGCGCTCTAAATAGAAGAAAGGGGGAGAGATAAAAGAGGGAGGTTCCCGTACAGGTGATCTCACCGCTGAGACTAATTACCCGACAGGAACAATTTGAGGATGGGCTTTTTGGCTTGAAGGTCTAGTCTCGTGCTGGGAGGAATGTTGGAGTCACACTGAGTCCCTAAGGCAGGAAGCAGCTAGCTGAAGGTCGGTGCTCAGCTCACTTTCTCTTTCCTTTTTTTCTGTTTTTCTTTTTTTTTGGGGGGGGGGTCAAGACAGGGTTTCTTTGTATTGCTCTGGCTGCCCTGGAACTCACTCTGTAGCCCAGGCTGGCCTCGAACTCACAGAGATCCACCTGCCTCTGCCTCCTGAGTGTTGAGCGCTCACTTTTCCTTTTCTCCTTTTTATTCAGTCTAGAACGCCAGGCCATGGCATTGTGCCACTCACACTCAGGGTGGGTCTTCTCTCCTCCATCAAACCTCTCTGCAACTGTATGCATGCACAGACAGACAGACAGACACACACACACACAAGCACTCACCATAGAGGTGTGTGTGTGTGTGTGAGTGTGTGTGGGGGGGGGGGGGAGTCTTCTAGGTGATTCCAAATCTATGCCAGTTGACAATGGAGATTTACCACTGCAGTCACTAAATTTAAAAACTGGAGGGAGGCTTTTAAGGAAGATGAACTAACTGTGTGGGGACAGATGGGAGACTGTTCAAGGTGGGATTTGCTGAGCCCTGAATAATAATAAATTAAAGAAGGCAAGTTTAATGAGAAAGGGGCTGGTGGGGGATTATGCGAGAGTAAAAAGAACCCAACACAGCCTAGTGTCTGTCCAGAGCTACTGTGAGGGCCTTTCTGGCTTACTGCTTGGATCAGGAATGGAGCCGCAAAGCAACTGGACAGGGTTGCTGACAGCATACAGAACAATGGGTAGTCATATGAATATTAACTCAAGCAGTGGCCATGACATGGAGTATCGGTAGGTTTTTAAATACATGAGCAATCAGGTAACAAAAAGTGCTCCTAGGAGAGATGGGTCTCTTGGGACCTTCCTGAGTGGGGATGCCGAACTGTACAAAGTAAACGAGCTAAGCACTAGTTTGCATCCCCTTGTTTCCTGATTCCGAATGCCATGTGACCAGCCCGCTTCAAGCTTTTGCCACTCTCCCCTACACCCCACACTGCCAACCATGACATACATGATAGAGTGTACCCTTGAATTGTGAGCATAAATGAGCGTTCTCCCGCAAGTCACTCTTGCCAGGGTATTTTATCACAGCAGCTGGAAACAAAACCAAGACACTGCGTTCAACTATTCAACTTTCACTGCAACTATTTCATTTTGAAACACCGACTTTTCTGGAACAAAAGTCAATGGCAAGGTCTAATTTGGGGAGTGAAATGCAGTTTTCTTGCAGCACACTAGATAATGTTAAATACTGAAAAATACGATAATGTGAAGTCAACACACTGGAGAAGCAAGTTTCCTATAGGTTTGGACTAAGACTCCTCCGGCCACAAGAAGAAAGCGCACACATGGTCAATAGGACCCATCTTTAGTCTAGCTCAGGGCTGTAGACATGGCCCAGTAGTTAAGAGCACTGACTGCTCTTCAGAGGACCCAGGTTCAATTACCAGCACCCACATGGTAGCTCACAACCATCTGTAACTCTCGTCCTAGGAGCTGCTCTGCATCCTCCTGGCCTATCTGGGCACTGCACACAGGTGATGCACAGGCATACATGCAGACAGAACACTCATACACAATAACAACAAACATTAATGGAAAAAGTAATCCAGAGCAGATTTAAAGTATACAGGATGGCATGTAAACAGTACACACAAACACTACATATTACATATGGGTCTTGAGACTCTGCTTGACATAGTCATCTTGAGCCTCTGCGGTTTTGATGTCCCCAGAGGGTTCTGACACCAATCTCCTGGGAAAACAAAGGGCAACTGTGCTTTGAAAATCAAGCAAAGAAAAAGCATGCTGTTGTGAGCATCCAAGCTTGCAAGCTCGACAGTTAGGGGCCTAGGGTAGCACTCACTGCTGGATCCTTAAGACTTGGATTCTAAGTGCACCCTGCCTTTGAAAAGGTGAACTTAAGTAATTCCAGATGCTGAAATAGCTCTCATAAGCCCAGACAGCTGCAGTGGCCAATTGCAGCCATCAACAAAGTGGCTCTACACTTCCTATATCAGTGATTTCAAGAAACTTGTGCTGGAAATGGGGCCACCGGCTCACACTTCTAAAAGCACCACCAGAGGCTCTGTGGATGAGACACAGCAGTTTTCAGAGCAGGCTGAAGGATAAAAAGCACAGTGATGTTCTTCCAAGCATGGACAGCCTTAAGGGAAGTTATTACATGGGTCCTACAGCTGTCATCCAGGAAGGCCCGTACATCAAACGAGAGAAGGACAATTTCATTTGAATGTTTCCTTAGCTGCTGTATTAATAAAAGATAATGGAATACATGGTAAATATATGTTTGACACAACAAAAGCTTTCCATCTCTCTCGATTATTATTGGATATTCGAATCCAAACAAGCTAAACCATCCCTCAAACAGCTCAGATCACAGAGCTGGGTAAATATTAGCTTAGCCTGCCTCCCAGCTGCTAGCCCAGAGTTCAATATGGCTACACATTCAGGAGAGAAGAAAGTGCAGTGGCATTTACCTCGAACTTTAACTCGCCGATCTACTGAACCCCCATATCTGGTAAGGTCCATCGCTTCATGAAGGTATCATCTCCCTATTCACCGAAACAAAGGCCCACTTCAAGGGATGGGGCAGTGATGAGCCTGAACTTAGGAACCAATTGTAAAGGAGTCTTCCTCCCTGGCGACCCAGAGCAAGCAGATCTTCGGGTTATATGACATCTGTATTCACAGAGGATAAACTACAGACAAAAGCACTCTGGGTGGGGCTAGTCAGATGGACTGACAGGTAACTCTCCACGCCTGACTATCTTCGTTCAGTGTACCACCCCACCCAGTGGAATGAGAGAACCAATGCCCCAGAATGGTCTTCTGACCTCTGAATGTGGGCCATAGCCCCTCTCATGCATTAACCCCAAACATACACAGAACGACTAGAAATGTAACTACAAGAATGGGTAGGGTATACTGGTTAACCTTGACCAAATGAATCACTAAGGAAATCACACACACACACACACACACACACACACACACACACACACACACACACAGAGGGAGAGAGAGAGAGAGAGAGAGAGAGAGAGAGAGAGAGAGAGCACCTGATTTTTCTTTTGTATAACAGTAAGCAAAAGCATCTAAAGAAGGAGAGCTCACCTGCCATCTTGCCACAATGGATCTTTTCAAATAGTCAGTATTTCCTTCAAATTCCTATGACATCCAGGAATAGTGGCAAAGGCTTTTAAGCCTAGTGCTTAAGAGAGGGAGGTAGGTGGATCTCTGTGAGTTCAAGACCATCCTGGTCTACATAGCAAATTCCAGGCTAGCCAGCGATACACAGTGAGACCCTGGTCTCAAACAAACAAAAACCAAATTCATATATGATTACCAATGGAATTCTACTCAATAGCAATGCACTACATTTTTTAGCTGTCTGTCTACCTACTATGCTGGGGACTAAACCCTGGGCCTTGTCTGTGCTGAGCACAAGCTCTAACAGTGGGCTATGCCTGCAGCCTTCCCATTTAATCTAGGAAAACGTCTGTGAAACTAAGTGTCCTGAGTCTCACCACTCTATGGACCTGGCAGCCGGTGGCCACTGTAACCCTCCCTACCTCTCTGTCCTGCTCCTTTTAAAAAATATAACTTCTATTCCTATGTGTACAGATGTTTTGTATGCCTGCGTGCCTATGTGTCCCATGCATGCCTGGTGCCCTCCGAGGCCAAAAAAGGGCACCGGATCCCCTAGAACTGGAGTCTTGCCCTGCTACTCCCGTTCTTAATTCAATCAGAGCAGTTATAGTTTAGATTTTGAGGTTCTGTACAAATTTTTATTTGAAAATTTAAAAAGGGCTCTACTTCTACCAAATTCTTAAGAACTACGAATAAGTAGGCTCATGAAATGTTGGGAACAGGAAGAATCTTAGCCAATGCTAAGAGGGGACCACAGAGAAGAGAGACTTGCTTAAGCTTCCACAGGCCATTAAAGGTAAGATGAGGTTTCAGTCCTGCATGCCCACTACTCCTAGTTCAGAAACCATTCATTCATTCATTCGTTCATTCATTCATTCTCTCATTCTGTGCCAGGCACTGATAAAGATGTTTGAGAAGTCCCAGGAGCTGGAGAGGTGGCTCAGTGGTTAAGGTCACTGGCTGCCCTTGCAGAGGACCCCAGCACCCACATGGCAGCTCACACCCATCTGTAATTCCAGCTCCAGGGGATCCAATGGCCTCTTCTGGCCTCCCAGGGCATCAGGCACACACGTGGTGCACATAGGCAAACCACCCTATACACAAAAGCAGTTACAAACAGACACACCTGTAAGTAATGCAGGCTCCACAGTGCTTCCAGGCTAAAGGAACATAAACAGTAAACACAGCAAGGGGCGTTGAGCAGCATGCTAGGTGATGAGGAAGCAAGACAGCACAGACACCAGAATATGGGGCTCAGGGCTGAGAGGTGTCGATTTCCACAATGCTCGCTGCCATGAGGCACTCATGTGCCCAATAAGGACATGGGTTTGGGATGCCTCTCCCAGGGTCCAGGCTCACTAATTCCGAAGCCGAAACAGTCTAGCCGAGCATCTGTAATTTCCCAGGACTCCACGTGTTTGCTTTTAATGCCATGAAAAGCGAATTAGCATAATACAACAAGCAGGGTGTTAAAACTATTGGGTAAGACTACAAAGCGGAAGTGGAGAAACAAGCGAGCGCTAACGCGGTACAGAGACAGGAGCGTGGAGAACCGCCTGCCAGGCCTATGCTGCCCGGTGACACGGCAGCATCGGGTCTTTCCAGCCTCAGTCTCTGAACCTGTGGAGCCAAGACTGCATGCTCTCCAAGGTCTCATGTGCCATTTGGCCATGCACCGGGAGTAGTCATGTCCACACACTATCTGACTGAAGGGTAGGGAGGAGAGGGATCTGTACCACTGTGCAGCCCCCGGCACCACTGTGCAGCCCCTGGCATGTGCAATGCTCTCAATGCACCGTCCCCATCCGAGAGCAGCAGATGGATTGGTGTTCTTCTCATGCCCCAATAAGGAAGACCACGCCCTCAGTCAATGCAAGGTCAGTCAAGTTTCTTGCTCTGTGTGGTCTACTCTATCCAGTCTCTGGCTGAGGAAAGAGCAAGCACCTCACGATGGAAGCAGCTATTCAAGAGAAGAGGGCTGCAAGAGCATGGGAGGAGCCTTCGAACTGTTTCAATGGCACGGGCTTTCCCAGTGAGATGTGTAGCATGCTCAGACACCTGCAGCTGTGCCCGCACCGAGCAGAGGAATCAAGAACCAAAACACCCAACCTGGAAACTTTTTGCTGAACTAAACCTATTGCCAAGGGCCTTTAACAAGCGCGTATGCTTGGCCAGTGTGCTGGATCAGGCCTACAGTCCTAGCAATAAGGAAGATCAGGAGGCTCAGGGTCATTCTCAGCTACACAGAGTTCAAGACCAGTCAAGGCTACATGAGCCCCTGTGTGGAGGAAGAGGAAAAAAAAATTCTTACGATATTTTATTTCTAAAAATTATTTCTTATACAATAATTACTAGGACCTGTGGAGATGGGTCAGTGGCTAAGAGAACTGGCTGTCCTTGCATAGGACCTGGGTTCAGTTCCTGGCACCTATACAGTAGCTCACAACTGTCTATAACTCCAGTCAAAGGGGATCTGGAGCTCTTTCCTGACTTACAAAGGCACCAGGTAAGTATGTGACACACACACACACACACACACACACACATATGTTAAATCTTTTTAAAAATAAAAAAATTTAAAGTACAGTGAAAAATAAAATAATTATGGAATTGATCAAAAAAAAACTGCCTTTTTTCCCTTTCTTTCTTTCTTTCTTTCTTTCTTTTTTTTTTTTTTTTTTTTTTTTTTTTTTTTTTGGGGGGGGGCTTTTCGCAACAGGGTTTCTCGGTGTGGCTTTGGAGCCTGTCCTGAAACTAGCTCTTGTAGATCAGGCTGTCCTCAAACTCACAGAGATCCCCCTGCCTCTGCTTCCCGAGTGCTGGGATTAAAGGTGTGCTCACCACCACCACCACCCGGCTTAGAACTGCCTAACTTCTAATAGCAACACCTCCATAAACAACCTAAATTTCCAAAAACAATCACATAAATTGTGACATATCCAAACGGTAATAAGATATTACTTTTAAAATGTTAAATAGCTATCTTAAACAATAGCTAATATCAGGGAAATGATACTAATATTACTGTAGGTGGGGACATCTAGATTACAAGGCAACAATACTTGATGCAATAACTCATATTTTAAAAGCTATTATAGAGAATGTGGAAAGATATTAGAATATTTTCTCTGGGGTGGTTAAAGCACATGTAACTCTACACTGAGCACGTATTATTTTTAGAACAAGAAACTTAAAATTACTTTTTAAAAATAAATCCCTATCCTGCCTACCTCATAAAGTAATAATAAAAGCCAATAAAAGAATGAGCTTGTTTATATCCTAAAATGGAATCCCCCAGAGAGAGGTGGCCCTAGGCCTGGTGAGCATGTCATCTCAGGGTTAGCCTGCAGGGACCTGGCATCTAGAGCCCTCTGTTAAAAGCTCTGCCCCCAGATGTGTCCTGGAAAGGCAGGACTGGCTGTGGCCACCATCCTGCCTGGCACCATTGTGCTCAAGGACACACCGATTGGGGAAGAGCAAGCAGTTCACAGCCGGGACAGAAATGGGGGACAAGTGTGAGTAGCCAAAGGCTGCCTTGCCTTCACAAGGTCCCTTACCCTAAGTGTCAAAGGTCACTTTGTCCAGAAAAAAACGAGGCTTGCACCTCCACCATAGCTCTGGCCCTGAGAATGTATATTCATCCTAGATCCCACCATAAAACAAGAAAGGAGGGGAGGCTGGTGAAATGACCCCGGACTTTTTGTTTGGCCCACCATTGGTTTGACCCATTGTATAAAGAAGAATACGCCCTTCCAGGAGACCAGGACTACATGGGAGATCCAGTACCTTCCTCCCCCCCCCAAAAAAGAAATTGGGTAGGCTTGGTCACGATTTCAACACATTAATATCCCTATAGGCACCTAAGTTCAACACAGAAATGAGCTCAAGGCTGCAAAGTGGCCCCGCTAACGGCAGAAGGCAGTTTCTGGCTAGCTGAAGCTGGAATCCCACTGTATCCACACGTTCAGTTCAGTATACTACCTTGTGGTTTCCCTGGCTCTCCAAGGACTCTAGCACCTGATCCCAGGAGCAGCCCCAGGCTCCTAAGCCTTCTATGTGTACCTTTGCCAAGGATTAAGCTGTCAGTAAAGTAACAGAGCCATGAAGAAGTAGAAGTTCACAGTGGGGGAGTCATGAGTCCTTGGCAGTGAGCAGAGGGAGGAAGGGCATCCTAAGAATGTGTGAGGATGCAGGGTGATGCAGAGCCAATGCTGTGGGTGCCCATAAGGATGGCTGCACTCCATCTTGGTACAAGGACAGAGAGTTCAAAGCTGTCAGCAAGCCATAAGACCTACAGGTCAAAGGTGTGGCTGCAGAAGGATGTTTTGGCTGTCTTAGTCTAAACAACAGCAGACCTGAATCTGAGGTGTGGCTACTCCTGACCTCGAGGCTAGGGAACAAAGTTTGGAGCTAAGGTGTGGGTACTGAACCCTTAGGATAAGGGAGGAAGAAAAGTCTGTTTGTTCCGTATACATGATACCATGATCCCCTTTTTGGCTAAGGTATAAGAGTGGTGAAAAGTAAACTCGTGGCATTTCAGTATTGACTGATCTGCCCTCCTGACCTTTATTCTGTCTCTCTGTCTTTTCTTTATCGTCTATAGCTAGCCTTTCCCTCATGCACACTCCCCCACTCAGGTACGGACTTGGGGCCGCTCGGCTGGCTCCGATTGCAGCCCCACGGAGACCGCTCCCGACACAATGCTGTATATTAAAAGTGGCAGCTGAGATCAGGGATGCACACCTGAAGTCCAGCCCCCAGGGGACTGAGGCAGGAGGATCCTAAGTTAGCTTGGGCGGTGTAGCAGGATCCTGTCAAGGAGAAGAACAGGAAGAGGAGAGAAAGGGATAAATAGGGACTGATGTTATGTAAGCACATGGTGACTGCCCGTGTTCACCAGAAAAAGAAGGGTTACTCACAGGACTCAGGTAGCCCGAGCAATGCCAAGAACAGGCACTAGAGTAAAAGTGTCAGCCCTAAAGCATGCACATATAGGTGAGCAACACTAAATGGACTCAGCAGGATGCACAGATGAGCATGTGTGTACGTATGTATATGCGAATACATATATGTGTATATGTGTACATGTACTTTATAAATAATAATTACAGAAAATGAGTCCATGAATTTGGGGAGTAGGGAAGGGGTTGAGATATGATATAAATATATCACAGACCTTTAATCCTAGCACTCAGATGGCAGAGGCAGGAGGATCTCTCTGAGTTTGAGGCCAGCCTGCTCTACAAAGTGTGCCAGACCAGCCAAGGCTACACAGTGAGACCCTCAAAAACAGAAGGGGAGAGAAAGAGAGAGGAAGGGAGGGAGGGAGGGAGGGAGGGAGGGAGGGAGGGAGGCAGGAGAGGTGTAGCTGTGGAGGCGGTACGGCGGTATTCCTATCTTGATTTCTTGCTGCTGCTTGGCTGTAGCCTGTTCTCCTTAGACTCTGACAATCCAGTGAGGGAGGGCCCACATCCTCTTTGATGGTAACTCTACCATCAGGGAGTTTTCTTATCACTCCATAGGAGATGAAGCAGGGGCAGGACGGGGAAGGGAAATCAAGGTGGAGAGGGAAAGAGACTTTCAGTAGTTAGCGAGGACAGCGGCCCTGAGCATCCACACATCCTTTCCTGGGGGAAAGGGCTTCATTACCCACCTCTCTGCACCCACCCACCACCCCCACCTTCCTCCCAAGCCTGCCAGTTTCCAGAACAATGAAGTGCCAAGGTGAATCGGACAGGAGACCGCCGTGGGTAGAGGGGCCCACTTCTCCCCAGCTGCCCTCCTGGAACACTCTGAACTTCCTGCTGGGGCTTCTCAGCTGGGAAGGCTGCTAATGACAGCGGATTAATTTGGGTATTGCGATGCTGAGGTGCCACCTCACTGCATGAATACAGTGTGCTGCTGGCTTCCTCTGGCTCATTCAGGTGTCCCCAACATCAGGCCATCACAGGCAAGTGTGACCCCTAAGGGATGAGGCAGGCATGGGGGCCAGGAGAGTCCATGAGCCAGCAGGGAGCAGGCGATGGGGATATTCCAATGGTGCTGACACAAAGGAGAGGCCAGTCTCTGGGTCGACCCAGCTCTGGCCATCTGGCAGCAGATGGCTGTTCTATTCTAGACCTGGCTATTCCCCTGGAGAAAACCCTTTCCATAATGGCGTTGTCAGCCCCGCTCTCAAATCACACCTCATGCTCAGATACAGCCAGGGCATGCAAACAAGAGCTAAAGTCTCAGCCGCATCCGAAAAGGAGGAGCAGTGGTTTACTTTATACTTTTTCATGGTCTCTTTAAAGGATTTTATCTTGCCTGAACACATAAAGGTAAAAATAATATAATGTGTATATGTGTACATGTACACAACTGTATGTATATTCTCTCTCTCTCACACACACACCGACACACACACACTCACACACACACAAGCGTGCACACTCACACACACACACACCGACACACACACAAGCGCGCACACACACAAGCGCGCACACACACACAGACAGACAGACACACACACACAAGCGCGCACTCACACACAGACAGACAGACACACACAGACACACACACAAGCGCGCACACTCAGACACACAGACACACAGACAGACAGACACACACACACACACACGCGCACACTCACACAACACACCGACACACACACACACACTCACACACACACAAGCGCGCACACACACACCGACACACACACACACACACAAGCGCGCACTCACACACAGACAGACAGACACACACACAAACACACACACAAGTGCGCACACTCAGACACACAGACACACAGACAGACAGACACACACACACACACACACGCGCGCGCACGCAGAGGATCATGGTAAAGTCCACTGTACACAAGGGAAGAGTCTGGAAGATTGAAATTAAGCCCTACAGAGCCAATGGAACAAAGGCTATGAACAGCAACACTAGCAACACTAGCACTCCGGCTTAGCCCTCCCGGCCCAAGCTGCTCCCAACAGAAGGGCTGAGCAGTGGGATAAATGGGCAGGCTGTGGCAGGAGGGACTAGGGTTGAGATCTGAAGGGGACTGACCCCAGGAGGGGCCCGGGGGGGGGGGAGGTCACCGGAAAGTTTCCTGGGTCCCCTAGCAAGAAATGACAAAGGCCCAGATTTATGGGTCTATTTTCTTTATAGTTAGTTGCTTAATTAAAGGTGTTAACTGCAAGCAAATCACAGGAAAATGGGGGGAGGGGGCCGCGTTAGAGGCGGCTCTCGGGTGTCAAGCCTCAGGAGTGGTCCCCTACTTTCCCTAGCCTGGCTCCCGCTTTCCACTTCCAGGCTAGCAAAGAGGATGAAAGCTGAATTGAAAGGCTCTAGCAACCCAGTTAGGTTCATTCTAGTAGGTTCAACAGGCAAGTTGGAAAAGCATTTTTCAGACCACAAAGAGGCATCAAAAGAAACTCAAGCTGATCTGTGCCCTCAGCATTTCCCTCCAATGTCCCTGGTGCTAACAGGGCCACCTGGGGTAGGAAAAGACAAATGTACTGCCAGGCAAGATGTCTGGGTGGTGGCCCAGCTCCGCCGGCTGGCCGCTGTGCAGCCAGGTGCTTAGCACGAGTTCTAGGGCTCCCATGTGTAAGACAAAGACACTAATGGGCATTTAATATGATTAGCAGAAATCAATGAGACAGCATACACAGTGAGCGATACATAAAGAAAGCTTCAGCAGGGTTTCTCCCTCTGCCCAGTCTTACGTATTTGTCTCTGGGAAATGCTGACTGGTCCTGAGGGTCTTTTTCCGGTTTACCTTCAGCCTTACGCTGGAGAAGGTAGACAGGCTGAGATGTGAGCCAGCAGGTTTACAGCTAAACAGGTACTAGCTGCTTTCTACTTTCACTCCAGCGATCACTCACTCACCCTGTGGAGAAATGTCTGTGCCTTTTAAAAAGTCAGGCTGCTTTATAACTGTCATCGACACACCAGAGTTTTATGGCCATGTTGAAGTCAGATGATGTGAACCCTGCAGCCTGCAGCGAGTCTATTCCTCTCTTATAAACTACTCTGGATACATGGCCCTTTATGTTTCCACATAAATGTTAGAACCAGCTTGTCAACTTCCATGTCCCCAAAAGCTCACGGCACTTTGACTGAGACTGCATTATATCCGCAAGTCAACTTGATCAACCTGGGGAGAGACGAAGCGCTTAGCACCGCTGTCACAGCACTGGGTGGGTGTGACAGGCGTCTCCATCACGCAGGCCTCTTCACGTCTCCAGCAGCGTCTGGCAGGTTAGGGCACAACCACCATCATCACCGTGGCATGTGCACGTGTTTGGGTGATGTCTGAGTGTATGAGTGTGCAAACATCCACGTATGTAGGTACAGGCAAGCAAATCCACAGAGCGTGTGTGGGGGCCTGAAGACAACTTTCAGATGCCAGCCTTCGTGTTCCTACCCTGACTGAGGTAGTTTCTCCACTGCTGCAGAAGCCAAGCTGGCTGGTGCACAGGCTCTCTGATTCTCCTGCCTCAGCCTCCATCATGGGCGAGCTGCTGTGTCCAGCTTCGGCACGGGGTCTGCAGGATGCAAACTCGCTAGCGCGAATACCCACGGAGCTGGCTCTTTGAGCTTGCCAACATCATCTCTGTTTTTACTTCTGTATGCTCTAAATAGCTTATGATTTTTGAGATACGTATAAAAGACATTGCTTTAAAGCTTTGTTTATAATTCTTGTATGCTACTATGTATTTTAAAAAATGACCTCTGAGTCCTGGTTTTAAATACTACTAAATTAAATTGCTTTCTTGGTCTTAATGTTTACTTCACATATCCAGGTTTTCTTCCTTGACAGCCAGGTCAATCCATGAACAGCTTTGCCCTTCCTTTGATTGCAGGCTTCTCACAGCTTTTTTTCTGTTCTCCCACACTAGACAGAGCCTCAAACCAGTGTCAGTACTGGAAAACATTGAGAGAGGACAGAGCCCAAACCAGTGTCAGTACTGGAAAACATTGAGAGAGGACACACTTGCCTTATTTGATTACATTTCGTCTTTTAATTAAGATGACAGCATTTTACAAATGCTCTTTATTAAACTGCATAAGTTCCTTAATGTTTCTAATCCGCTAAAGATTTGTCACAAATGGGTGTTAAGTGCTGTCCAAGATCTTTATGCATCAGTTGAAATTGTTACTCAAGTTTTTCTGCTTTATCTTGTTAATATGTAAATTACGGAGACTTTTAAATGTAAAAGCTAGGATTCCTTCCTCAGATAAAAAGGCTTAGGGTAGCCAGGTGGTAGTGGTTCACACATTTAATCCTACCTAGCACAGCAGAGGTAGATAGAGGCAGGTGTATGTCTGTGAGTTCGAGGCCAGCCTGGTCTACAGAGCTAGTTCCAGGACAGCTCCAAAACCACACAGAGACCCTGTCTCGAAAAATAAAAAAGCAAAACAAACAAACAAGGCTTGGAGTGGATGTGTGTGTGAGAGAGGAGGGGAATGTGTGTAGAAATAGACTCTCAGACCTCGTGCTGATCAGGTGTCTAGCCAGTCCCTGGGCTCTACTTTTTTAAGTACTTTATTAAAGGTTTATGCTTATGAGCGATATTGTGATTTTCTTCCTTTGTAATGTTTTCACTGGGGTTTCATATCAGAACTATATTGACTCCACTACGTAAAGTAAGAAGTGTCCTCTAGCTTCTGAAAAGATTAATATTAAAAGGTGTTATCTCTTTCCTTAAATGTTTCATAAGACTTATTAATGAAACAGCCAGACTACAGAGTTCTATATGGAAAATTGTTATTTATCATTATTGTTATTACTACTATTTGTTTCTCTGTGTAGCTCTGGCTATATTGGAATTTACTCTGTAGACCAGAATGACCCTGAATGAGGAGATCTGCCTGCCTTTGCCTCCAGAGTGCTGGGATTAAAGGTATGTGCCGCCATGCCCCACAAGGGAAAAATTCTTTAAGGATTTGTTCATTTAGAGAGAGAGAGAGAGAGAGTGTGTGTGTGTGTGTGTGTGTGTGTGTGTGTGTGTGTGTGTGTGTGTGTGCGCGCGCGCGCACACGCGCGCGTGCACGTATGACTATGACAGGTGTAAGCTATCCATAGAGGCCAGAGGATGGCATTAGAGCGCTGGAGTTGGAGTTACAAAAGGGCATGAGAAGCCCGGTGTGGGTGCTAAAAGAGCGGCAAGCACTCTTCGCCACACAGCCAACTTTCTAGCCCTCTTTTTACATTTTTAAGTCATTAAAAAAAAAAAAAAGTTGCCGCCTTTATTACCGACCGCCCAGATCCGGACTATCACCCATACCTTTTCTTACTCTTCTTCCCTTTGATCTCTGAGCAGTCCAGTATCTTATCACCAACCATATGCGTGTGCTTGTAACTTACATCAACAGCTCACCACCTAGGAACTCAACTATCAAAACTAACCGCCTTAACGTCCGAGGACCCTCAGCACCTACGGGCTCTGTCATCCGCAGACACCACAAATCCTGGGTCAAAAATGTCAGCATACAAGCCCACCGACCACCTCCATCAAAGGCACGTATACGACTGTGGTGAAATAACCTTTTTGTACATTAGGAAGATGTGTAACTTTCTTACCTTGCTACCTAGGCACCTTACGGTTAATAAAGAGCTGGCTGGCCAATAGCTAGGCAGGAGAGGACAGGAGGGACTTCTGGAGAGAGACGGGAACTTTGGGGCGAAGAGGGGTGGAATTCGCCGGTCAGACAAAGGATAGAAAGGGGATGCATGGTACTGAGGAGAGGAAATGAGTCATGTGGCAGAAAGTAGGTTAATATGGCAGGGTTAGTTTAACTCTTAAGAGTTAGGAACAAGCCTAAGCTAAGCCCAAGCTTTCATAATTAATAATACGTCTCTGTGTCATTACATGGGAGCTGGTGGTCCAAAGAAAGACCAGCTAAGCTACATGTGATCCCAGCTACTCGGGAGGCTAAGGTAGAAGCAGCACCACAAGCCCAAGGCTTTGTCTGGGCTGCTTAGCAAGATCCAGTTTCAAACACAAATATGGGCTGGGGACGTCACTGAGCTTGCCTAGTACACATAAGGCCCTACTTACAGGTCCCAGGACAAGAAAAGGGGGAGGGGGACCTCAAAACTTAAAAAAAAAAATATTTTTCTCTTGTCAGTATTCCCAAACACCTCCTTTCTGACTCACATGACGAATGTGTGCAGTGACTCCTCAAGAGGCTTCTGTTTCTATAGGAGGGCTGGTCTGACAGCAACTGGGAAGAAGGGAAGAGACTCGGGCGCTCCTGACCACATCCCAGGCGAAAGGAACCCTGCCAGGCCACTGGATCGGACGATTCTTCCGGCAGAGCTAGCTCGGTGATGTGGCCGTACAATAATACTTCAGAAAGCCTTTCCAAGCACCTATTCGATCATGCTTACCATGCCAGCCATATAGAATTAAAGTGTGTGTAGAGCAGAACGGTTTACAGTGAGAGAAGGCTCTCTGCCTAACATTAAAGAATCATCCAAACGTGCAGCCGCTCTGCTCACGGCTTGGCACACCAGTGGTACGGAAAGCAGATGCAGCGCTGGCTGAACATCAGCGTATGGCAGCTTCCAGTCCTGGCTCTACTGCTCCAAAAGTGGCTCTCATAAGTCACTTACTCGTGCGGAAAGGCTCTCCTGGCTCTCACTCCCGTGAATCTCAGTTTCCTTACCCAAGAGGGGCACCCGGCTCTACCCATCCTTCCTATATTCATCAGAGCCAGGAGGAAACAGAGAAGTATATATGCTTGGGTGTGCTGGAAGCTGAAAGCGCAAGAGAGATTCAGTAATCATCTGATACTACAGGGTTACGAGCCTTGGTGGGAACGCAGGAGAAAGAAACTGAAGACTCTATACTCTATTTGGCTTATATGTCTATGTGTACACTGTTCAATGTGATAGCTACCAGCCTCACGCAGCGCCTGTCATTGAAAGTAGAAATCCATGTCATGGGTCACACTGAGCACACTTCACATCCTCATCAGCCACACAGGGTCTCAGCCACTATGCTGGCCTGACACAGGTGACCACAGACAGCTGCACTGGACACCACTGGCAACAGGATTTCATACCTCGTGATCTTGTAGCTGCCCGACAGCCTTGCTACTGCGAAATAAATACTCAGCACAGCCCCTTGAGACCAAGGCAAACAGTCTCGGAGCTGAGCGTGAACCAGTGCTGAGGAGGCCATGGGCTCTGAGCAAAGCAGCGCGGCATCAGTTGAGGGAGTCAGGAAAGGCTGATGTTGCTTCTCAGCTTTGCTTACTGCTACAGACTGGGGACACTGCAGCCAAGGGGAAGTAAGTGTCCCACTGAGAGTTGGCATCAGAGTTCAAGGGGGAACCCTGACATCTAATAAAACTGGCTTTGCAGCAGGGTGTGGCTTTCAATAGCAGCTCTGTCACTTACTGGCCACAATCTCAGAGTCTCACTCTCCCTATCTGCAAAGTAACTCTGCCATTACTGTCATGAGGATTGAAGGGACAGTGGCATCTAGAAAGTACTCAGCAGGGGCACCTGCCAGCCACGGTGAATGTAACTTGTTAATGCAAATGCATTGCTCTTTACACCACACCACAAACCCTGACCGGGGAGACTGTGGTCATCACGAGCATCATCATCACAGAGCTGGTGCGTGTAGGAAGGAACAGCTTGGTAAAGAACGTGAGGGGGGGGGGGTGGGCAGAATGGAGAACACACTGTTCAGCAGTAAGGGTAGAAGAGCTCCCACAATCCCACACTGTGGCAGAAACTCTACCCTGAGACGTGCAAAGGGAAACATAGCACGTATGTGTCTGTGTGCTCTTCCCCCTCAGTAGGTACCCAAGGAATGGAAAACTGTTTGCATTTCTATGCCCCTCGTGCTGAGTCTACCTGAGGAGCCCGAACTGTGGTCCTCACAGCACTTTATACCGCTCCCCCGAGACGGACCTATCCAAGCCTGCCTCAGACGCAGGGACTGAACTCTCCAAGGCTTCTCTGAGTGCCTACCATGTATGTGCCTGAGCCCCTGACCTCCTGCCTCATGGGTATGATATTCATAAGTATGGTGGGTGACCACTGCCTCCGTGGATCCATATACTTCCCCAAGAAGGCCACCATGCATGAGACAGACAGATGATACGACACAAGGAGACACTAATAGGAGAGGCCCACTCTAAGTGAGCAGAGATCTCCGTCAATTCACCGTGGCCTCAAATGCCCGCTTTCTACAATGTAAAGTGGCCTCCATAGGCTCATGGGTTTCAGCACTTGGTTCCCAGCTGAGCAGATGGTGCTGACTGAAAAGCTGTGCAATGTAGCTGGGTTTTCTTTCCAGCCTGGTCTCACAGCCGATTAGCCCCAAATAAGCATACGGAGACATATTAATTACAAACTGACCGATGGATCAGGCTTCTTATTGGCTAGCTCTCTCTTAATGTCTACTAACCTACGTGTTTCTGCATGGTCTTATCTTGTCAGAGAAGGGTCCAGACCCGTTACTCGAATTCTCAGCTATATTGCATCTCCCTCACGACCTCTCTCTGCCTCCTCTCCTCAGCATTACTCCAGCTACAGCGGAACTTGAAGGAGGTGGAGTTTTGCTAGAGGAAGTAGCTCACGGAGGCCGGTCCCTGAGGCTTCACAGACTGGCCCTATTTCCTTCTTCCCTCTGCTCCTAGATCCATGGTGCAATGGGACAGCCCAGCCTGAGATTCTGGCAGCCATGCCCCAACCACGATGTGCCGAATCTCAGCTGGAACTGTGACCCCAAATAAGCCCTTTCTCTCTTGAGCTGCTCTTGTCAGAGAGTTTTCTCCCAGAAACAAGACAGTGAAGAACCTTCTGAGTCTCCGACTCGCCTCTGCTGTCCCAACTTTACTAGAGTGTCTCAGGGAAGAAGAAAGCCATGGTGGCTCTGCTCAGACCTACAGTGTGTCCCTGAATGGCTTTGCCCCACAAGTCCTGGCGCCTCTGGACAAAGTGAAGGCTCTGTGTTCTCGCTATCCCATGCCAAGACAAGCTCCTTATGTAACCAATGGCCCCTGAGCATCTGAGTATGAATGACTGAGGAAGAACACAAGGGCCGTGAGAGCGATTCACATCCAACTCCAGCTCCGTGACAACTAATTGCATTTCCCAAAGAACCACAAGGAATTAAGATTCCCTGCAAACCTGAGGCAATCTACTAACAAAATGCACGCTTGAATATTTTTGGGTTTTTTTGCTTCATGGTTTATAAAATACTTTTACATTCATGGCATCACCAGACAACAACCTGGGGTGGTAAAAACCCGGTAAATGTCACTATATTTATTTGACAGATATAGTTTGCCCAAAGATCAAGCCAGAGTATAAACATTTTTGGGTATTTGTTGGGGGGGGGTATTTTCTTTTTCTTTCTTTTCTTTTTTGAGACAGGGTTTCAAGTATCTCAGGCTAGCCTCAAACTCACTAAAGCCAAGGATGACCTTGAACCACGATCTTCCCACATGCACTTACCAAGCACGAGGATGACGGCCACACACCACCACGCCCAGTTTATGAGGTGCTGGAAATCGAAACCAGGACTCGTGCGTACATACCAAGTGAGCCGCACGACCCACCCCTCAGTGTAAGGTCCTCCCCGACCCTGTCCTTCCTCACTTGAACCCTGATAGTCAGCAGGTACGTCACGGAAGCACAGCACGGAGAACACGCTCAGGATGACGCAACTTTCCCTGGGAAAGACCTTTCTTCACCCCATCTCACTGTGCTGGCTGTGGCAACACATGTATTTTGCTCAGCAGCCACGAGCAACCTTTCCAGGCCAGCTGGGTTTCCTGATATGCTTCACAGAAGATGTCCCTACATGGCCTCCCTGCACCTGTGGTCAACCCTCCCCCGGCTCTGTCTTCTGATTTGACCTCCCACACAGCCCCCCAAACATCTGGTCCTTCTGAATAGCCAGAGGCAGTGTGATCACCTGCTGGAGTAGCTGTTTGCTTGCTAAGGTGTCTCTGATTGCTTCCATTCCTGCTACATGGCTGGTCTCCTTACCCTACCCCCCAGCTCCCCACTTAGATGACAACAGAGAGCCAATAAAAAGGCTTTCTTCCAAACAGCAATCTGCAGCTGCAGGAGATGGCCATCAGCACTGACAGGGTTCCCACAGAGAACTACTGCAGCACGGAACAGAGTTATGTAACCAGGCAAATGTTAATCTCCCCCGTGTGGTCTCTACTCAGTAGCCATCCGACCAACCAGGGGCCTTGGGGTTCTGACGGCTGCACATGGGCCTGGCCTTTAATCGCAGTACTACAGAGGCAAAAGCAGGTGGAATGCTATGAGTTCAAGGCCAGACTGGTCTACATAATGAGTTCAGGACAGCCAGGGACAGGTAGAGAGACCATCTCAAAAACAAACAAACAAACAAACAAACACAAAACAAAAAGGAGGAGGAGCAGAAGAAATGAAGGAAGAGAAAAAAGGAAGAGAGGAAGGAAGGAAGGGAGGGAGGGAGGAAGGAAGGAAGGAAGGAAGGAAGGAAGGAAGGAAGGAAGAAAGCTCGAATTCTAATTGGTCTTAAAAATAAAAACCCGGAGTGAGATATGGTATCAGAGAAGCAGACCAGCCAGTCACTAGAGTCAAACCCTCAAACTGGAAGGGCTAAGCTCCTACCTCTAGGAACCCTCAGACTGAATGGGCAAGAGATCTTGTCCCGTCCCACCCCCACATTCCTATCTCCACCTCCCTAGTGCTGACATTAAAGGCAAGTGTGTGACTCCCAAGTGCTGGGATCAAAGGCGTGTGCCAGCAAGGCCTGGCCTCTATGGTTAACTAGTGGCCGGCTCCACCCCCCGATCTTCAGGCAAGCTTTATTTGTTAGAGCACAAACAAAATGTCACCACAAGAGAAAGAATAAGAAAGAAAGAGATAAGGTCTGCTTTTGCTTCCTCTGAAGAGATAGCAAAGGCCCTTTGAGGGTACCCCCAGGTCTCACCTAGTACTCAGAGCACTGGAAAGCAGAGGCAAGAACAGGGGGTGAACAATGTTTGGGGAACACAGTGAATGTAGGGCTGGGTCCTAAGGTAGCCATCCAATAAAAAGCAGCCCCAAAGGCCTGGCACAGAGAGGCTGGATTCCGGCCAGTGCCAAGATGGGAGAGTTTCCACTTCCTTCGAGCAGGAAGCTCCAAGCAGCAGCCACCACAAACCCAGGCTGACAGGGCAGCTTGGTATTGAATGACCAGCCACTCAGAACAAGGTTCCAAACAGTGGCCAAGCTTTCAGAACAGAGCCCAATCCCTGGGCGACAGACCCCCAGACTTCCAGACATTGCTTTGGTTAGGGATGTTGTGCAAATGAACGGCTGGAGAGGCCCACTGTTATGGATGTGACAGGGGAAGGTGTTTGGTAAAGGCAAAGGTTCATCACAGTCTACAGCTAAGATACTAGCTCTAAGTGTGAACAAATTCTGGACCCAAACTCTAAAACAGGACCAAAGACAAAAGGGACAGAGGATGTGTGGGAGAGGGCTGCATGGACACCAGCTCAATGATGCCAAGGAAGTGGGCAAGACCCCAAGCAAACAACAAACCTCAACAGGAGCAAGAGACGTGAGTCTAGTGGTACAAAGGTAAACTCGGAGAACCAGAGGAGTCGTCCAAGCAGCCAAGGACAAGAGGAAGGAAAGACCCAGAAATACTGAATGGCATGGTGGCCTCTCTAGTTTGCTATGAACGAAAAGCACAATCCAGGCAGAGAGAAGCTGGGTGCTTAGGCATCCATGACGGAAACCACGGGAAATCAAGGACATCCCTGTAACTATTAGCTGAGTACAGAACAGTAATCAAGGTGATGGGGACAGAGTGGTGAGCAACGCCAACCACAATCCCGAGACCCTGGTTCTACACCCACGGCTGAGACTGTGGGCTGTGCTTGGCGCCTTTAGAAGCAGGAGCCAGGACTCCCTCTCTCTCTCTCTCTCTCTCTCATTCTCTAACAGCCTTCCTTAAACAGATATCCAGTAAGTATTCCTTAGAGCAATTTGTATTTTTTGTGTTTGGATTGTTTGTTGGTGGTTTTCCTTCCTCCCTCCCTCCCTCCCTCCCTCCCTCCATCTTCTCCCTCCCTCCCTCTCTCCCTCTATCTCTCTCTCTTTCTTGATCGGGGTTCTTATGTCTGGGGGTATTTTGAATTCTGTTAGTTTCTTTCTGTCTTTTTTCATTGCTAAGGATGAAACCCAGGGACTTGGGCAAGGACTCTACCACCAAGCTACATCCCCTCCCATTTTCTCTCCTCGTTAAGGATATTCAACAAACCAAACAAGAACATGGACACATTTTTATTTTTAGTTGGTAACAACGGGTTACCAACCATCGTGCTGTCACCATGCTGAGAGTAGGTGACGGAGGTCCAAGCCAGAGAAACACTGGGAAAGAAAGCAGTTCTAGCCCTTGGCCAGCCTGGCCTCGTACATCCCACTCAGCCTTTCTCTTACTACAAGCGACCTCCTTCCAACCCTCCCTGCCTTAGCTTCATCTTCAACTTCTAGAAGATTTAATTGCACCCCGGGACAGCCCAGCTTTCAAGGTCAAACGCAACAAAAGATGGATGGCCAGCTCCAGGGTGACCCTGGGCCAGTCACACTCCTGCAGGGTATACTGGAGACAGATGAGGTCTCAGAGGCTTGAAATCAATGCTGACAAGTTTCCTTTGCTGCTGAGAAAGCAAGCCAGAGGCACCCTGGGACAGACACTGAGGGTTTGGCTCCCTCAACGGGAAGTCACACTGCCTGGACCTGTGTAGAAACTGGCTGCGGATTACTGAGCATCCAGGGTCCTCGCTTTCACGGGGTCTCGTTCTTAGAAGCATTCACCATGAGATACAGGACTGAGCTTACTATTCCAAATGATGAGAGAAAAGGCCAGCTCTGAGCTGTACTTAACAAAACCTGTAACTAAAGCATACAGTGGCTTTGACTCTCATATATTACCTTACAGTGAACATAAGCCCTGATACATTTTGTTTGCATTTTTCCCTAAGGGCAAGCGAAGGCCGAGAAAGGCTTGGATAGCCACAAAGCTATGTAATTGACAGTCGTAGAGAAGAAAGTCTAACCTAGATCTTGTTCCACATTCCAGATGCTGTGCGTCAGACCTCACCTCCAACTCCAGCCAGCACAGTGCTTTGCAATAATCATGAGTCAATGTGCCGGGTGGTGGTGGTTCACGCCTTTAATCCCAGCACTCGGGAGGAAGATGCAGGCCGATCTCTGTGAGTTCAAGGCCAGCCTGGACTACAGAGCGAGTTCCAGGACAAGCTCCCAAGCAATACAGAGAAACCCTGTCTCAAAAATCATGAGTTAATGCTGCAGCCCTTACCGAGACTGTCCTTATTTATCCTAGCTCTCTTCCTCAGAAAATGCTGCCCCGATTCTGGAGAGGACTACCTACCACCCAGTAAAAACTAAGACAGCCAGACAGGAAGATGTTGAGGAACAGGACAAGAATGCGTAGTAAGGGAGGTGGTGTCTGAAAGCCAAGTTCAAGTCCCCAGTCTACCAACCTCTTGAGACTATGAATGAGTGTGAGCTTTCTCTCAGAACTGCAGGTCCCTCGGCTCCAGGCTGGCAATGGACTTGCCACCAGTCGGTTAATGATGTCTTTGACCTCTCCTCGCTAGAGAGCCAGCCACTAGACTGTGCTAGATGAGCCCACTATAGAATAAGGTCAGCTGATCCTTCTGGTGGCTTGAGCTCATGCCTCAGCTGCTCACTCCTGTAGACAATTTAGTGTTTGATCTAACCAGGGAGGTCTAAGCCGCCCACCTGCCCTTGTTGGCATACTACTGCTCCCAGACCAGCCCTAATTACACAAAAATAAACAGAGCCATGCCTCTCCTCAAGATAACTCCCAAGTTTAATTTAAGGACACACGTACTGACTACCATAATATTAGTAAATACTGTATTGTAGAACTGGCATCAACTTCATCTTTTACTTGTAAATTCTCAGTGCCTTGAATTGTGTATGACCCAGTAGGGCATGAGAAACATTTCTGAAGTAAATAAATACACCATGCAGCAGGATCTCAAAGGGTACAGTGCCAGAGGCATTTTCTTCTCTGCCTCAAACCTTCACTTTTGTTCTACCTCTAGGCTGAAAGGGAACTGACCCTTTCGCAGGGATCTTTGCGCCCATCTCCATGGTGGATGGGCTCTGACTCCCCCTCCCCCAGACACCTATGCACACAAGTTTCCTCTCCCCCCCCCCCACTCCCTTGCTTTGGGCCTTCTGACACACCTTGGCTTCCCTGTGCTAATGCAAGCCAGGATTCCGGTCAGGGTGCTGAGCCTATCTCCTGTGGAGACTTCACCTCTGCAAAGGGCATACACACCTGAAGCCTCAACCCCCACACACCATCATTCCCAGTTGCCATGCTCCTGTATCCTCGCCATCAGCAAAGCCTGTATCCTTTTCTCCACACGCAGCCTCCCTGACCTCCCAGCTTCTGGGACACGGCTGTGACACCTTCCTCTCTCCTGTCAATACTCAGTCTGTTTGGCTGCTGCTCTTCCTCTGCTTGCCTCCAAAATGCCAGTCCTTGCCAAGATTCCCCTGCTACTTGCATTAGCTCCCTTGAAAGCCAATTTAACGTCAAGACTTCCAACCCAGGAAGCCTTTCCAGGCACTAACCCCACCCCAACCTTGCAGCATCCAACAAAACCACAGGGCCTGAAATGTCAGGACAGAAAAGGCCCCCATGGATACGGGGTAGGACAATCATATTTTCACCCGCAGACGCTCTGTAGCCTTTGTCACGGTCTGCTTGTCCTGCAATGAACTTAACGCTGCTATTCACTCACAAGATCCCAGGACAGGAAACGCTCCACTCATAAATACCCTGCTTGCTAATATGCTGTTCAGAGCATCTGCTCCATTAAGAGGAACCAGAGGTGAACAGGTGTAAGTGACGAGGCGCTTACAGACGACTATGAGCCTCTTCACCGGAAGCCCCGCATACGACCAGTGCAGCACAGAGGCAGAGCCTTTCTGTGCTGGCTCTGCAGGCTGCTGGATGGCCAAATGCCTCAAAATGTGGCAACACACTTTCCCAACTTGCTGGGGCTTAAGAACACAGCCTAGAGGAAAGGAGAGGTAAAGAGGCCACACATCTCTAATCCACTCATTTTTCCATCTGTTCAATCAGTAAACACCCACTGCTCTAGTTAGCTTTAACTCTCAACTTGACACCGCCTAGAGTTAGGAGAGATGAAAGCTATGAATAAGGAACTGCCTCAATCAGACTGGCCTGTGGATATGTCTCTGAGGGACTGCCCTGAGTATTAATTGATGGAGAAGGGCCAGTCCATTGGCGGCCATGCATCCCTAGGCAGGTGGTCCCGATCTATGTAAAGAAGCAGGCTGAGCATGAACCTGTATGAGAGTCACCTTCCTTGTGAGTGAGACCACACTGTGAGATAGCAAATATTCCTGCCTTCAGGTTCCTGCCTGGCTTCCCTCGGGGATAGACGGTGACCTCAAAGTATAAGATGAACTAAACCCTTTCCTCCCCCTGCCCCAAAGCTGCTTTGGGCCAGTGTTTTATCACAGCAACAGGAAGGAAACTAGGCCATCCACGAAGCACCTCAAAGGTACCACGGAATAGTCTAGATACTGAGACTGCAACTTTCAACATGAAAGACAAGGCCTTTGCTGCCCCAGACCTCCCGTTCTAGTGAAAAGAGCAAAATGCCAAAGAAAGACTGAGCAGGCGGCTCTGCCTCTACCTCCTGTCCTATTCCCTCTCCAGCATGGCTTTGCTGTCAGACGGCTCTGTCCTGCACATCCCCATGGGTAAATCCATTGCCATGTCTGCTCGCTACCTCCCCGCTCTAGCACCCATGCGCTAGCTTCTAATCCCCAACACAACATGCTTTGGCTGGCTGTTATGGCCTTGGAGAGCACAGCAAGGGCCCTGCTCTGGGAAAGACGTAGAGCTGCCAGGTCCTCAGCTCCTGAGACCTCGGGTTCCTCTGGCAACAGCACTGATGCTTAGGGGTTCCTGCCAGAGAGCCACTCGGGCGGGGATGCTTTTTTTTTTCAGGTTGTGTTCAATTCTGTCAGAGCCCTCCGGACTCAGCTGATTGCTGGTGGTAGATTTCTGTGTTATTTAGGGCACCGAAGTCCCACGGTCTTGACACAAACTTAAAATTAGAAATGCATTAAATATAGGAGAGGAGGAAGGTCATTCAGGAAAGGCAGCCTTCTGGGAGAGCTGCAGGACAAAGGCGTCCTGGAAACTTCCAGGTTCATTAATGGGTTTTACACAGCATTCAAGTGGTATTTCTCCTTCAGAAATAACACGGTGGAAAGCGTAGGGGACAGGCTCAATCCTCAGCTAACACAGCTGAGTGAGTGACTCGGCAAACTAAAAATAGCTCCTTTCCCACTCGTTCCGACAGATTTCACTCCGACCCTGTGTGCAGGTTGATCCTCTGCAGCTTTTGTCCTGCCCAAAGGAGGGCAGGGGCTTGAGCTTCCCAGTGGCCCAGTGTCTGTCCCCACGCTTGTTTAATTCCACGGCCCCTGCTCCCGTGGCTGTGTGTGGACACACGTGCATGTGCGTGCTGAGATTTGGTGCTCCTCAACCAAACGTGGGCAGAATTTAAACCAGGGATATGACTCAGGGCTGTGACTGCAGGCTGAGCCCAGGCAAGCCCTCAGAAACACTGGCAATCGGGTCATTTGTCCCGCGTCCCCTCTCCCACCTCCTAGCAAGCCTCTTCAGGCCCCAGTGTCCTTGGTAAATGGAAGCCACCAGCCCTCTTGAGGCCTAACTTCACAGGATCACGCATGCCAGGCTTTGTTTTCGCTACTGTGCCCGGGAACGGGACTGGCCGGACAGGCTCAGGCACAGGAAGGCACAGCAAAGCAGCGTGTTTTAGTTCCCGCTGACCTCGGCGGCTTCCTCCACTCTGTCTTCACCGCTTCCTTGCGCCTCTCTCTACAACACTTTCACCCCACACAGTTTACTCAGTACTGGAAAGTTCTCTGACTACTAACACTTGTGCAGCTGACAAAGGAAAGGAAAAGACATCAAAGTCCAGAAAGGGGGAAATGTCAGAGACCCTGGTGAGGTGGAAAGGTAGAACACACACACACACACACACACACACACACACACACACGCACGCACGCGCACACACACGCGCACACACACGCACGCGCGCGCGCACACACACACACACGCACGCACACAGCAGAGGCAGGTTAACAAGGAACCCAGACGGGCAGGGGGTAACACCAGGCCGCAGGAGTACGAGCCAAATGGCAAGCTCTGGGTAGACCACGCAGAGCTAGAAGGCATGAGAGCAGAGCAGGCGCCCATCTGAAGCCCACACTGGCATCATCTGAGGTCCTTCCGTCTAACTGCGCTAGAGACAAGGAGAGAAGTCAAAAAGGCAAAGCAAACCAAATAAACCCGAGGCTCAGACCTCTAGAGGAACCAGCATCTCCGGGTTTGCCAGGGTCCAGCTGCCATTTGGGGTTAGTGACCAAAGCTTCGAAACTGACAAGCTCCAGAAGTGAGGGTCATCATGAACTTCAGGAGTATCATGGCCAAGAAAAAAGGGAGAGAGATGCAAGAGACTCTTAGATCTGTCAGAATCATGTGCACCAGCCCATGTCCTAGGAAACTAGGAAGACAGGAGAGAAGAGCTTACCCAAATTCACCATCAGGGAGGAAACAGAGTGAGACCCAACGCTAACCTGCAGCCTGGGTCTTACCCCAGGTCCTCGGAGGCAAGCCAGGTATCAACTCCAGCTGCTGAGGCCCCTGTGCACCCACTCAGTACTTCTCCCCAATTGTGAAATGCACGGTTCTACCCTCGGGTGCAAGTCGGAGTCAGTGCCCATGGGAAATGCGCGATAGTCCACTGGGGGCTTAGGAAGCACGGGCCGCTAAAATGTATGCTCAGAGTCACTAGCAAACAAAGCGGCTCGTGCACTGTGCTGATGTGTGTGGTGGTGAATCCCCCGACACTGTATGGCCTCTGGAATTGCCCAAAGGAAGCTAGACAGAACTAGAATGTAAAACCAGATAGTGTGGGCACACGCACTAAAGGAAAACCACCCAGACTATAATCCCACATAAACTCCATCCCCAGATGAGACAGTGCTCAGAATAAAAGAATCTACACTTTCAGGCCATTAGAGGCTCTGCTGCCCAGACTTGAGAAGTTTTCATCCAGGAAAGGGCACATGTTAAAAGGATGAGCTTCACCTGAAGAGAAGGATGCAAGGGTGGCCGGCACCTTGAGTCCTGGCCCACTTTTGAGGCCCCATCCCGAGCCTTGCAATCCTTATTCATACAGCTTTTACTAGTGTGCACACATTCATGGAGATAAGATGCGTTCATTATGCATCCAGCACACTGGTACACACAAATTTCTAGCAACTTTGTGTTCACTCCAGAGAAGAAGGTGGTTATACTGTACTTCCGCTGTGCCTGTCTATGCTTTCCCTCCTGGCTGGGCTCTTGTTCTAGACTCTTCTCTGCAGATGTCCTGCCTCTTATCCCTTGGGCATGAAAACTAATTTATGAAAATTAAAGGCAGTGGTCAGCTATGTATGTCCAACTTAGGTCCCTGTAGGTCCAAGCCCCTGACCATTGTAGCACGTAGCTTAGTATGGCTTTTGTCTTCTCCAAGGCAAATCTGCCCAATACCTACCAGCCTCACTCTCCCTGGGCCTCTGGCAAACAGATGCTAAAGAAGCCAGACATGGGTCTCGACAGGAGACCACACACACACACACACACACACACACACACACACTTACTTTACCAAATGTGGCAGCCTGGAGTCTGAACCTGCAGAGACCCCCAAGGATGCACATCAGCCCCAGAGCCTGGGGCAGAAGAAGAGAGCTCGAAAAACAGCTGCTGAGGGGGCTGGGTTCATGACTCCTTACCTTGCTCCTAAAAGGCACAGCTGCTGGGCCTGGTGGCGCAGGGCTTTAATCTCAGCTCTTTAAGAGGCCAAGGCAGGAGAATCATGAGTTCAAGGCCTGTCTGAGCAACTCAGTGAAAGCAGGGCTGGAGATGCACTGACGTGCTGGAGGCCCGCCCAGCATGCACAAGCACAAGGCCCTAGGCTGAACCCCAGTTCCCGCACCCAGTCATGGCATATCAGCTTCACAGGGCCATGCTTGTACTGCGTCTGCAGCAGTGTGCCGCACTGGGCCGACACAGATCACTGAATGCTTCCAGCAGAAGAGAAGGGAACCGACAGTTACCAAACCCACTGCCTGACAAGAACTATGCATGCTACCCTCAGCCATGCGCTGTGTGTTATGTAAGATCCACCGGAGGAATTGTGACTTGCGTCTTGCCAATAGAACCTAGGAGGAGGCCTCAGTGCCTCTGCTACAAGCCAACCAAAGTTTCAAATGACATGGGAAAGGCAGGGAACGCTAGGGACATCGCACTGTGTACCAGGCTTTCTGCAATGAACGCACTATGCAGAAGAGACTAAAAACTCCACGCCCTCACTAGAGGAGCCAAACAGAACCTAGAGAAATACAGTAGATATCACAGAGATGCTCAAGGCTGTTGCCCTTGAACTTCACCCCTAGAGTCTCTTAAGAAAGCAGTTCAACCAGCTTCCACGGCACAGCTCAATGGCAGTGACATGAACAAATAAGTAAAATAAAAAGGAAAGTATCTGTCTAAAGAATGCTTTAGAAAGTCTCAGAAACTTCCAGCCAGTAATGTTAGATGGCCCTTAAGAAAACAAAACAAAACAAACAAACAATCTCAGAAACTTCCAGCCAGCAATGTTAGATGGCCCTTAAAAAAAAAAAAGCAAACAAACAAAAAAAAAATTTTTTTAATGTTTATTTATTTTGTGTGTGTGTATGTGGTCACCTGTAAGTCAGAGCCCATAAACGGAAGTTGGAGGACAACTTGAGGGAATATGTTCTCTCCTTCCACCATGGGTTTCGGGGATCAAACTCAGGCTTGGTGGCAAGCTCCTTTACCTCAGAGCCATCTCACTGGCTGTCTGTAGTTGTTTTAAATAATCATTCTAAGACCAAGAGGAAACAGCATTTGTAATAAAGGCTGGAAAGAATCACAAATACTCTCTATGACCTTTTACAAGTATGACTCGTGCACGTGCAACAAGAATGTGCTCTGTCAGGGCGGGGGATTGGGAGGGGATTATTATTACTGCTGTACACACTGTCTTTGTAGTGCTATTTAGTGCTTTATCAATCAAAGGGACAGGAAGAAAGAAAAGGTACGCCTCAAGCGTACAGGGGGAAGGGCTCAGGAGAAGGAGGGCCAGATGTGAAGACTAAACAGAACCATCCTACAAACCAGGAAAAGGTAGCCAGGTAGCCCTGGGGAAGGGACGCCCTCCAGGTGGAGAGGGTTGTAATTAGCCTCGAGCTAATTACAGAAGTCTTACTAGTTTATTAATTTTTCCCACAGACTCTGAATGAAGACTGAATTCCTTCCTTAAACTAAGACCATTTCAAAGAAACAACTGTTAATGCGCAATCCTCTAAATGCCCCAGGACTCAGTTTCAGACTCAGATTTCTTTACGGGGGCTGGCCCCCAGGAGTTCGATCAGGCTTCAGGGAGTATATGGGCAACACACATTGGGCTTCTTCTTTTGGTGGGGGTCACACGGGTGGAGGTAGACGGGGCAGGACTGGGAAGTGACGTGGGGTGCATGACGTGAAATTCCCAAGTAATCAATAAAAATTTTATGTTGGAAAACAAACAAAAAGGACAGCAATGAATTAAACTGTAGTGACAGAAACACACACCCTGGAGAAGTTAAGATCCCTGCTTTAAATGTAGAACTTTAGGACATCTCAGCGAGCCAATGTAGCTTGAATAAGCAAGTGAACTACAGCGTTTTCTTCACTGGGAAATATAGGCAGAGGTGCAGAATATTTAGCTCGTATTTAAGGCCTCCGAGATTGGGTTTCAGCCGCTCCCCCTCCTCAGTGCTCCAAGCCCTAGCCCCCATGTTTCCCTCACATCCCACCCTGTGTGACTCTGTTCAAGCTATTATGTCCCCAAAAGTCCTCCTCCCTCTTCCAAATGCTTGCTCAAGTCCCATCCATCCCTCAAGGCAAACCTCAAGCCCACGCCATTCTCAAACCCAAGCCAATCCCTCCAATTCTGGACCCTGAACCTCCCTAAATGAGATACATAGTCCGACTTACGGTGATGAACACCTAGGTAACCAAAAACCAACTTTTCTACCATAGTAAGCCATGAGCTTCTTGTGAGCAAGGATGCCTTCAGATTCCTCTATGAACAGATCACAACACCTGGCATACGGCAGGCCTTCAGGAGACACTTCACCGTGAGACGAGGAAAGTCACCACTTACCTTGGCTGCTCCTGTCAGGCAGTGCAGAGGCAGAGGAACACTGCTCTGCGGCCTCCAGAAGGTGAGCTGTGACGCTTGCTTTCGGGGTTCCTGGCCTTCAGGAGACTCCAGTCTCCTCCCAAGCTGACCGTAGTCCGCTCGACCCCAGGTAAACACCTTGCCAGTTTCTGCAAACAAGCATGACTTGAATGAACATTACATTCTCCAGATGTGCTCTCAAGGGTAAGCAATGGGTGACTAGGAAACTTGTGAATGTTTATTTTGTTATGTTCCAATAAAGAACATGAGCATTGGGCTGGGAGGGCGGCTCAGACTCCTCCCCACGGAAGAAGAGGGCTGAGTTCAGACCCCCAGAATCTGTGCAGACATGAGGCGGTTCATGTCTGCAGTCCCAGCACTCCTAGGGAGAAATGGGAGGCAGAGATAGGAGAATGCTCAGAAGCCTGCGGGCCAGGCAGCCTGGTACCTAGCAGCAAACAAGAGACTGTCTCAAACCAGGGAGAAGAGGAGAACCATGCAGGATTGTCCTGTAACCATGGCATCTCAAACATGCATGTGTATGTGCACACGCGCACGCAGACACACACACACACAGAGACAGACAGAGACAGAGGTTTTTTTTTTTTTTTTTTTTTTTTTTTTTTTTTAAGAAAAAGAATCCTTGAGTCTTTATCACATAAGTGGGAACTAAAGTTGGGAGAAGCTGACCATCCCCCCCCCAAGAACAGACAAGTAGAGAGGACCAGAGCCTGATCCAGAGGAGAGTCTCAAGATGATGTGGCTCTTGCGCAGGGAGGACATCATGGGTAGATGTCAACCATGCTGGTGGCCCTCCCACTCTCTCCCAGCCCTCCTCCCTCCCATTCCGTTTTGCCCAGATGCCTGATCTCAGCTCTCCTTCTTCCTAGCCAATCCAGGGGCCCTGTATCCTCACTGAAGTTTCCCATGCCTCAAATCTCTCAGAGCGTTCCCCCTAGCTCACTGCTGGGTTCTTGCTGTCCCTTCCTGGGGACATATGGACTCCTCCTTTACCCAATGGGGCAATCCTAACAGTCCAAGCGTATCTGTGGGCTAGGAGAAAGGGAGCGAGAGCAGGAAAGTGTAAAGAGCCAGAAATGCATCCAGTTACCCAGCACCGTGTGGGGAGCCAGCCAGTGACGCAGGTGACAGAAAAAAAATGAGGGTTGGAAGAGGGGCAATGGCCCTTCACTCCCCAGATAAGAGACTGCACCAAATTCATTCAGTTGTACCAAGTGCTGCCTTTGTTATTCCAACAGAATTGCAAAATCTGACAAGGCATAGATTATTAACAGATTCTCTGCAATAAATATGCATAACCATGTGCGCCATATAAATTATCTGTGTTTATTTTAACAAAGAAAAATTCTGCTGAAGAAACAAAACACCACGTAATGCATATTAAATCCAAGACAAAGCTACTGTGTTTGGTATCAAAGCTTCATCTGGCCCCACATGAAACATATGGCTTCCAGTGTCAGCTAAGAAACAGCCCGAGACGATGGCAGAAATGTCGGAAGACCACGGGCATGCGGGGCTCTGCAGGCTGGCAGACGCCAAGGCTGAGACACAGAAATCTGACTTCTAGGCTCCCTAGGATAGGAGACAGAGGTCGTTTGACTAGGAAAGGCCCTCCTAGGCTCCTATCTTTGAATGCTTGGTCACCAGGGAATGGCGCTATTAGGAGGTGTGGCCTTCTTGGAGGAGGTGTGGCCTTGTTGGAGGAGGTGTGGCCTTGTTGGAGGAGCTATGTCAGATGAGGTGGGCTTTGAGGTTTCGGATGCTTAAGCCAGGCCCACTGTCTCTCTTCCTGCTTCCTGCTGATTCGGACGCAGAGCCATCAGCTACCTCTCCAGCATCTTATCTGCCTGTGTGCCACCATGTCCCCACCATGAGGACAGTCCACTAACCCTCTGAACTGTAACCCGGCCCCAAATAAGTGCTCTCCTTTATGAGGGTTGCTGTGGTCATGGTGTCTCTTCACAGCAGCAGAACACTGACTAAGACAGGAACCAAGCCCGTACACCGTACAGCCCACAGGGGACTGGGGTGTTATGGCCCCCCGCATACCCATGTGCTGTTCCTTTTCTGCGGCTGGCTACCATTTCCCAACCCAGTGAACTAACTACCACTCCGGCTGTAACCTGGCGATCACAGCTCTACTGAGTCTAAGGTCCTATGAGCCCTCTCTTGAACTCTCAACTTCCCCAGGAAAGATGAAACTTAGCACCTCTGTGTTCTCTAACTGACATGCTGACATCTAACAGTTAAGAAAAGTAAGCTCAGAGAATTGGCCTGTTTGGGGCACACAGATAAGCTGTGCCTCTTCAAGTGGCCCAGACTATGTCCATTATGGCTCAAGTCACTGTAATCATGAAAACCTCCTTCCTCTCGTATGTGGACTGGCCTGAGAATAGTCTGTGCCCAGTTAGCCAGCTATCCCTCTATCTAAGATGGTCAGGACTTATTAACAGACTGCCTTAGTAGGAGAGTCCTGAAGATGACTGCTCTCTGTGTGTGTGTGTGTGTGTGCGCGCGCGCACGCGCTCGCGCACACACGTATGCATGTAAACACAGCCAGTTCCTCCATTGCTCTCTACCTTTTGTTTGTTTTTTTGGTTTTTTGTTTGTTTGTTTGTTTGTTTTTGAGTCAGAGTCTCCCAATAAACCTGGGGCTTGCCAGTTTAGCAAGACTGTCTAGCCAGCAAGTCCCAAGCACCCTCCTGTCTCTGCCTCTCCAGCACTGGAACTACAGGTACACACCACTGTGCCTGGCTTTCTCTGTGTGGGGCGCAAACTCAGGTCCTCACGCTCACACAGCGAGTACCTTACTGACTGAGCTATCTCCCTGACCACAGAAAGAGCTGTGTATTCATACCTGAATCCTTTCTTTCAAATCAAGTAAAACGTCTTACAACTCTCTGTTATTGATTATTGATGTCTGAGACAGGCAAGACTGGCAGACTACGGTGCCGTCATTGTTACATCGCCAACGGCAATTCAACCGCTTCACTTACACAGCACTTGCCACTTTAAAGCACTTTGCAAACATTAACTAATTAATCTTCATCCTCTCTAGGGAAGCCATAGACATTCTAGAAGAGACAAAGCAGAAAGTGGGCCAAACCTAAGCTCAAACCTAAGCTTAGTCCACTCTCCTCCGAGTCTGTTTAAACTAAAGACACTGTACTCAGGGCTCACAAGGGCAGGAGAGGACTCCTCCCATAAAGGGACAGTAAGGGGCAGTCTCCAGGGAGAAAGCACCGCCCCAAGACACCAGCCCCATGAACTCATGACTCCACGGTAGATTAGTAAGTGAATGCCTTGAGAAGTTAGACATCTCGATCGAATCTATGACAGGACAGATAGAGGTTAACCCAATGGAACAGGCCGAGTGGCTCAGTGGCTGAGAGCACTCGGTTCCTGGTACCCGCATCATTGATTCACAGCCACCTGTCAATCCAGCTCCAAACGATCTAATGCTCTCTTCTTACCTCCAGAGGCGCCAGCACTACAAGGCCCTCTCACACATGCACACACACCTGAAGCCTCTTTAAAAGATGCCTGTCTTCTGACCCCTACACTGATGGTGTCTGCAACAAAGATATCCACACGTAAGGAGGCAGAGCCATGCCCCGTGTACACCACAGCTTCTCCCACCAGCGGGACCTCCCAGGAGGCCATGCAGAACTCAGGACTCTAGCCGCATTCAGCATTTAGAATATAACGTTATGTCACGGGGAGTAAAAGAAAATGATCTACACACACACACACACACACACACACACACACACACACACACACGACAATCTCATTAGTGCAAAGCAGACAGACATATGCCCTAAGCTGAAGCTCACTGTCAAATACAAATCGGATCACGGAGTTAACAAATGAACCTTTTCCTTGGAGTAAAAGAGTATGTATTACTGTGATTAAAAAATAGGTATATTAATGTCATCTAAGAAGTGTAAGTATGTGTCTACAGATAAATGATACATGAGAGAGAGAGAGAGATGCCAAAACAGCTCAAAGTGAAGTCAGCGCTGAGACCTAGTTTAAAGGTGTGGCCATGGGAGCCTGTGCGTGGAAAAGACACACAGAAAACAGCAAGGCCAGGATGCAGTAAGAACTACAGAGCATCCTGGAGGACTCCATTAAGCTGGAACTTGGGACTGTCTCTGGTGATGGGATAAATGTCATTTAAGGTAAACTTCTGGGTAAGAAAAGGAGCTGGAGAATGAGGAGGATATGGAGGAACAAGGAGATAAGCAATGCAGAGGAACCACAGGGCCCGTGTGGATGGAGCAGGATCCAAGGAGGAAGTCCGGGCTACAGGACTGCCAGGCTCCCCTGGGCACAGAGAAGTAACAAGCGGCCCCTAAACTCCATCGCTTGCTACCCTTTATCGGTGATAAGGGCTTCCAGCCAATATATGTACTTTCAGTCACTGTATTCAAATGTACACTTGTATTTCACCATTTATACATTGTAGCTATGTGTCCTTACTTTAAAATATACAACATAAGCCCAGCACGGTAGCTGATACCACCTGTATCTGTAGCTAGGAGAGACAGAGGCAAGCTTTGGTGAGCTGCATAGGGATTTCAGGCTCACGTGAGCTACAGTATGAGACCTTGGGTAGCGCGCACACACACACACACACACACACACACACACACACAGAGAGAGAGAGAGAAAGAGAGAGAGAGAGAGAGAAAGAGAATAAAATTTACTAAAAAAAAAAAAAAAAAAAAAACCCAGAAAAATTTAAAGAACATAAAGAAAAACTAGGAAGGAAGCGGTAAGACTCACAGACTCGCGTCACACCCACCTGGGCAGGCAGTGGACCTAACCCAGGTATGGGGCCTCCTGAAAGAGTGTGACCACGCTCTGAGATGACAGCTGGCACCCAGCACTTGTGCAGCACCCACAGCATGCTGGGCACTCTTCTAAGAACATCGTCTCTACACGCTGAGGGCACAGTGTTTGGTCCTGCACAGGCCTGAGAGGGAGGCAGAGATGTACTCATACGGACAAACCTCAGAGGTGTAAGTAAAACGAAGGAAACCAGCCTGGAAACAGAGTCCAGGATGCGCCAGGGCCTAACAGGGTTGAAATCACAGGAAAAGAAGGAGAAACCCTGCCATGGCTTGCCCGGCATTCGATGGGAAGCGGAGTTAAACAGCACAGAGATTACAGCATTTCATGCCCGGTAGGGGGTGGCAGGGCATTAAAGGTAGAATAATCAGATGCAAGAACAAGGGCCTCACCTATAAAGTCTTAAGAACGACTTCATTATTCAGTCACTTAACTGTCCTGAGACCTTTTGCAAACATGTCAGCCAACGTCACATGCTCTTGGGAGGGAGAAAGGTAACCAGGCACAAAGCAGAGGCAGGCAGGTCTACACAGTGAGTTCTAGGCCAGCCAGGGCTACCCACTGAGACCCCGTTTCAAACCAAACAAACCCAAAAGCTCAGGGATGGGTAGCCCTGTGCAGCCAGGCGGGGATGCTAAAGTCCTGTGTCTGCACCCCACCCCCACCCGGCCAGCACTGTCTGCCCCATGGCCACTGCCAGGGGCACAGCCGCACAGCCGGGGAAGGGGCCTCGAGGTGACAGAAAGGTGGGTGAAAGAACACCCACGTTTTGATAGGCTCTGTCCAAAAGGGGAACAGACCATCATGGGTGACAGATAACAATCTAACACCATTCAAAGGGAAATCCACAGGTCAGACAGAGGCAAGACCGCATAGCCGCTCTCTTCATCGCTCCCAATCCCATGACCCCGGGAAGCTATGAGGCCTTCTGGAAGGTGCTATGAGGCCTTCTGGAAGGTGCTCAAGGAAGTCACTGTCAGTCTGGTTCTGGTTGGAATAAGACATTTTCTGGTGACTTGCATGTTCTGAGCCCTTGGAAGTCAGGTAAGGGTGACCTTGTTAAACTCACTTTCTGTCTTCTGTCTTAACTGTGAGCACGGCCTTGCCCCGGAGAAAGCAAGCTGAGCTTCGGTCCACATTTATCTGTCCTGACTGTGGATGCCATGTGACCAGCTGCTTCAAGCGCTTGTTGCCCTGACTTCCCCGTGATGGTCTGTAACTGTGAGCTAAAAGAATCCCTTCCCCCTTGAGTCGCTTTGTAACAGTACAGCAGAAGGGAAAGAAACTAAGACGTGACCTGAGAGTCATACAGCATCAACCCTGGGCTAGGCACAGGGGAAGACCGGTTCCGGTGCCGGCAGGCAACTTAAGAAGCTTCTCTCCCAGTGCCCTGACGCTTCCCACAGGCCTCCATCCTCTGTGCTCCTCCTGTTTACCAAGTTACATCTGAGCTCCACGTCTGGTCAACTCCCACTCACCTTTCACTCCTTAACCCAGAGAACCCCGCCCAGCACTTTGAGAGCATTTGTCTTAACAAAGAAATATGTATTAGAAGTGTTAGGCTATTGTCTGTCTCCTCTAGAAAGCCAGCTCCGTGATGATAATGATGGGCACAAAGTTGGTACTCAAGAAATACCCGAGTCCTGGGGAATCTAACCATCTCTCCACTCACCCCTCTGTCACTTCTACTGAGCTTTGCCAACCATACATGTTATATCTGTCCCATCTGCATAGTCATCATAACGGCATCCCCCGTGAAGGGCTACTTCGAGGGTACTTTTGCATGAATCAGGAAGCCCGTGGTGGCCGTGATGGTTTCAATAAGAATGGTCCCCAGAGGCTCCTATTTCAATGCTTAGAACCAGGGAGAACTTTTCAAAGGATTGGAAGGATTAAGAGGTGTGGCCTTGTTGGAAGAAGTGTGTCACTGGGTGAGGGAGGTGCTGTGAGGCTTCGAGAGGCCACACCAAGCCCAGAGCCCCTCCCTCCCTCCCTCCCTCCCTTCCTCCCTCTCCATCTCTCCCTGTCTCTCTCTCTTTCTCTCTGCCTACTAATCGGGGACAAAGCTCCCAGTTTCTACTCCAGCACCCCCTGCTTGTACCATGCTTCTAGCCATGATGCTAATGGACTAAACCTCTGAAACTGTAGGTGAGCCCCCAATTAAATACTTCCTCTTATAATAGCTGCCGAGGTCATGGTGTCTCTTCACAGCAACAGAGCAGTGACTAAGGCAGTGGTAATATGGCAATATGAGCCAGTGGCACTATTATCCTCCCAAACTGAGCAACATAGCCTGATCAAGGATGCCCATGGTCATACCCACAGATGTGAACAATTCATCAAATCTTCTCAGCCAACCCCGCCCCAAAGCAGTCTTAGAGTCGAAGCCACTAACGATCATAAAGAGGTTCACTGAAAGTGCCATCATGGGATTTTGGACTCCTTCCTTTCTTCCGCCTCATCCCAGGCTGCACTGCCCATCATCCCAGGCTGCACTGCCTCCCATCATCCCAGGCTGCACTGCCCATCATCCCAGGCTGCACTGCCTCCCCTCATCCCAGGCTGCACTACCTCCCCTCATCCCAGGCTGCACTGCCCATCATCCCAGGCTGCACTGCCCATCATCCCAGGCTGCACTGCCTCCCATCATCCCAGGCTGCACTGCCTCCCATCATCCCAGGCTGCACTGCCCATCATCCCAGGCTGCACTGCCCATCATCCCAGGCTGCACTGCCCATCATCCCAGGCTGTGCTGCCTCCCATCATCCCAGGCTGCACTGCCCATCATCCCAGGCTGCACTGCCTCCCATCATCCCAGGCTGCACTGCCCATCATCCCAGGCTGCACTGCATTGCCCATCATCCCAGGCTGCACTGCCCACAAAAGGTCCCTCCTCTCTAAAGCCCGACTTTCCCACCCATAAATGAAGAGGCTCGAATAGACAACTTCTCACACAAACATAAGGCTTCAGTAATGAAGGCTAAAATTCTTCAGGGTCACATGAGTCATGTGCTATTTAATTTTATTGTCACCTTGAGACTCTTCAGTCTGATCAGTGTCATAAAACGAGACATTCCTTCTAATTTTAAAGGCCATCTATACAGTTGATAACTCAAATAAAAATTGGGACTTAATGATAAAACCCAATTTTAGTAAAATTTCCCAAAGTTCCAAAGCCACATTATGCACAATCTCACATAAGAAAGGTTAATACAGGAATATGCGGCCCATTCTCAGTCCTCTCAAGTATAAAGGAGAGGTAACCCTGCAGAGAGACTACATGAAGAGATGACAGCATCGGGAGGGTCTACTTCTCCGGAATGGACTCTTGGGCTGGGGGGGGGGGGGTAGCTGTCAGTAGAGTGCTCGTCCAGCATGCATGCAGCTGAGTCAGATTCCTGTATCACATAAAAACAGGGCGCGCCTCAATCCCAGCCCAAGGAGATGAAGACAAAGGAAACGGAAACTCACATTCCAGGTTGCACAGTGGTCGGAGGCCAGCCTGGGCGGCAGGCAATGCTGGCTCTGGAGCTCTACCTCGCTGACGGGTGTTACTCCACCTTACAAGCAGGTTCGCTCCGGTTAAAATCACACAGCTAGCAAACGGGAAAGCATCAGCGGGCATTAAGGCAGACATTGTGAAGGCACTGACTCCATGTCACAATTAACCCACAGAAGCACCCAATGAGTCAGCTGACCCTCAAATCCGAGATGAGAAAATACATCTAAGACTTTGATCTTAGATCCAGAGCCAGATGTGGTCACAGCAACGTGAGGATGGGACCCAGGCACCTGCCAGCAAAGACAGTGTCTTCAGTCACTGCCCTCAGACAGGACATGCGGACCCCAGCTTCACTTTAATCTAGGCACACTGCCTGTGCTCAGGTTGTTCAGAGTCCTGAAGACACACATCTAGGCTAGAGGCACAAAGGGAGCCAGGCTCGGGAGTGACCTTCATTCTTAACCTACATGGAAAAGGTCAGAGCCCACAACGCATGGGCATTACAGTAACCTACTCCGTTTTTACCACTGCCACCAAGTCAGAAGTCGGGGCCAACCATGACATACAGGGTCCCAAACAGAACCAGGAGCGAACAAAGCTTCAGGAGCCCCCAATCCTAACTCATTAAGTAGCTTGCCCTCCGGTCAGGCTGGAAAGTACAATGTTCCCAGAGACTCGTGCATTTGAACCTGATCTTTGCTGTCTTGGAAGGATGTGGAGCTTTAGAAGATCTGACTGAGCTGAAGGAAATGGCTCACTGACCTGTAGGCCTTGAGGGCCAAAGCACTGCCTGACTCTCAGCCTGAGCTCTCAGCTTCCTGGTCCACAGAGAGGTAGTTGTGCTGAAGGCGTCCCACAGTAGAGGCCAGCCACGCTGGCCACCATACCATTCCCCACCATGATGGACTGTAACCCCTGAATGACACACCTCCTCCATACCAAGTGCTACACTGACACAGACAAAGCCCCTCCCCTCACGGAGCTCCCATGACAATGGAAGAGATATAGCACATGATGCTTGAGATATATGTACATTCTGTAGTGTTCAAACGCCTCCTTTCTTTAAGGAAGAACCGTAAAGTTGAAAGCCTCAGCCAAGGCACATGACAGTAAAGGTTACCTCTGGGTGCCCCTGTTCTGATGAACTCAGGCTTTGTGATGTCTTTCCTTGGCCCGTGGGATTCCTGATCCTTGGGGGTCAAGGGCATGGGGCCCAACAGCACATGAACCTGCTGGCCACACCTAGAAGCCACTTAGCACGGGAGAAAATGTCCTGATTGAGTGGCTCTGCAGAGGTTTCCCAACTCATTCCACACTCGACACTTTTAGATTCTTATTAATAACACTTTAAAATGTAGATTGCTGCCTAATCTTAGCCGTGTAATTAAAAAAAAAAAAATAATCTTGCTTCTCTCCCTCCCAGCATGAAAAGAAACTATACCCTCAGGGCTTCTGCAGCTAAGAATCACACCCTGAACAAAGCCAGTAGGAGGCTCGAGTTGGGGGAGGGGGACCTACAGTGCCATGAAGGCAAGAGGCAAAGCTCAGCGCTTGATTTTAGAGAAGACGAGGGGGCGCGTCCTCCAAGGACACAGGCGGGCAGGGACCCCAGTGTGCTGCCGCCCAGTGGACTCCCCACTACCTAGGGAAGCAGACTGCAAGGGGTTAGAGAACAGGGAGGAAGCCGTGTGGTGGAGCCCACCCCAAGAGCAGCCCTCTCGTCTGATAAAGGGCTATTGGTTTGGAATTCTCAAGGGCCCAGGGGTGCGAGGCTCAAAGTTCTTCTCCCTTAGTCCAGCCTCACACACCATCATGCAAGAAGGAACCTCAGAGCACTCCCAATCAGCCCAGAAAGGAAGGCTATTCGCTTTCTCAAGGTCAAAGAGGGCATATCTAAAAGAACACAGGCTGCCCGTGTCCTAGCACAGGCTGTGCGCAGCTTCAGAGAAGACTACCCGTCAGTCTCTCCGAGCTCTCCTGGGCTTTTCTCAACCGAGACGAGCAGGAAAGCCGTGTGCCCTCACTCACTGCCCAAGTCCTAAGGATGGGCTACTTGGGCGGTCCGGGGACTTCACTATGGAAAGACACATACCCTCCCCTCAACCCTATCCAAGTTCTCCTCTCCAACCCTAGGCATGGCCCAGCCCTGGGCATCACCTTCAGTGTTTGTCCATTAGAAATACCTTATCAGCAGTTTTCATCTCTGAAGTTTAAAAAAAAAAAAAAGTGAGAGAGCAGAAAAATGGCCAAGAACTGTGCCCAGCTGCCAGGGACACCATTGTCTCCACTAATAATAGGGACTCAGGGCGCCACAGCTGAAGGCAAGAGCTAGGAGACTGCAGCCCGGGCGAGCAGAAAAGAGCTGGTGGTGTGTCGTCCCCCCCCCCCCCCCGCAACAACACACAGCTCTTCACGCAGCCCAGCCGGAGGCCTCATTTTGTACAAGGGAAAACAGGCTAGAGCCATGAACACTGTAGAGCATACCCTCCGCGTGAGGGAGCCGGCGTCTCACTTCTGAAAACTCAAGAGATCGCCTCAGCTACAGTATCTACACCCTCGGCTTCCCCAAGGATGGGCTTTCTATAAGTGAGAGACCTAATTAGGGTCTTCGCACTGGGAAGACTGTGATTGTGCCCATTGCTTGAGTGGGCACAAACTCACCACGGCAAGAACAGAGAGGGGCAAGGAGCCTACCTGGAGAGGCCAATCAGTGATCAACCAGTGAGGATGTCTGCGGACATGACAGCACATGGTGCCTCTTTAAGTTATTCTAGCCCCAACTCTGGGAAACCGTCCTGGGTTCTCTACGAGAGATGAGTATACAAGATGTGGTTCAGAGAGAGCCAAGCGGCAAGGCAGTCAGGTGACGCACTGGCAGTGGCTTGCGGGACTTGCCACAGCGATGAGCATCATCCCAGGGACCACTGAGAACCCACTGTGTGTAAGGACCCACCAGGACCTTTGGGGCCACAATCATTTCAGAGAAGGGGCTTGGAAGAAGCTGGGACAGTGGCCCCCACTGTGGAGGCTGCTGGGTAGTGTGACCAGCACACACTTACATGCGGAGGGCTTGTCTAAAGTCCACAGTGGGGCAGACTGCCCTCTCCTCTCAATCTGCCCTGTTTTGTTTCCATTTGCCCCGCAGGCCCCAGAATAAACCGTCTTCACCTGCCGCCCACCTGCCAAGAATCTCCAAAGCACTGGTGCAACTTGTGTGAAATCTGGACACCGTTTCAGACTGCCTCACCTGGCAGTCACCTTTGGTCCCAGCTGAAGCCATTAGCATCCTCAGAAGGATGAGCTCGCCATGCCTGCAGACTGAGAGAGCACCTGCTGTTGTGGAGTTTTCCTGTCACAGGCTCAGCTCCAACCAAACCAGTGAGGAGCTGTTACTATGGGCCATCTTCCAGGACCCGGAAACAGCATCGTTACATAAGGAGCTGGGATAATGAAGTTTATTAAGCTAGATTCTTCCTCCGGAGAAGACAAAGCATTTGAAGCCTCCCTGTAAAGAAAGAGGCAATGCGGGGAACACAAAGAGCCCACCAGGTTCTAATCCTGCCTCTGCTGTCCCTTAGCTGTGGGAACAAGGGGACAAGCCATAGTTTCCCTAGGCTTCTGTTTCTTTCAAGTCAAGAGAGAGACAGAGAGAGCATATTCAGAGAATTACAATTCTATAATATTTCACCAAAATGGCAAGTAAATAAACTAAACAAGCTCACCCACTTCGCAGTGGCAAATGGGAAAGAAGGGTGTGCAGAGAAATAAAAAAGGGCCGGAGCCTTCTATCAAGCCCGCAGGGAAGCCCACGTACATTCAAGGTAAGACTATGGCTGGGGACAGGAAATGGGCCCTGCCTGTGCCCGTGGTACCGGCGGGTCCATGGGTCCTTCGCATCCAGCACCCTCCTGACCCTCACAGTTGTAAAGATGACGGTGACCCCCAGAGTTGACGCTGAGAAAGCGAGGCCTAGTAGCCAGAACACGTGACCCCGGTCTCTGACCCTCTCTCCAGTTCCTCACATGGCCAGTGGGAATAGGCCTTACTTGACAACATTCCCATAGGAATTAAAGAGATGCTGTATGTAAACCCTAGCAGAATGACTGACCCTGATGAATGGGGATCCCTTCCTCACACCTCCACCTCCCAGGGAGCTGCTGGGAGAAGCCCCAGAGATGCTCATTTTCAAGTCCTTTCTAGATGCTTCGAAGGCTTCAGAGAGAGGGCTCAGTGGATGAAAGCACCCGCTAAGCCTGATGACCTGAGTTCGATCCCAGAGTCATATTGTAGAAGGAAAGAACTAAGAACTGACTCCTGGAAGTTGTCCTCTGACTTCTACACATGTGGCATATGTGCTGTAGCACACTCATACAACACACGCACGCACGCACACGCACACGTAGTGAGATAGTCCTTCTGTGGCACTGACCACGCCCATTGGGGGTGGAGCCATGGACGGAAGTGACCTGTGGAAGGAGGTGGGAGAGAGAGCCGGGAAAAGCTCTCTTTCTGGCATGACTCAGACAGGAGAGCATCGGGTTGAATTTCCTGGTGTTCATCTCTCTAGGTTGTAAGTTATTTCTCCCTGAATAAACATCTATTCGGCCTATTTGTTTATCCTGATCCTTATTTAACCGCGATACACACACACACACACACACACACACACACGCACATGCACACACGCATGCATGCACACACACATACATACACACATGCACATAAACACACATACATACACACACACACACACACACACACACACACACTTACAGAGCACACACAAAAATATTAAAACGTAATTTTTGGAAGGAAAAGCAATGTGATGGCTTGCTAAATGACCAGAAGACAGATCAACAGACCAGGGAGTCAGGTGATTCCAAGTCTCAGCCTGTGTTGTGGATACTAACAGCTACCCTCCCCCCACCATGGAGGAAAGGGTTCCCCTTAAAGTCCAGTGCACCTAAGACCTGAAGCAAAGAGCAAGCTTGAGGCCTGGACAGAAAAGCCCATGAGAGCCAGAGAGTCAGGCCCTCCCTTGTGTGATTCCCTCAGAGCACGAGGACCCAGACGTGTCCAGTGACGTGTCACCTTGCCTGGCCCACACCAAGCTGCTGTCAGTCTTCCCCTGCCTGGAATGCCCTCCCCAGCCTAAGTCAATACAAACACCTGTGTGAAGGGACGTAGGAAGGAACTGTGAATGAGTGAGCAGCACACCCGAGAGGCAGGGGTGAGCGATCATGCCTCTCATCGTACAGGCAGGGAAATGCAGGCGCAGAGAGGCGCAAGGACTTGCCCAGGGTGCCAGCAACTGCAAGCCGGAACTTGGAGCTTGCTCCTCGGAGCTTCCCAAGACAAAGTCATTCTCAGACTGGAAAGGAACCTATTCCTCCAAGATTCCTCAAAATGGACTGCTGTCCTCTTGGCACGCTCTGAGAACACTTTAAGAAGCTGGCTGCCACCGATTACAGAGAGCTCCAGAGGGGCAAGCAAGGTCTCCAAGAAAGGGCAAAGCATGGTGTCATGTGTCAGGAACCTAAAATTGACTACAAAATTACAGCCTGGCCACTTAATGCTCACTTTGAGAACTCCTGGAACAAATCAATCCTCACCAGGAAAGAGGAGACTTCCTTGAATGGCTCCCAAACCCTCTGCCAGTGACCTCTGAGCCTTTCCCAGAGCCATCTGGGAGTGTAAGCAAGGCTGACAGCCTTGCCACAACTTTCCTTTTTCCACTGGCTTCGGCTTCATTCCTCCCCACCCTAAGATCTAGGAAACTGTGTGAGGCTGATGTCAGCATCCTCCTACAGGCTGAAATCCTCATCCCTGACGTGACGATGTAAGAAGCGGGGCCTATGGAAGGTGACCTGGTCATACGGGCGGGGCCCTCATTTCCCCGGGGAAACGGCTGCCTGCGAACCAGGAAAGCAGACTTAAAGAGGGATCTGCCAACACTTTGGTAAGACTTCGAGACTCTGGACTATGAGAAGTACGTTGTTATTTCTAAGTCATCCAGTCACCTAAATGAAGACAACCACTTGCTACACATCCAGTGAGGTCACAGTGAGGGGACATAACATAACAGGAAATGGGTCCACTTTGTTTCTTAAGTAAACGATGCTATTGTAGAAAAGCCACTCAAACCCACTAAGCCCTGGGCTGCATCTGGGGTGCAGGGCAAGGATCCTGGCTCAGTGGCAAACCAGAACTGGGTGGAGTACTGGTATATGAAGGGTGCCTGGCAAACTCTGGTCCCCATGCCCCTGCAGCGCGTCTCCAGCAAGGCCTTGCAACTCGCTGTCTCTTGGGCATTGGGGCCTGAAGGAGAGCCTAACAGTTCATCCACAACACAGCCTGCTGGGAGGAGTCTTGCCCTTGCTGTGGGTCGGAGAGCAGGAATCTAGACAGCCAATGAAATCTGCACCTCTACTGTCCCCACCCTATCTCTGGCTCAGACCCCAGTCTCCAGATCGCCTACGGAGTGGCCAGCTAAAGAGGCCACTCCGACCTCAGTTCCCTTCATAGCAAAGATTAGCAAGGACTTGAGATCCCATCAGCTCTGACCTTGCTAAATTCTGACTCTGGATGCTGTCCCCACCTCCCTTGTGTCCAAGGCTGTCCGCCTGCCCACTGCTGCCATCTGGTGGCCGGCAGGCCCCACTGCCCTTGGATGGATGTACCTACTTACGTCAGGCACTTCAGGCGCACACACCCTGAGCTGTTGCAGGCCACAGGTCCCTGGGTATCCCTGGCCAAACACAAAAACAAAACACGGCCAGGCTCTCACCTCTGGCAGAGATGGGACAGCTGCAGCTGGGCCACTGACCTTTCTGAGGAGAGAGGAAGTTGACTGCCCACGGCTGCCTAGCTGCCTGGACAGAACACTATTCCACTTCACCACCGCGGTTAGGGTGAGGGGGCATTTGCGAAACAAAGCTAAAGTTAGCCTGGGGCTGAGGAAACAAACCCTTTCGAAGGTGGGACCTCGTAAACCCAGAAAAACAGTAGGAACGCAGATAGCTTGGGCACTACCTGAAGACACTCACTGGGAAAGACTGCCATCCTCAGACCTTGGAAGGAAGATGGTAAGCTGGGTCCTAGGCCAGGCACACATCAGAGGGGAGGAGAGACAGCCGCGGCCGTGTGTGTGTGTGTGTGTGTGTGTGTGTGTGTGTGTGTGTGTGTGTAGTTCCTGCTCTCCAGCACACACTCCAGACGTGAGCTTCTTTGGTCAGGGTCGACATAAGCTCTTCTCTGACTCCAGGCCTCATTGCACCCGGCCGGCCAGAGGTCTGGAATGGCATGCTGCTGGATGCCTTGGGTTCACGGGACAGGACATGCTTGCTCTTTCTTTATAGGGCCCACCTGTCTCTTTGTCTGTAGTCATCTTCTGTGCTTTATAATGCAGGCTTAGAAAAACAATGTGTGACTTTACAGAGACCATTTGGCTACGCTTACCTCTATCATCTCTCATCTACACTTTTGTAGCGTGCTTTCCGAAGGCCTTTCCCTTTAAAATGCTAGACTCTGGATCGGGCACTCAGATCGGGCTCTTCGAGAGACTGTAATCAAGCAATGCTACCCTCTAGTGGCTAGGTGTGGTCATTACATCCTCACAGCTTGGCAAGCTAGTTAGGCTCCCAGTATCCCACCCTGCGCTGGCCTTCAGCCAAAGGCACCCAACCCCAAGAAGACCGAGCCGAGGACCCAGCTCCAGCTCTCAGCTGGCTCCACAGGAGTGAAGAAATTCTGTCTTTAGGAACAAATGTACTTTGGCGCACTGAGACCTTTTATGACTTTCAACTCCCCTCTGCAGATGAGGAAACAAAGGGTCAGGGATGTCCAAAAGAGCCCAAGCTGATCAAGCTGACTCATGACTGAGCCAAAAATAGGGCCCCCGTTTCCCGCCTCCTGCTACAGCCCTGTGTCACTTTTCCATGTGACCTCTCAACGGAGGTCCAGGGGAGAGCCTTGTCAAGGACATCCGTACGCACAGTAAGGGAACAAGCCTCTGGACTGAGCAGTGAGCCATTTCCGTTTACTCAGAAACAGTGTTTATGAGGGTAGAAACGGATCGTATGATCTGCCCGCCCGTGTGTGCACTCCCCTGCCCCACACTCACACTAAATGAGGTATAATCACATTTTTAAACAACTACCACAATGTCTGCAACTTCTTACCGGCCACGTCATAGAAGGGTAGCCAGAGAGATTAAGAGTCTTGATAGCACAGGAAACAAAATGCACTTTATTCTAGTTCATGAGAGATAATAAGCTGGAATATGTCGTCCTCGTCTCTTTAAAACGTTAGTTAAGAAATAGGATCTACAGTATGAGGCTATTCCTCTGACGTGCAGCCTCTCTTCTCTAAATGACGGTGTGATGTCCCAGCAGGTGGCTACACCACAGCTCTTTCAACCAATCCCCCTACACTTCATTTGTTTTGTCACTAGAAATTAGGCTGCTGCGCGTAGCATGATAATCAGTGTCTGAACATACCTCTCCATGCTGATTACTTCCTTAAGCCGGTTTTATTTCTCACAGAATACACTTTTGGGGCTGGGAGGGCCATAAAGAGAACAGGACCAGCAAGATGGCTCAGCAGGTAAAGGCACCTTGAACCACACCCGACAACCTGAAGCCAATCTCCAGGCCACCCAGTGGGGAGGTGGAGAACTGAGTCCCGCAAGTTATCCTCTGGCCTTCCAACTGATGCTGCGACACGGGCACTCCCTCTGTTCCTCAACACACACAACAGAGTAAAAAAGTTCTCAGAAAGGCCATAATGTCTGAGACCTTCCACTGGCACACGGCAAAAGAGAAGCCAGAAGGCTTAAGAGAACCAACTTGTACACACTCCACCTATTAAAATGCGTCCCTCCAAAGCCCCGCCACAACCGCTGGCCCTTCCCTCGGGACTCCATCTCTCCTGGAAACCATGGAGTCCCTGGTGTATCAACCACTCCTCTGGTCTCCCACCACACCCTTTAGTCTTTATTCTTCTACTAAATATTTAATTTGTCAATCCAACCGCAAGCTTCCAGAAGGTAGCTCCGGACTTCAACGTCCCCTTCACTCTGTAGCAGAGTGCAATGTCCCTACAGTCGGTATCCTACAGACAAATGCTAAAGGACCCAAGGTGACTAAATGCCCTTCCTGGGTGCTTGGGACGCTGGACTCCCACTGGCCAAAGCTAGACAATGGCTCTGCTTTGAAGAATAAAGGCAGCTCAGTTACAGAGCTGGCGCACTCTGAGACATCTGGGGGCAAAGGGAGGGAGTCCACGCTTAAGCTCTGTCCACCCACATGGACCAGAGCCATGCAATCAACTGGGGACTCGCCTGTGAAGTTAGGGAAAGAGCGTTCCGCCTGCCAACTTCCTATGGGAACATGTCTGTGAACACGCGTCACCGTGATTTACAGTGATGGCAGCCCATGGAATTGCCGCTGTAATACCAGAGAGGAACAGCATCGCCTCTGTGAACCCCAGCATGGCCTCCTGCGCTTCGGTGGGAAGCAGGGCTTTCTGGGAGTGCCGGATCCCGTATGGAAGGGACCCAGCCTGGCCGGGCTCTTGGATTTCCATCATCCACATCTCACTCAGTATCTCTGGTAAGAGAATGACGGGGTCAAAGGAGCACGTGACGACGGAGAGTCACGAGGCGTGAGTGCTAGTCCCCCTCTGTCACCCATGTCCTGTGCTCCCCTCCCTGGTCCCCCTTTCCAAACCAAGGCCAAATCATCTCTGCACGCCCATCCCTGGTGGGCATGCTAGGGGTTCCAGGGTAAATGCCAATGGCGTCAGTGATAAACACACGGTCCACTTCCTGTCCTCCAGGGACCCGTTCACTCTCAACGGTGGGGTTTTCAGGGTTCTGAAGCTCAGGCAAGCGTGGCAAATTCCAAAACACCTGCTTTAAATAGACCCATGAGGTCAGAACCTCCCTGAGGTCCACTGAGGTTTCATGACACGTGACCCCAGAAAGGGAGTAATGTACACTGTCACCCTATGCTGGAAGGGATCTTGGCCCTAAAACAGAAAGATCAGCACTGGGTATATTTATAAACTCCGATCAGTGTGAACCAATGTGGGCTTGGATTTCACTGATGCTCAGACATCAAATGCAATCAAGAATGTCTTGGTCTGTGATTCCTGAAGAAAAGAGAGTAGCTAAGAGGAGGCCCTGCCCACATATGCTTCCTGTCTTACGAGGAATAAGGAAAATATCTCAATTAAAAGAATATTACTAAGGGGAGATGGGTAGAGAGATGGTTCAGTGATTAAGAACACTTGCTGCAGCCAGGTGTTGGTGGCGCACGCCTTTAATCCCAGCACCCGGAGGTAGGGGCAGGCAGATCTCTGTGAGTTCGAGGCCAGCCTGGTCTCCAGGGTTAGTTCCAGGACAGGGTCCAAAGCTACACAGGGGAACCCTGTCTCAAAAAAACAAAAGAACACTTACTGCTCTTCAGAGGAGCCAGGTTTGGTTACCAGCACCTACACAGTGGCTCACAAACATCTGTAACACTACCTCGAGGGGATCCAACCTCCTCTGTGAACCCCAGGCACACACATGGTAGACACGTGGTGGTGGGGACACAAATGCACACAGAAATTAATAACCCTATAAGAAAAAATCTAAAGAATGTTTCTACGACTGGGAATGTCAGCAAGGGAAGAGATGTTTCCAGGACCAGGGCCGTTTCCAAGTCTCCTTTCTCTGCTTGGTTTTAGTCTGCTCACCTTCCATGTGAGGAAGATACTTCCTCCACCTCTGACTCTATAACATCCAATGCTCCATGTCTTTCCTGGTGACACAGAAAAGTAAAGAATGTCAAAGAACTCTCTGCATTGGGCTTCATGTTCTCAATCCATATCCCTTGGAGACCGCAAGGCTACTTTGGGATGCTCATGGTTCAGGGAAAGCTTCCAGCCTCCGGAAAGCAAAGGACTCAAGACATTCTGACCAACCCCACAGTAGCACTTGGAATCTATGAAGAGCATTCCCTTGAGATTCTAACAAACTGCCAGCAGTTAGCACTGGGCATTTATAAGCACTGATGTCTCTGCACACCTCAGGACAATGCAGAATCAACCTGTGCCTGCCCAGAGGCATTCAGAGACCTCTGCTCATGGAGAAGAAATACAACACGCTAGTCCAGGCAGCTCCGGGGTTTCCAAAAGGACAGAGAAAGCTGGCGTGACTGAACAGGTGGGGATGAGGGACCGGTCCTGCATTTTACCACATCACCTCATTTAATCCTCCTGCCAGGTTGGCAATTCCCCTCCCCGTTCTTCTAAATGTTTCTAGCATCAAGGCTTGTTCGTTTGTACATGTATCAGCTAATGACCTAAATGACAAGTGCTGGGCCAAGAGTTGAAGAGACAATGGCAAGCCTAAGTAAGCACATCACCTGCTCTCATGGAGCTTATCAGCCTCATGGGGGAGGGCAGTGGTGGCGCACGCCTTTAGTCCCAGCACTCCGGAGGCAGAGGCAGGTGGATCTCTGTGAGTTCGAGACCAGCTCTTCTAAAAACAAGGCCAAAGAGTGAATCAGCTTACATATCCCAGCCTCAGGTGAGCGCCACTAATGCAGACATTTTACGGTTAACTGGGACCATGCACAGATTGGTTTGTATCTGCCACACAATCACACTACGTGGCAGACTGGAAGGTGTACTGCCCCACTTGAGAGCTCAGCAACCAGGCCATGTGAGATGGCTGAGGCAAGGTCTCCAAATGAAGAAAACACCCAACCCTGCAAAACCCGGCTGTGCAACACACGCGTCTCCAGTCAGGAAACTGAGCATCTCCGTGAGACAGCTCAGCTGCAGGTCCCTGAGGCTCGGCAACGTCACCCAGAACAATGATGGGGACATGAAGCAGCCCAGGAAAGGTTTCTAGAATGCAGCTCCTCCAGCCTGAGACACAGGTACTCTTGCCAACTCTCCCAGATTAGAACAGGTCCTCCTGGCCTCTTTCCAAGGGCCTCTGACTAACACAGAAAAGTATTTTTCCACTGCAAACCTGCAGGCGGGCAGCGGACTCCTGAGAGAGGAGGGCAGGGAGTTACCCCACTCCTGCACAGACCATCGGGGAAGTTACTCAGGCACCATGCAAACTGCCCTGGCTACAGGCCTGCCAATGGGAATGTCAGGCCCAGGCAGGGTGTATCCACCTTGACAATACAGGTACCTGACCTGCATTCCTTTCTTGTGCCAAGTGGGGAGCACCTCAGCATCTTGCAAAATTAGAACATTTAGCTGCATCTTTGACCTCCCCCCACTGGATGTCAGTAACAACCCCCGGCTGCCACAGCCAATCACGTCTCCAACCATTGCAAATGTCCACTGCAGGACAAGGGACACCTTCTGGGGAAGCTTCAATCTTGACACCTCGGAGAACAGAGGCAAAGTGCCCTGTCCAGTTCCATGTCTCTGGGGACATATGGTCATTGGACACACAACAGTAACACTAACACACAACAAACTCCACGTAAGCTGCTGTGTTCTATGGCGGTGCTCTACGGGAGCTTCGGGACAGACTCAGACAACTCTGTGTTGCGATCCCGCAAGGGAAACTTGTTCCCGTTACTGTGAGCAGCTGAATCTGATTAAAGAAGCTCCGGGAGCTTCTTCTCAATGACATCGGGCCGGGCCAAGGGCTGCTGCAAGGAGCACAGAGTGATGAATCAGGGTCATCCCAGACACCCCTAATTCAGCGTAACACCCAGATACCCAAACACCCCAGCTCGTAACCATTGTTGACCTGGAGGAAGGGGAGCAGAGCGAGGTGAGGTACGTACACAAGCAAGCTGAATTAGCAACTTAATTAAACAGCTGAACCGTTACCAACAAAAGCACGCTCTCAAGTGGAGGTGGAGACATAAAGCTGAGCTCCCAAGCAGCTGCAGTGAGTGACTCAGCACTGGCAAGAACGCAGCTGCCAACCTCCCGCCCCAGGGCTGGGCCCCTGGCCCACATGAGGTCCGCTCCGCTACAGCGATACAAGGACTTGTCTCTCTCCAGGTACGGGGGTCCCCTCACACTCCTGTGTGGTGGCAAGAGTGTCCGGCTGCACTGCAGTGTTAAGACTACGCGTAAGCCTCCACCTGTTAACACACAATCCCTCAGCCTACCGCTGCCCACTGTCTTGGGGAATGATGCTGAATGCTGCTATGGCCGCCTCTCCTACGGGGCTCCTTAAGGGCACATAGACAGACACTTATGGGTGGATGGGTGGGTGATGGGCACACAGGGGCCAAGGAAAGGTGAAGATGCCCAGCACGTGGTGGCTCTTAGGGACATCAGAGTCAAATCGGAGTTTAAGTCAGAATGTCACACTGGCTACCAGATCGATTTGAAATTTACCAATACTTCCTGGTGTTGTTTTAACTCATATGGAGGGGGGGCGGATAAAAATAAAGCCATCTCTTCAATCATGGCAGGCAAGGACTCTCCAGTACCTGGACCAACCTGTGGGTCGTGCTGGCTGGCTGCCATAGATGCACTCTCAAAACCGCAAGGACTCTTAGGAGCAGAACGAACTCACCAATCCAGCCTTGTATGTGTAATCCAGAGGGGGACGCCACAGCTGGCTGGTGGCAGGAGGTACCAATCTTTCACTTTTCAGTATGTAAAGTGCCCCACCCCATCCTTAACCCCAAGGCCTGCTGTCCTTACCAAGCCCAAATTGCCTGCTGCACCCTCACCTGTCTGAGCAACCAGATGTGTCCAGCCGCTCCAGAGGGCAGTGACCTTTTCACCCTGAAAGCAGCATGCATCTATTCGCTGGGGCAGAAGGAGGAACGCAGCCAGGGAAGCCAGTTGCCCATGCTTGTTCCGGCCCCAGGCATACAGCTCTCCTGTATCTGAAAGAGAGGGGGTCGGGAGGTAAGGAACATGATCCAGAAGGACGGGGACAACTCTGGAAAAGAAATAGCTAAAAAGGAATTGCTTCCTGCTTACACCACATAATTTAGTGTAGCCATACACAATATGAAATTTATGTGGAACATAATCAAAATTCTGTACATAACGCCTAGTATGTAGTGTATGTAAGGTGTGTGTGTGTATACATATATACATGTCTCTGGTGTGTGTGTGTACATATATATACGTCTCTGGTGTGTGTATGTGTGTATACATATATACATGTCTCTGGTGTGTGTGTGTGTGTGTACATATACATACATGTCTCTGGTGTGTGTGTGTGTGTACATATATATACATGTCTCTGGTGTGTGTGTGTGTGTGTGTGTGTGTGTGTGTATTCATTCATGGGGGCGGTATATGCACACATTGGAAGAAGATGGGGGGAATCACATATACGCATGAGCAGAGAGCCTGAAAGAGAGCATCAGGTGCCCTGCTCCATTGCTTTCCACCTTACTCCTTTGAGGCGATCTCTCACTGAAGCTGGAGTTGGCTCTCTGCCAAGAAGCCACAGCAACCCCCAAGTCTCCACTCCACACATGATAGGGTTATAGGTGTAGACATAACACAGCTTTTTATGTGGATGCTGAGATTCAAATTGAGCCCCGCATGCTTGCACAGCAAATGCTCTTGCTCACTAATCAGTCCACTTTGTTTTGTTTTTAATATAAGCATATATTACCTTTTGTTAAGGAAATGCTTAAGCTTTTAAGATAACAGGTTAGAGGATACACTACTTGGGGACTAGGGATGTGGCTCAGTTGGCGATGTTTGCCTGGTATACACGATCCCAAGCCCTGCATAAATAAACTGGGTGTGGTTATGCACACTTATAATCCCGGAACTCCAGAAGTAGAAGCAGAAGGATTAGGAGGTTAAGGTCATCCTTGGCTACATAGTTAGCTCAAGGCCAGCCTGGACTATAGGAGACATTGCCAAAAAATTCTATGCTATCTAAGCTTGAACGTTTTTTAAAAAATGAAATTGTTGGCCTGTACTTGCTGTCCACCAGAAAACAATGAGCTACCACTACCCATCGGGTGCAGGCCCTGAGCTCATCCGGGCCTCACCATAATCCCGAGATAGAGGCAGGCCCTGTGATGTAACAGGAGGAGAAGCCACTGCAGAGTCAAGTGACGCTACGCTGGCTGCTGTTCCTGGATCTGCTAACTAGCTGCTGACCTTGGGCAAATCACTTCCTCTCCGAGTCTTGCCCTCACCAGCTGCGTATGGAGGGGAGGGAGATACAAATGACGTCACTGCTGACCAGAGCGACTGGTGGGTGACCGTGGTAACCAAAGAGCACGTGTCTGTCTGAATGGCGCTCAAATTCAAAGGTAAGTTTTAGATGAAAGCCAAACAAAATGAAGCCAAGGCTGTACTTCAGCCCGGGAGACGCCAGTGCCAGGGTCTTCAGAGCCTTTGCAAGCTTTCCCCAGTCCTGGCGTGCACATGCGCTGAACAACAGCAGTAGCCACAGACACCTGAAGTGTGGCTGGCCCACATGAAAATACTCACCAGACAAAAGCATGCTTCATTAATAATGTTCCTATTATAGTAAGTAATATTTTGGATATTCTAAGTAAAATGTATTAATAAGATTAATTTTACCCGTGTCTTTCTTTTCTTTTTCTGGAATATGGTTCTAGCACTGTCCCAAAAGTTACGTTAATCAGGGCTGAGAAATGTTAAAAGACTCTAAGATCACCTGGCTAACAAGGACTCAGCCCACAGAAGCAGGAGGAGCTGGGCCTGTTTCATTTGGTGAGTTCCCTATAGAGTTCACAGCACTGCTTGCCCTACAGTGGCCTCACAGTCCCAAAACTGACCAAAGGCCAAGCTGGATCATTACAGTCATAGCTCAGGAGTCCCCAAGTTCCATCTGACACTCACTTGATGTGGGACACGGGACACAGCACACCACCATTTCCTCACCTCTAAGGGGAGGATGTATTGAGTGACCCAGCTTCCACCACGTGTGGCCCTGAAACACTGACATTCTACAGGTCTATGGTGTGTATCAGGCCTTCATCGGAGTGCAGAGATCTAAGAATCCCTTACAGGAGGGCAGAGCATCACCCCTCGCTTCACATGTCCACATGTCGCTGGAGAGCCACAGAGGCGCCACCAGTGTGACTCAGGTATCTAAGCCATCCTTTTGAAAGGCAGACCGTTCCACGGGGATAGCTACACTGTTGCATCAGCAGGTCAAATTAAATCCTGCTGCAATGCCAAATGGTTACATAATCTACAAGGACTCCAGCGAAGAGGGCTAAAGAACATGGAGCAAAATCCAATGTGTTAGCAGCCGGAGCAAGATGACAAAAGAGGGCTATTAATCTTGACAATTTTTAACTCACTTTCGAAATATCAAAACCAATTCACTCTGTGACTATACTAAAAATGATTAAGTGGACACTTTAAGATGGTGAATATCATATATAAATTATAGCTACACACACACACACACACACACACACACACACACACACACACACACACCAATCCAATCCCTGTATAAAAAGCACCACAAAAAAGTGTAGGAAATAATAAATTTAGCAATCATATATTTTTGTTCTTTTTTTAAAACTTGACATTAGCAGCTAATTCAATAACTTCCAAGTTTGTATATCATCAGTCATCTCAAATCAATTAGGGGAGAAATGAAATGAATGTCTCTTACTCCAAAAGGACACTGTCCCCATCACTGGCTTGGGCTGAGCAGAGCACCTGCAACCCTGTGTCCCTAGGGTCACTCATTGCCAGCACGCAGCTGGACACTTTTGCCAATCACCAAAGGGAAAGGCAGGCTGCAAATCCATGGCTTATAGTCAGCTGGTTAGTTGTTTTAGACTCCATGAATACGACTCTATTGGTAGCTCAGAATTTCTTAAGTATTTAAACTTTCACAGTCAACACCAATAGCTAGTTGTTAGCTTGGTGGGACCAGGTGAGTTTGGAGGCTGTGAGTTTACAGACGTGTATACACATGAATTTCCACACAAGACACCGGACATACTAGTGTAAGAGTCACCACTTAATGCTTAAAAATGGGAGGCATTTAGCTCTGTGTGAAAGGCCTAACACAGAGAAGTCCCTCAGAGGTGCAGGATGCAGTCTACCCTGCCCTAGCGCGACAATACAGTCAGAGGGAAGGAAGACCTTCCCGCACGAGAAAATGATGCATGGCTTCCTGAAGAACGGTCACTGGAGTACTTGTATTGCATGAGGCGAGCACTGATGGAGAGTCAGAAAACTGCAATGTAACCCTAGAACTCGGAGAGGAGAGCAAAAGAACCAAGAATCTGAAGGCCAGCTCTGAGTGTGGTGTGTGTGCATGTGAGTGCATGTGTGTGTGTGTGCGTGCGTGTATGTTTCCTGTATGTGTGTTTCCTGTGTATGTGTGTGTGAGTGTATATGTGTTTCCTGTGTGTGTGCGTGTGTGCATGTGTTTCCTGAGTGTGCGTGCGTGTGTGTGCGTGCGTGTGTGAGTGTGTGGGTGTGTTTCCTGTGTGTTGCATGTGTGTGCGTGCGTGTGTGTATATGTGTGTGAGTGTATGTTTCCTGTGTGTGTGTGTGCATGTGTGTGTGAGTGTTTCCTGTGTGTGTGTGTATGTACGTGTGTGTGCGCGTGTGTGTTTCCTCTGTGTGTGTGTGCATGTGTGTGTGTGAATGTGTGGGTGTGTGTTTCCTGTGTGTGTGCATGTGTGTGTGCATGTGAGTGTGTGCGTGTGTATATGTGTGTGAGTGTGTGTGCGTGTTTCCTGTGTGTGTGTGTGTGTGTGTGTTTCCTCTGTGTGTGTGTTTCCTGTAACCCGGGCAGGAGGGTTTCCATAGATGTGAAGCTACCTTGGGTTACATAGTGAATTCCAACCCAGCCTAGGCTGCAGAGTGAGACTGTCTCAAAAGCAAAACAAAACAAAGGAGCTGTATGCTATATGGTCAAGTACTTGCTCCCTAACATTTTGGTCAAGAATGAGCCACATACACAATGGTACCCATCTCACATAGTCTAGGTGTGCAGTAGACTGTACGTCCTTGATGCTCAGGCAGCGACACACCCCCATCACCGAGCAATGCACAGCTATATATAAGTTTACTGTTGATTTCATGATCTGCCCATCACAATTCCCCCAAGGGAAAGATAATCATTTCCACCCTGTATAACTAAGAAAATGTAAGTGCTTTATATGTACTATCAAATTAAGTTTTTACAGCTACCAATAAAGTGTTCTGCGGATGTGGAGATGGTCTCAAAAGATAAAGTAATTTGCCTAAAATTACAGCAAGAATGGTGCCAAAACTGTCACTCCAAGATTTACACCTTCCCCTGACTGTCTCAGCTTCACGCCAGACCATGGAATACAGGAATCTGAATGGCACACCCAGCTCTACAGAGCTGGAACCTACCTGTTAATGAGGCAGAATGGTCAGATCCCGCAACAACACATACTGCTGTAGAATTCTCTAGGCCTGGAAAAGAAATGCGTTTGTTTTCAGCTATATTTACGTCACAACACACTGAATGTAGAGAGAACTCTAGGGCCCAGCATTGCCTGAGGACGGGAGGAACCCCGTGCAGGCAAGTGTGAGCAACAGTACTGGCGGAATGGCTGGCGTGATATAACAGGGTTTGAGAAGCCAGTGGACTGAGGACAAAGTACCACAGGCCTTCCTATCACAGAGGAAAGGCACAGACGTGGTCAGCAGGAAAGCTGGAGCAGCCGAGCGATTATCAACTGGAACTGGGCTGATAAGTGTGAGTTTACGTTCCCAATAGAAGCAGACGCATAGCCAAGAGAAAATGCATGTGAAATGTGTACCTGTGTGCACCGTGTTTCCAAGTCTGCCTGCTGAGGAAGACTCAAGGTGAAAGAACTCCAACCTTTAGCAAGCACAAGCCAGGCCTCCTCAAAGCACACAGCAGAGCTCTCTGAACCTGCTTCTGACCTCCATGCCCAGCACTTTACCTCCCTGACGGACACTGCCTTCACCAGCATGGCAGAATCCCAACCCATCCTGTCAGAAGCTGGGGCAGCCTGTGGTAAATTAGGATCTAACCTGCAGAAAAACACAGCCCTCGTCTGCAATTATCTCTGGAAACTTCTGTTTTACTATGTAACTAAAAGGCATCTCACATCTTCAAGTGTTCTGTGCAACGAATAGGTCAAAGCAGAAGTTCCCAGCCAAACCCACCAGCAAGGAGACATGGGGCTTGGTGGTACCTCGGTGGCAAAGTAAGGTCGGGAGAATGCAAAATGGCAAACTATGAGGACCCCAAACTGATGAGCCATCCAAACCCATCAGAAAACTCCCCAGATAACTCGGAGCTTTCGTTCTAGGCAGATCCCAAACTGGCTGTTACGTTAGTAAACACTAACTTATGCCTTCTAGCTACTGGCCCTGTACTAAAACACTAAAACACAGAGAACAACACTCCACTCTTCCGCTCGGCACGGGAGAAAAATGGTGACCGTCCACGCTTGAGAGAAAATGGTGCTATCCACAAGGAGAAGGCAATGGAGGCCAGATGGGGAGTCTTCCCTGAGAGAGCCATGTCTGAACCAGACCTTGAGGAAACCCCAGGGCTTTTCCAGGGACAGAGGAAGGAAAGGCATTCCAGCAGAGCTGAGAGTCCGTGTAAAGCACAGTGGCAGTGGCAGGTCCGGCCGGAGTGACCGTCTTGCTGAGGGAAGGAGGTGGTCTGGGAAGTGAGTCCTGTGGGACACATACACACGCACACTCGCACACAAATAAACACATAAACAAATAAATAGTGTGATCTTAGAGCCTTTTTGAGGCAGCCAGGGTAGCACATTTACAACCCCAGAGTTAGGAGGTGCAGCAGGTGAGCTATTCAGGGACTCTCAGCCTGTGAAAGACCCTGTTTTGTTAAGGCCTCTGGACAGTGCCAGAGGAGCAACAGTCGAGGCTGTCCTCCGGCCTCCACCTTTACATGCATAAATATATACAGACATAGCCACACAAACCCAGAACCATCGAGCGTGCTTGTACCTCACCATCACTGTAGTCTATCCTCTGTCCCCAACCCTTCCCAGTACTCTCCAGTCACTTTTATTCGGAGTTCGGAAGGAGTAAGTCGTACTTAGAGGTCTCCTGTAGCCAACCCTCGGTGATCTATCTGAGCCCAAAAGTAAGAGTGGAGCGGAGCGGAGCTAGACATGGTGCCATACACAAGGACAAAAAGGCCAACCAAGAGAGTGGAGAACAGAGCTGGCGGGGACCCAGGACCTAAGAGCACAAGACAAAGAAACGAGGGGGCAGCCCCTATTGGCCAACTAAGCAACCGAAGGCCCACCGGCAGACCCGGAACAGAATGCAACCACCTACTGCGCTTGCCTGTGAAGACACCACGCCCGTTCCCTACGTCCTCACTCATTCCCCCGTAGAGGCGAGGGAAACGGCACAGCCCAGGCTTCTCTCCGCTTGGCCACGCAGGAAACTCAGCATGGCCGATTCTGTGCCGTCAGCCAGTTGCCTTGTGGGTAACTTGCATCTAGGATTCGGAACTTGCAGACTCACTATATTACTACATCCTGTTTCCAAATTCCTAATCATCTCTTCCAAGTAGATCCAGTCTAGAACTTCTCGTTGATCTCCACCTACCTACCCGGCATCCACCTATCGATCAATAGGTCTCAGACTCTGGCAGCAAAGAAGGTGACTTTTACTGGGGCCACCAAAGTCACAAAAAGACTGACATCCCAACCAACAGACAGACTTAGAAAGATCAAGAAATACCAAAGGCTTAAGGCTAGAGAGATGGCTTGGCAGTCAAGAGTACTGGCTGGGCCTGGATTTGGTTCTCAGCACCCACATGGCAACTCACAACAGGCTGTAACTCCAATTCCAGGAAGTGCAACACCCTCTTCTGGCCTCCCTGGGCACCCGGCATGCAAACGGTACACAGACAGGCATGTAGGCAAAACACACATACAGAATAAAGTGTTTAGAAAGTAACGAGAGAGAGAGAGAGAGAGGGTGAACCTGCACTCACCCGTTTTCTGAAGGCCTATCTACTTCCTCACAAGGTAACCAACACTATGAAGAAATGCGGAGCTCACCTGGCACTCTGCTTGGTTCCTTGGCTGTCAAAAACAATGGAAGTGTCTGCCCGGGACACAAGCGTCGGCCAGAAGATGCCAAGCCAGTGCCCCACTGGAACACGCTGCCGCTCACTTCCCGGCAGAGCCAAAAGGAAAAGAGAAAATAGATGTCAAGATTAGACCAGATTGCTGTTCGACCCTCACCGCTGTAGCAAATTCCCAGTGCAACCTCAGCCAATGTGAACACTACACAGGGACTTGGCTGCTCAAGGGCTTGCAACCCATCAAAGGGGTTGTTTTTCGGACAGTCTAAGACCACGAGAGAAAATTCCAATGTAGTAAAACTTCCTCTAGAAAGTCCCAGGCATTGCCCCACAGCTAATTCCAGAACGCTGCCTTGTCCATAGCTAACCTGAAATGAACCACAGAGACCATTGGATCCACAGTTTACATTTACTAGATGAGAAAACCGTGATCCAGAAGAGACTGGGATTCAGCCAAGGTCACATGGCGAATCTCGAGTAGAGAAAACACGGGTTCAGATGACACTCAAGGTAGTGCCTTTCTACCCCACCACGGTGAACTCAGAGGCTCTATCTACTGTCAAATACATGTGCATCTGTGGCAGCCATCGTTTCCGTAGAATGGCCACTTAAACCTGTGTATCCACATCCCAAACCCTACCCAAGGGCACAGATAAAATCCTATGCATTTGGCAGACAGTCAGATGTGCACAGCACGACGCTAACCCCACTGTCAAGGTCTGCTCCTCTGGACTGCTGCTCCTCTGGACTGCTCTACAGCCGGCATTCTCAGACTGCAACAAGACAAGCCTGCTTTATAAGAGCACTAAGAACAATGCAGTGCAGGAGAGGCCTGCGATAAACCCAGCGGATAAACCCAGGGGCCAAAGCTTCCCTGCTACAACTGGTGGATACGCCCATGGTGTCTCAAATAATGGATTACTCCCGTTGGAATTCCCCTCAGATAGTTCTTTTTAGTTTATGAGTGTTTGGCCTTCATGTATGACTGTGTACCACATGTGTGCCTGGCACCTACAGAGGCCACAAGAAGCTGTCGGTTCCCCTGGAACTGGAGTTCCAGAGCCATCACGTAAGGTCTTGTGCAAGAGCAGCCAGGGCTCTTAACCAGCGATTGTCTCTCCAGCCCCTCTTTGGAGTATGTTATTGGGAAATACGTACAGTGTAAAATGTACCACCTTCACCATTTGAAGTGTCTCACCCAGGGGTACCCTACAATCGCCAGGGTATGCAGCCATTATCCTTCCGGCTCCAAAACTGCTTCATCCTGCAACCCTGAAGCGGACTATACCCAGCCATCCCCATCCCTGGCCCCCACCCAGGGACTGTCACCCACGAATGGAACGTCAGCGTCTGCGCTTTCTAGGACAGGCTTATGCCACTCGGCGTCACGGTCATCTATGGAGGAGCCTATCAACAGCTCTGTACGTTTTTCAGGCTCATACTACTCCACGGGTGGGGGAGGGTGGGCGGAGGGGTCTTTCACGCCTCTCCTTCCCTTTTCCCTTTTATAAAATGCATTCGTCAAGCTGGGCGTGGTGGCACACATCTCTAATCCCAGCACTCAGGAGGCGGAGGATCTCTGTGAGTTCAAGGCCAGCCCGGTCTACATAGTGAGTTTTAGGCTAGGAAGGGCTATGTGAGACTCGTCTAAAAAATGAAAGTAAAAGTGGCTACAGTTAGTTACCTGGCACTTCTGTACTGCTTTCCATGCACCCGAACCACTCTACATGAAGACTGAAAGGGATGTGGTGGGCGGAGCCGCCTCAAACTATGACCCTCCCTTCCCACCTTACCTAAGACTTTCGTTTGCTGGCCTGTGAGCTTCTGCGGATTCTGCCCACCTCACCCCACAGACACACACAACCGTGAGTTGCTTTAGAAGGATGCTGAGGGCCTGAACTTAGGTTACACTTGTGCAGCAAACGCTTGTCCCACTGAACCCTCTCTCCAGCCCCATCGTCCTGCCGACCTCTAGGAAGATGCCCTGTCTATAAATGAGTAGTCACTGACACACAGCTTGCCGGTCACGCTCCCTAACCCAGAGAAGTGACATCTACGGGCATATAAAAACCTGTCCACGGATGTGTGTATGTTATTGCAAACAGGCTAGAACTAGAAACAAGCCAGACATTCCTCAGCGGGAAACTAGTTAAACAAACTGGCTGTTACAGACAGTACTGTGACCCACCCCACAACATGCAGGTGTGGCTTTGTTTGGAAACCGCATTACAGAGGTCGGGAAAGCTGGGTGGTACCTATGGGAAGTGAAGTTACGTCAATAGGGCCAGCACCTGTATGGATGAGTCAGGAGGGAGCTCTTTGCACAGATGAACACAGGAAAAGAGCCATCTACAAGCCAAGAAAACAGAGTCACCAGAAGCAAACTCTGATGACACTCATCCTGGATTTTAGCTTCTAACAGTGAGTTCTAGAACGTGAGTTATTTAAGCCATTTGGGTGACACTACTTTGTTACGACAGCTCCAGCAGGCTAATCCAGGGCTACATCCTTACCAAGCTACTCATCACAAAAAAAGGAATCAGTTATGGATACGCATGGCTAAGAGAGACCCCTGAAGGTCACATACTGTATGGGAGCATCGCAGAGCATTCCAGATGTGATAATACAGACACAGGAAACAGGAACGGCTGTCCAGGGCTAAGAAAGGGCTGGGGTCAGCAGGAAGTGAGCGCGGCCATCAACACCAGAAGGAGTGGCCTCGTGGTGATAATCCCTCTGCATCCTAACTATACCAGCATCAGCATCCTGGGTGAGCTACTGTATGTCAATCCTGCAAGGTGTCACCACTGAGGGGAGCTGGGAAAAACTCGTGGGATCTGATCTATTCAGTTTCTAGCAACTTCAAGTGGGTCTATAATTCTCCCGAAATACAGATTTCACTTTTTAAAAAGCTGTATGTGTATGAATGTTTTGTCTGTTCTCCACATGCATGCCTGGTGCCCATGGAAGCTAGGAAAGAGGGTCAGCTCTCCTGCTGCTGGAGTTACAGACTATTATGGGCTGTCATGTGGGTTCTGGAAGAGCAGTTAGTGCTCTTAGCTGCTGGGTCACTAGCTCACTTTAGGAGAAGGTTTAAGCAGCAGTAAGCTTCAGGAGCTGGCAGCACAGAGCTTCACCCTCTCCTCCCTGCCTCTCCTCTTCTGCCCTCACCCCACCCACATCTGGACTCACAGCATGGAGAGTTGGCAGCCACAGGAGAGGAACACTGAGTCCAAGAGGAGCATGTGCAGACATCGACACTGGAAGACACCCTTGAGCTCCCCTCCTGAGTACACTAGCTTCCCTCTCCTCTCTCTCTCTCTCTCTCCCTCTCCCTCCCTCTCTCTCTCCTCCCTCTCTCTCTCTCTCTCTCCTCCCTCTCTCTCTCCTCCCTCTCTCTCTCCTCCCTCCCTCTCCTCTCCCTCCCTCTCCTCTCTCTCTCTCCTCTCTCTCCTCTCTCTCTCTCCTCCCTCTCTCTCTCTCTCCCTCTCTCTCTCCCTCTCCTCTCCCTCCCTCTCTCTCTCTCTCTCCCTCTCCTCTCCCTCCCTCCCTCTCCCTCCCTCTCTCTCTCTCTCCTCTCTCTCTCCTCCCTCCCTCTCTCTCCCTCTCCTCTCTCTCTCTCTCTCCTCTCTCTCTCTCTCCTCCCTCCCTCTCTCTCTCTCTCTTCCTCTCCTCTCCCTCCCTCCCTCTCCCTCTCTCTCTCTCCCTCTCCTCTCCCTCCTTCCCCTCTCTCTCTCTCCCTCTCCTCTCCCTCCCTCCCTCCCTCCCCTCCTCTCTCTCTCTCCCTCTCCTCTCCCTCCCTCCCCCTCCCTCCCCCCCCCCTCTCTCTCTCTCTCTCTCCTTCCCTCACGTGCATAGTCAGTCTGCAAGTGTGGGCAGGGACATGTAAAGGTCAGGGTTGGGCCTTGGCGGTGTCCCTCCAGTATCTTCAATTGTAACTGAGATAAGGTCCCTCATTGGTCTGGGACTTCATCAGGCAGACGTGGCCAGATTGTCAGCGACCTCCAGGGAAGGCCTGCCTCCACGTCTCACCTCGCCATTGCTGGCATTACAGGTGCACATCACCATGCGCCACGTTTCCATGTGCATGGGTTCCAGAGATTTGAACTCAGGGCCTCATGCTTTCCAGGCAACCACAGTATCTACTGACCCATCTTCCCACCTTACCCCTCTTTTTCTAAACGTTGGGACCTTCAAACCAGGGCCAGAGTCCTATTTACCTTAATGCCCCTCCCTCCACCGCCGGCCCCACACTGTGCTGCTCACTCATGTACAGAAGACAGTGCACTTAAAGCTTCTCATCCAACAAACATTAAAATCCAGCAGGAAGGCAACACAGCTCACTGCAAAGTCTACACTGACGGTCCCTGGCTCTACCCGCCCCACTCACGCGTACTTCCACAAACCCTTCATGGGTAAGACTTTAACTCGCTCCTTGGCTGTGAGCACTAAAGGAGAGAATCAAATTATGAAACACCCGATTGCATGTCTACAGCAAAGAGAGCCAGACAGCTAGCTCACTTCCTTCCTCCCCCTGGCTAAAGGCACCGAGTGACTTCTACTTCAGGGTCTCTCCCTTCAGTCGGAGGTGCAGCACAGCAGGACCCTCGCCAACACTCCTTAGAAAGTTTTCCTCCTGGAGCTCTATTGCTCAGGATGGGCTCACTTGGGAAATAAAGGCTGAGTGGTCACCTGTAGCGGCTAATGCATGCCTCAGTCCAGCGGCGACACAAACAACCTTCTCTCTCAGGAGCTGTCCAAAGAAAGAACAAGGTTTAACCTCAGATCATCCATCGACAAAAATCTCATGTATGCATGTATAAACTCAATACAGGCCGAAGTACACCCATCCAATATGCTCACCAAAAAAAAAAAAAAAAATGCTTCCGTATTTATCAGCAGATCAAAGTGTGTGTTGCCCAAACATGAGTATGTATGTGTGTTGCCTATACATGAGTGTGTGTGTGTGTGTGTGTGTGTGTGTGTGTGTGTGTGAGTGAGTGTGTACACAGGAGGCCACAGGAAGACATCGGGGATCTTCTACTATCACCTTACTGCCTTGAAACAGGTCTCTCACTGACCTGGAAGCTCCCTATTTCAGCTAGGCTGGGTGGCCATCAGGCTCCCTCAGTGCTGGAGCTACAGGCACACACAGCCATCCCTCCCCCCACTTTTTCCCCCATATTTTCTCTCTGCGTGACTGCTCTTCCTAAACGTACGTGCGTGTACCACATGCATGCCTGGTGCCTGTGACGGTCAGGCCAGGATATCAGGTCCCATGGAACTGGAGTTACATATGGTTGTTTGAGTACCATATGGGTACTGTGAACTTAATCTTAAAGCTGAGACATCTCTCCATCCACTGCAGTGACTTTTTTTTGCATGAGTTCTGAAGATTCAAACCCAAGCCCTCATGCCTGTATAGCAAGCATTCTTACCATTAGGTCATCTCCCAAGCCCTGAAAATTAAATTTAAAAATGTCGCATCACGGTACCACACTGCACTACCTCTAAGGGGGGGGGGGTAGGGACCTCCAAAGTCATCCAGTAAACATTTCCCCCAAACAGCCAAATACCATATGGTTACTGCCGCACAGCTCAGCTCTGAGCATCCAACAGATACACATGAGAAATCATGGCTGTGCTCCAGTAAGACTTAAATAGCAAGGGTGTCAGTATTCCCCGCTGACCCAGTTCCATCCCTAGCCAAGGTGAGGAGCTCTTCCTTTAATGGTCACCGAGCCCCTGCCTCCGTGACACAGGGATCAGCGCCTCCCTGGGCACCGGCTCCATCCTCACACACACATCTCCATGCATCGCTTTAGGTGGAGCCAAACTCAGCTGCCGTTAGCGTCTGACAAAGCTTTCCAAATATTTGAAGACAGTTGTCATGTCCTCTCTAATACATCTTATGGCGGTTTTAAAAATAGGTCCTCAATTTCTTTGATACTACTCCCTTCGAGTCACAGAGCTTGAGTCCCCTCCCCTGTGTGGGCTGGACTTAGTGGCACACTTGTAATGGGAAGAATGAAGGTGCAGACTGAGCCAGCGGCAGGGTGATAAAGGGCACTGAGGTCTCTTAAGATGCCAGATGCCAGGTCTGAGCAGTGTACAGAAAGGGCCGCACAGCAGGAACTGTGACTCCCGGAAGGCACATCGTACGAGCTTGGCAGCGGGTACCCAGTCAGCCCATGCTGTGTACAGAGCTAGCTATATGTCTTCACTGCTGCGCTGTGAAAGACCAGCTCGGAAGGCCCAGTCCAGACCCTCGCGAATGATGGGATAATACTTATTTTAGCTAATGTCACGCTACAGTAGTTAACTAATAAATTATTTAGAAACATCCCAGCTGCAGGAGCTATCACTGAATTTCCCTCCTCTGGATGTGTTCTGGATTCCTCCTCCCTCTGTGGCCTCATATACCCCAGGCTGGTCTCAAACCCCTTATGTAGCCAAGGATAACCCTGAACTTCTGATCCTCCTGCCTCTGCCTCCCGAGTGCTGGGATTAAATGCATGCACCACCATGTCTAGTTTAGGCAGTGCTGGAGATTAAACCTAGGGCTTCCTGCATGCTGAGCTACATCCCTGGCCCTCAGTCACTCTCTTTTCAAGAACAGTGTAAAGGCTGAGAAAAAGTCTTAAGGACCATTATGCCTAGAGCCTGTGCACCAACACACAAGCGGATCCATCACACCAGATCAGTCTGACCGGCTTAAAGAGCAAGGCTCTGGCCTCCCTTCTGGAAAACGATACTTCTGACAGTGGTGTTCCCAACCACATTAGCCTCAGGCAAAATAGAATCTGACCGCTAATACAGTTTGAATAAATGGTTCTTTAAATGCATCTTCTTTCCTACCTTCCCCTTTTCTAAAAAACATAACCAATGGGCCAGGCCCATCTCTCTACATTCTTATCTTGTGTGCTATTCTACTACCCATGGGTCCCCACGCCACTCCAGTACGTCCACTTTTCCCTGTATCCCAGCCTGACCACCTGCTGATGGCATCCCAGATGCCTATCTTGTCTATGCTTCCCTATATACTTCGGCACTGTTCCTTTGGCCTAGAATGTTCTTCTTCGGCTCCTGTTATCCCCGGCCAGGGAAAGAAAGCTCCACTCAACTCTAAGGCGCAGGTAAACTTCGTGCTAGGTAAGAGTCCAATCCTCCTTCCTTGGACTATCTGAGCATCTGTCCTGATTCTAGCATGACAATGACACTGCATGTATTTACCATGTGCCACTAAATCCTAAATCCCTCAGGTGCTATGACAGGTCCAGTGCCCATCCGTGGCAGCTGCCATCCACAGACAAGAGTCTCCATCAGCTCTCACTCTAGTGTGTCTGTCCTATAGCCACATTCGAGCCAGCCCGACAAAATGTTCTTAGTTACTGACTCTGTCATCCAGCATATTTTAACCACTGTCCCTTCTTGTCTTCTTTAATCACATCAACTATAATTAAGCTAGATTAATTATAACATATGGAGGATCTTTCAAGGCCACCTATTTGCTCCTGGGACTTACAGGGGGAACCCAGGACTCTGTAGAACTAGACCAAATAACAGACCACAGGGCAGCAACTGAAATCCGCAAGATGACAGACCTGAACTCTCCAATGAAAGTGCATCCCCCCCCCCCAGGTGGCGGTGGGAAGCCGAGAAGTCAGATGGAACCTGAGGCGGCGAAACTCATTCTTGATTTCAGTGTATCTCCCGAAACTTTCCTATTCCCATCAGGACCATTTACAATATTATGCTTTTTATTTTTTCATTGCCACTTGACACAGACTAGGATCATATAGGAAAAGGGAACCACAGTTGAGAGAAAGCCTTTGTAAGACCAGCCTGTAGGCAAGTCTGTGGGACATCTTCTTGACTAACGGCTGATGTGAGCGGAGCCAGCCAACTGCAGGTGGCGCTACTCCTGGGCTGCCCCTGGGAGGTAAGAGAAAGGCAACAGAACAGGAAGCTGAATGCAAGCCCGGAAGCAGTTTCCTCCAGGTTCCTGCTCTAAGTTTCTACCTTGACCTCCCTCAGTCATAGGTGATGGAGTGCGTCCTGTAAGATGAAATAAGCCCTTTCCTCCCTAAGCTGTTTTTTATCATGATGCTAATCACAGCAATAGAAAAGCAAAGTAGAACAAAGTAAAACACACATAAACTTTACAACCCTGTCATGTGGGATGTCACAAAAAGAGCTCTAAACAAAAGCCAAAAGCCTACGACCCACACCTCCGCTGGGCAAAACAGTAGAGCTGGCCCTGGTGGTGAGCCTGCAGGTGAGCCGGCCCCAAGGGCATGAGAGCCCTGGCCCTGCTCCTGGCTGCCGGCTGCCGTGGGTGAGCTAGCAGGGCATGCTGCAGAGCTCAGCCTGGTGGGGTTGACGGGGCAAAGCTGGCAGGCTGACCAGCCCAGCTACCACCCACACCCAGATCAGGACTATGAGCTGGCCCACCCAGCATCCACCTTATCTATGAACTGCTGGAGCACGTGAAGGGCCAGACCCGCACATCCAAAGGAGCCCCAGGGATTACCAGTGATGTAGTAGAAGCCAGAGGCCTCAAACCAGACCAGGGACTCATTGCAATGAACACTTACAAGCGAAGATGTACGAACTAAAGGGCAACTTTTTTTTTTTTTGTATGTTTGTTGGTTTGGGTTTTGCTTTTTGCTTATTTTTTATTTTCTTTTAACTTTTATGTTATTTTGTGGGGAGGTTGCAAGGGCAGAGGGCGGATGTAAAAGGACAAGGAGATGAGTGGGATCTGGATGCATGATGTGAAATCCGCAGTCAATTAAAAATAAAAAAGTGTAAAACAAAGCCAAAAGTTCTGCTTCCCACCACTCTCTACCACGGTCACTGCTACCTGTGGACACTGAACACTTGCGTGTGATTGGCTTCAAAGAGATCAGGAAAACAAGCACAGACTTCAGAACCTCAGTACAAAAGAAAGGGAGACACCTTACTCACAAACGCTACATCCTTGTTTACATAAACAACGACGGCTGGGACAGATGAATTCAAGTTCCTAACGCGAGGCTGGGTGATACATCTGCTACCCAGGCCATGGGAGGTCGGGGCAGAGAGACCAGGAGTTCAAGTCCAGCCTCAGTTACATAACACATCTGAGGGCAGCCTGGGCTACATGAGACTCTATACTTAAAAAAAAAAAAAGGCGAGGGCTGGAGAGATGGCTCAGAGGTTAAAGGCACTGGATGCTCTTCAAGAGGACCAGGGTTCAATTCCCAGCACCCATGTGGCAGCTCCCAACTGTCTGTAACTCCAGTTCCAGTATCCAATACCTTGTTCTGGCCTTCGTGGTACACACACACACACACACACACACACACACACACACACACACACACACACAATAAAAATAAATCTTTTTTTAAATGTCATTAAAATCACACATATTTATATTAGCATTTATGCAGACTACACACATAAAACTTGAAAGTAGTGTGTGAAGATATACGCAAAATGACACATGTTGTACAACTACATTTGTATGAAAAGGCTAGAACACATAAATCCACTGGGAAGGTACACTAGCAGCTACCAGGGGCTGGAGGAGAGGAAGACAGGTACCGAGTGTAGAGATCCTTTTGCCACAATGCAAATGTTCTAGAACTCAATAATGACAATGGCAGCTACCCCTGAGAAGATACTGAAGTATATATTTCAAAAGGGTGACTTCAATGGTATCTGAACCATATCTCAATAAAATTATTATTAAAAAATTAATTTTAGTTTACTTGGTTTTAAATGGGGCTTTTGGAAATTTTTCAATCATATGATATTTCTGCAGGATAGCACTGAACTACCACTTGCTGAATCTAGTGTGTGTGTGTGTGTGTGTGTGTGTGTGTGTGTGTATGTGTGTACATATGCCTGTGAATGCGGGCATACACCATCACATGCAAGAGGAGGTCAGAGGACGCCTTCAGGACTGGTCAATTTCTTTACTTTGCTGTCTGCCATTTCATATGCTGGGCTAGCTGGCCGGGAGCTCCCAGGCAGTCTCCTGACTTAGCTTCCCATCTTCCCATTGGCGCACTGAGGTTACGGACTTGTGCTACTGCACCCAGCTGTAAGTGGATTCTGATGACCCACACTCAAGTCTTCATGATTGCACAGCAAGTGCTCTACTCACTAAGTCATCCTCCCAGACCCCGAACTTAGTGTCTTGACGCTAATCACGTCTACTTGGACCTGTTTGTAACACAGTTCCCATTATTAACAATGAACATACTGCATGAATACAAACAGATTGTCCACCAGCATTGATCCCCTCAAACCGATTTTTAACAGAAGAACTTATTTTCAACTCAAGTTCCACCACTCCCTGAGTTTTCAAGGGTTTCACTATGAGTGAGGCTAAATGGAACAGCCTAGAAACAGGAAGACAGAACAAGCTAAAACTGTGATGTCCTCACCTCAATGGCCTGGGGGACCAGACATCTTCGAGGGCCGTGCGGCACACCTAACTGGCCAAAGGCATTGGATCCACATGACAGAACTTGACCTATTTCTGCAAAATATAAGTATTCAGATTACAAATCTAAGAAGTAAGACACCTGTGACTAACGGAGAAACAGGGATGAGAGGAGTCAAGAGGGGTCTTATGCCTCAAAGCCTCCTGGCCACTTTTATTCCTCCACACTAACGATCATCCGCCGTTCTGGTTTTGCTTTTGTTGTGGTTGTTTTGTTTTCTTCCAGACAGGGTTTTGCTATATTGTTCTGGAGCCTTTCCTGGAACTAGCTCTGTAGACCAAGCTGGCCTCGAACTCCCAGAGATCCGCCATTCTGTATCCTTAGTGGTAGATACTTACTCACACTTCACGCTTCCACCCTATTCCCATGCCCCGTTTGACAAATTCTGTGCAGTGTGGCCTTTCCTCCCGCCTGCCATTCCCCATCGGCTCACCCGAAGAGTCTGGGGAAAAGGACATGTATGGCTGGCACAGTGAGGGTCCCTGCCGTGAAACAAGTCTAGAGTTTGAAGAGCAAATTTGGATCAAAGGAATGTTAGAACCTCTGGGCTGCATAATGAACCCTGTGCTCCAATTTAAGCTGTAGTCATAAAACTTTGGTAGTCCGATTTCCGGCCCTGACTGCTCTGCGCCGTTCTCACAACTGGCTGCAATGTGCTGGGAAACGGTGCTCCCTTCTTCTGCCTCTTATGACCCTAACGAGGCCCAAAACAAGCACCTCACAAAGTGACAGCTAGCATGGAAATTCTTCATATGTAAGGAACTTTTTGTTTTCCGGAGCTAATCTAGCCAGGGCCTCGTACAAGCCCAGCAAGCGGCCTCCCCAGCCCATTTGGAGTCTGATAATTACTACCAAACTGGATACATACGGAACTCCTCTGCAAAAAAGAAAGAGGGGCAGCTGAGGAAGGTTGATACAGGGACAACAGGGCATGAGTCGGACAACAAGGGCTATTCTGGAGCAGGGGCCACTGGGCATTGCGACAAAGAAAAGTTCAGGGAGTGTGACAAGTAAGATGAAGGCAGCAGACACAGGAACCTCTGTAGAAGGTCATGTGCAAAAAGAACTTAGGACTTCCACTACACATGTAGGAATCCACAAGCACTGAGAGGCAGAAACTACAGGTGGTCCTGTAAACCCAGACTGGCCAGCTAGAAAGAACAAAGTTGAACAGAGAAATCAATTAACAGAGTAACAATACCAGCTGCTTCCAAAAGAATTATTCTAACAACCCTTTAGTCATATCTCATGCTGTTACCTGTCTCCATGGAGACCAGATGTTTTCAAAGGGAGATAGAGAAATAAGGCAGTGGTAGAGCCTATGCCTCGCACATGTGTAATCCTCAGGAATGTCACCATGAAAGCCCCTTGGTGGAAAAGACCTGTTCCGATTGCTGTGAAATCCCTACTCCCTCATAATCACCTTATGCTGGCCAGCTTTACCTCAGCTTGACACAAGCTGGCATCATTGGCGAGGAGGGAGCCTCAATTGAGAAAATGCCTCCATAAGATCTGGATATAGGGCTTTTTCTTAATCGGTGATTGATGGAAGAGGGCCCAGCCCATTGTGGGTGGTGCCATCCCTTGGCTCTATAAGAAAGCAGACTGAGCAAGCCATGGGGACCAAGCAGTCAGCATCCTCCATGGCCTCTGCATCAGCTCCTGCCTCCAAGCTCCTGCACTGCTTGAGTTTCTGTCCTGACTTCCTTTAGTGATGAACAGTGATGTGAAAGCAGAAGCCACTTTCCTACTCAAGTTGCTTTTGGTCATGGTGCTTCATCACAGTAATAGAAACCCTACCTAAGACACCTAGCACATTACCAATAATAACCCTTAATGACACTCCTGGCCAGCTTGACCAGGTGCATAGCTTTCGTGAACTTTTGGGACTAGCAATGACCACCTAAGAAGACCTAGTCCATCCCCTAGTCTCTGACAAACATATTCCAGCCTGATTTCCTCTATAGTTAAAATTCTCCTTGTTACAGGTAACCTGCCATTCCCTCACACAGCCATAGAGAACACTGATGGGTTGGGGGGGGGGGTTTGTTTCTTTTGTTTTTCTTCACAAGTACACAGGCTTTTATTTAACCAGCCCCCCTCCCCCATTACACTTCTATTACCCAAAGCCTTGGTGCTGATATTTATCCAAGAGTGAACTTACCTGTGAGCATGATGGTAAAATCCCAGCCACAGGCAACCTGTCGGATTGGACAACCAAGGAGAGGCTTGCTGATGGTAAAACACAGAACATCATCTGTGTGACCAAGCCCCAACTGCCCATCTTTATTCAGGCCACAAACAAAAAGGCTCCCTCCATCTGCAAAACAGAGAGCTCTGTTGGGTACCCTATCCCAACCCATCCCATCCCATCCCACCCCACTGTGAGCCCTGAGTCTGCATTCACATTAATTTAATAATGTGAGGAGAAGGATAGGAAGGAAGCGGCCAGGGGGATTTACAGTGTGCTGCTTTTTATGCTTTGGATGTGCAGAAGGATCTTTCAGGGATGCAGACAAGCACAGAGGGTAAGCTAGTTGCTACTCCCCCTCTCTGAGCATGCAGATTTTCACCCCAGCCTTTGAATCTCGAGTCTTATTTACAAACAGAACCACAGAGATTTAGTTATTGGCGGCAATGACAGAGCCTGGAGGAGGAACAGAATTCCCACCAGGCTGAGCAGGCCAGTGACTGTGGAGACCCGGTTGCTGGCTGAAATAGCAGCAGATTAAGGCACAGCCATTGTTAAAACAACAACATTCTAGTGCCAGCGTGCACAAGTAGAGTCACAACTCCCAAAGTGGGAAAAAGTTACCGTGCATTCTTTGGAGCCACAGACATGGGCTTTCTTGCCCATGTTAATGTTATTAAGTGATGCATGCTAACGTGTTCTGGAACCAAAGACATCAGGCCCAGGGCCTCAAGTCTGATGTATAATGGAAACTTCCAGTTCTGTAACAAGTGCCAATCAATCACCAAATGGAGCATCTATGATCACAGGAAAGCCACCACCAACTCAATACTTAGAATGTGCCAGGAGCTGCCCTAAGAGCTGAGCATGGCAGGCCTTTCCACACATGTCCATAATACTTTGAAAGGCCCATAGGGACAGCTTAATTTTAAACTGTTTTAAGGTGACTTTAGACAAGATCGGGCGCGTCCAGGGTGGTATGGCCGTAGACTTAAGGTGATTTTAATGTATCAATAACTCATATATAATTCAAATGCCACTTTGGGATATGGTTATTTTATATCAGTACAGTTGCAAAATATAATTTTTAGCATTTCTCTACAAAAGGAGGGAGGAATCCATGATGACAGGAACACCCGTAAAAGCCCTACACAACCCTGAAAATGCCCTGAGTTTATCTACTGTTATTATCCCCATGGGACAGGAGAAGAAAAAACTGAGTGAGCTAGTTAGCTTTTCCTACCCATTGACAAGTTACCATCCCCAGGAAGGAGTCTCAGTGAGAAGTTTCTAGACTGGGTTGACAGGGGAACGCACATGCCTTGTTATTAATTGAGATGGGAAACCCAATCTGAATGCGGGAAGCCCATTTCATGGGCTGGGCCCTTCACTGTGTTAGAGTGAGGAGAGCTGGGTGAACACAAGCAGCAAGCGGGCAAGGGTGCCTTTAGTGCCCTCTGTGCCTGGCTGTGGAGGCCATGCCTTTAATGCCCTCTGTGCCTGGCTGTGGAGGCCATGCTTTAAGTTCCAGCCTTGGCTCCCTGCAACACTGAAGTGTTTCCTAGTGTATCAAGTCAAGTCGGCCCCTTCTCCCCTCAGATGCTTTCGGTCGGGCGCTGCACCACTGCACCAGAAGTAAGCGTAGGACACTGCCATAGAGAGGGACTCGGCCAGAGCCACTGAGCTGGTGAACTACAGAGTGGGTCTGTGAACCTAGGGAATTTGAGTCACAGCTCCCATTCCTAACCAGATGCCTCGGCGAAGCTGAAGCATGTGGGGCATCCTCTGAGCACCAGGATGGAAAATTAAGGCCAAGGAAAGGATCTCGATCTCAAGGGATAGTTCACCTAGTTGCAAAGGCTGCACGGTAAAATTTACACAGGTTGTAACATGCCCACCCATTTGCCAGTGACCTTAACCCTTCCTCTCTGAGACTTATTTGTATAAGGGGGTAGGGAAAGGGAACTTCAAGAATGCGAAAGTTCAGGCTCTGACAAGCCAGAATTTTCCCTTAATGGTTATCTGGCTCTTTCACAAAAAAACAAGTACTGCTCTCTGACAAACACAAAAGACTAAGGCAAGGTAACATGCAAAGGGACACCTCCATACAAGAGCAAGCGGCTATCCATTTGAAAGGAGAGCTACCTGTGACAGCTGCAGAATGGCCCCCTCCTCCTGTGACACTCTTGATGCGCCCTGGCTCACGCAAGCTGCTCAGTCGCTGAGGCAGAAGCACATCTTCCTTGTGGCCAAGGCCAAGCTGCCCGTAGCTATTGGCACCCTGGGGATGAAACCAAAGAAAACTGTCAGCATCCATCTCCCCATCAGGGCCCCTCACCCAACACATCTCAGAGCCGCGACATTTCACACACCCATTCTCAGGAGGCTGCCTTGCACCAGCTACACCGGGAAGCCAGGCCCATCTGTGAGCACCATGATGTCTATTTCAGAGGCATTCTTGGCATCCCATCTTAGCCAACCATGTGGCTCACCTTTTCCTTCGGGTATGCAACCTTGCTCTAGTCTACTGCAGGCGGGAGAGGGGACCATTGATTCAGGGAAGGAACCAAGCAGAAGCCATGAAGAACACTACCTGTGTGGGACTCGATCTCTGGTTCCCTCCACTGGGCTTTCTTATACAGCCCAGGCCCATCAACCTGGGGATGGTACCACCCACAATGGGCCTTCCCACATCAACCAGCAACCAAAGCAATCTCTCACAGACACGCTCACAGCCCAACCTGACCAAGGCCTTCAACTGACATTTCTCTTCCTATGTTGCGTCACAAGGACAATAAAAAACCAATCAAGACTAAACTATCTTTGGGAATTAGCTCAAGGATTCCCTCTGATAAAAGCTAATTATCCAGGAAAAGAAAAGAATTAGGGGGTTGGGGGTGAGGGAAACGTTAGCAGGAACCACTATGGAATTAGTTTTGCATTCCCCTCCCCATACCCTCACTGGGACATAGGCAACGACTTTCTGTATTTACTCAGTTAGCTAAGGGTGCTGCATCCCTAATAGGAAGCATTGCAATTTCATCTGTCCAGTACAAGACCTAGGCAGTGATCTCTAGAGGGCCTTTTCAAGTACAGCATTGACAGCTCCAAGATTCAGATCCCTCTGTAGACCTACACTATCACACAGTACAGGTCTAGGGTACAGCAGACTGCTTGCCTAGCATGTTCCTGGGTTCCATCTCCAGCACTGGAAGAAATAAACAGTCTCTACTCTGAAATCTTTACAGCTAGGTTACCTAAACAGAACTCAGTACTTTTACAAATATGTATCACAAAGATGCTGTAAAGATGAAGGCAACGTCCATTAAGTGAAACCATAACATCTCCACAACAAAAGATATGCATACAATAGTGAACAGACGCCGTAACGAGTCTAAGACCCAGTATGTTCCGAGCTCTCAGAGCTTGTCATATTCAGTTAAACAAGAGGGACTGGGGACACACAAGGAAAATCTTCTTAACACTTCAGAAATTCCGCTCTGCAAGTATCTCCTCCCAAGCTGCTTCTTTTGGAGGTGAGTGCTAAAGCCATTTAAGGCCTGTTTTTTGAGGGCCCCTGAATGAGAACATGTGATGCAAAACAATTACCAAGGCAGGAAGCAAAACACACACCTCAAAGCGTCCTGTCTATTGGGTTTCCCCAGCCACCTTGAGCAGCAGGGCTCCAAGATGAAGATGGTGCTGTGGGAGGGGGCACAGGTCAAGAGGGCCTTGGGAACAACACAGCTCCAACTAAGTGTTTCTCTGCATGCCACAGACACCTTTAATCCTCACAGCTAAGGAGCATCAGCATTCATTTTACAGACAGGAAACTGAGGCCCGGGGAGGGCTTAGAGATCCATAGTAACACAACTGGGTGAGCAAGGTACAAATCCACTTCTTTCATTGGTTCTCAACCGTGTCAATAAGAAAATAAAGGAGTTTGTTTCCGAACCAGGCCAGAGGTTAAGGTGTATGACTCCAGACGACTGCTCACCTCCATCCCTTTATCCCCTTTCTGTTCTTTGTGGCATCCCTTGGCACTACAGGGTGTCCCGCCTACTTGACTAGTCTACCTCCTCTCCTGGAAACCACCAAGGCAGGGACTTGGTATTGCTCACAGCTCTTCTCCTAACCCTGAAACTGCACTGGCCAGGTGTGGAAGTCAGGCACAGGTCTCCACCCTGGAAAGGTCAAATCGACACTTGCAGAGTGAAGCAGAGAGCACACGCTGGAGTTTCTATCCACTCTGGCTGCCCCGCTGTTACCAGGTTTGCAGGATGAGGGACACCTGAGGGAGGGAGAGGCCCGGCAAGAACAATCTGAGATTCATGCTATGAACCAGTCTCTGTGGTGCAGCGAGAGGGCTTAAACCCAAGATAAAGCTGGGTAAAGGAAACTTTAATATACCTATGACTAGTACGTATACCTTCCTTCTTTGCAAAGGATCCAGACAAAACACACACACACACACACACACACACACACATACACACACACACACCCCTGCGAGAGGATGACGATGAATTGTGTTTCTCTGAAAGTTCTATGTTAGAGCCTGAACCTCTGACATATCACAATATAACTGTATTTAGAGATTTAACAGTCTTTAAAGTTAAGTGGTGAGACCGTAAGGGTGACACCCTAGTCCAGTCCGTGTAGTCTCCTAAGATACTAAGGATACCCATGCACAAAGAAACAACCACCGGAGGCCTTTGCAAAGAAACCAAAATGCCCACACCTTAATCTTGGACTTACTTGCAGCCTCCAGCACTGTGAGAGAGAAAATAAACTTCTGTTGTTTAAGAACCCAGTCTGTGGGTCTTTCTCATGGCAGCAGAAGCCATCCCAATTACGCAGCAGGAAGAATACCCCAGCAGGCCTCCAAGCACACTAGTAAAGGGAGGTTCAGCCCTGTTTCTGTCTCGGCCCATTCAAGGCCACATCTGAAAGGCTTTTTCTGTCACAGGTTTTTCCTCTGCCAAGAAGACAGCAGTCTCCTAGCTGGCAAATGACAGGCAGCGACACCATCATTTATTAACCCTGCCCCCACTTCAAGGGCCGCCTCAAGGAGCTGAGCCAGCTAGGCCACGGCATGCTCTCCCTTCCAAGAGCCTTACACTCAACAAGTGAAAGATGTGTCAATAAATACTAATTTTGGCAGAAACACGGGTGTTATAGCCTCCCCTAGCACAGGAACTGGAACCCTTTTACATCTATGTATTTCCCAAGCATTAACACATGGCTGTGCACACAGGTACTCATTCCTTCATTTCATCCATTCGTTCATTCATTCATTAATCAACATATATTTCCCTGGGGTCTCCAAGATGTCAGGCACCAAGAGAGACACTTGCTCAGTACTCATTCTCAGGACACCTCCGCTGCAGCCAAGGAGAATGCCGTTAACAAATCATGCATTCCATTACATTTTTTGGCATTTAATATTAATAACTGCAACACCCAACATATGCTTCCTGCCACGCATGTCCTCCACAATCGTGAGCATAAAGCCTCCTCTCCAGTCACACATAAGGATGATCATGGTTCTCTCAAAGCTCAGCGTCAAACCTAACCAGCCCAGACTCCCACACCCCCCCCAGAAAAGATAAAATCCGGTCACGCCATAGTAACAGCAAATACGCAGGGTCTGCGCCTCGCGCGGCCACACTCCACAGGCCTCACATTCAAAGGATGCTCCCCAGGGTGATGGCGCTGGAAAGGAGCCTTCCATCCCCCAGGCAAAATGAAGAAGGTTCGATGGTACAGGTGGCCCCACGAGCTCTGGCACCAAGCGATCTTCTCTCTGTCCAGCCTCCACGCTGTCTTCCCAGGCGCGCTGGTGGCCAAGGGCTTTCCCAGAATGGATGCTCTGCCCTGAAGGTAGGGTCCTCCCCAAGTGCCTCAGTCGCTGCGGTCCTCACCCCACAGCCAGCAGCAGGCCCGGCAGGCCCGGCGGGGAGACCCTCCCTCTGCACCCTCTCCTCCCTGGCGCAGCCCAGACTACTCCAACCCAGGACCCCGGCTTGGGCCTCTGCCTCCCAGCTCCTCCGCCACCCACGCAGACGCCGGGCGCCCCCGGGTCCCCGAACCCCTCGATCGCTTCCCGAGCGCGGGGGCGGAGCCACGTACCCAGGCGAAGAGCGCGGCCGCGCCGGAGTCAGCCTCCCACACTCCAGACTCGCTCGCCATGCACACGCTCCGCGGGCGCTTCCGGGAGGGGCCGGCGTGGGGCGGGGCCGGGACGCCAGGGGCGGGGCGGGGCGGGGCCGGGCCAGTGGGCGGGGCGGCGGAGGATGCTGAGGATAGTGCTTCCCTCTCCAGAGCGCAGGAACTCTGCCAAAGCTGCCACGCCTGACCTCGTGGCCTCCACACACACACACACACACACACACACACACACACACACGATTGGGAAGGTGTTCTGCACCCACACTCGTAATTCCGCATCACGCGCAGTCATCTAGAAAGCTCTCCACGTGCCCCATGCTGCCCAGAGCGGCTGACCTGACAGGGATGACGCAGCGTGATGGGGAAGGGAACTGAGCCCGAGGGTGGGCAGGGTCCAGTCTGGGAGTCTTCCCGGAGCTGTGCGTTTGGGAACCTGAGATTATTGGGTGGCGGTGGTCGCCTGCCTCCTAAGCCCAGCCCGGGGCGGGAATAAGCCCCCGGCAATACCCCTGGCGCTGGCTATTGTCTATGTTATCCCTGCGTTGTTCCTAACCTCCGCAACTGGCTGGCCTAATTCTGATCATCAGTATGACTAATTTTCATCCAAGATAGATTTTTCACGTAATAAGACGTTTATCGACACTGTCATGATACTGGTGGTAGTTAGATAGTACAATGTACCAATGCGCACTGGGAAAATGGAATTCGGAATTTGGAGGGGGATATAGTGTCACGTTTAAGGCAATGGTCTGTATTCCTAGCTCTGGCCTCTGCAGACGGGTCTCAGGGGCCTCATCCTGCTGAACATTTGCCAGGACAGCCCCTCCCCACTCCGTGACTGTGGCATCCTGAAGTAGGTGGTGATGCTTAGAAAGACCCCGACAAGCCAGGCAGAACTCCTCTACTCCGGAATCCCTGGGAGCCCCAGAGCAGTGCTTACCGGTTTGCTGTTGCGGTTTTGACCACTCCCTTCAAGCAGGATGCCACAGTCGGGAGTTGGGAGGGGCTGTCCTGGCAAAGGTTCAGCAGGCAGAAACAGAAGAGTGTGAGAACCCTGAACAGATGAGACTCTCCAGACACTTTCCAATAGGAGGGTCCAGGCAGATGATGAGGCCCCTGAGACTTGTCTGCAGAGGCCAGAGCTAGGAAAGCATTAATCTTGTATCCTGACACATTACTGAAGGTTTTTTTTTTTTTTTTTTTTTTTTTTTTTTAATCAGCTGTAGGAGTTCCCTGGTAGAGTTTTGTGGGTCACTTATGTATAGTATCACATCATCTGCAAATAGCAGAAGTTTGACTTTTTCCTTTCCAATTCGTATCCCCTTGATCTCCTTTTGTTGTCTTACTGCTCTAGCTAGGACTTCAATTACTATATTGAATAGATGTGGCTGGTGAGAGTTTACAGCCCTGTCTTGTTCCTGATTTTACAGGAATCGCTTTGAGTTTCTCTCCATTTAGTTTGATGTTGGGTGTCAGCTGTCAGCTTGCTGTATATTGCCTTTATTACTTTTAGGTATGTTCCCTGTATTCCTGATCTCTCCAGGACCTTTATCATGAAGGGGTGTTGGATTTAGTCAAAGGCTTTTCGGCATTCAATGAGATGATCATGTGGTCTTTTTTCTTTCAGTGTGTTTATATGGTGGATCACACTGACAGATTTTCATATCTTGAACCAACCCTGCATCTCTGGGATCTCTGGAATGAAGCCTCTTGGTCATGTTGGATGGTTTTTCTATGTGTTCTTGGATTTGGCTTGCCAGTATTTATTTATTCATGCATCAATGTTCATGAGGGAGACTTGTCTGAAATTCTCTTTTTGATGCATCTTTGTGTGGTTTGGATATCAGGGTAAATGTAGCCTCATAAAAAGAGTTTGGTAATGTGCTTTCTGTTTCTGTTGTGTGGAACAATTTGAGCAGTATTGGTATTAGCTCTTCTTTGAAATTCTGGTAGAATTCTGTGCTGAAACCATCTGACCCTGAACTTTGAGGAGGGATTTTAATGACTGTTTCTATTTCCTTGGGGGTAATAAATCTATTTAAATTGCTTATCTGATCTTGATTGAATTGTGGTATATGGTATCTATCCAGAAAATTTTCCATTTCTTTCAGATTTTCCAATTTTGTGGAGTATAGATTTTCAAAGTACGACCTGATGATTCTCTGAATTTTTTCAGTGTCTGTTGTCATGTCCCCATTTTTATTTCTGATTTTGTTAATTTGGATATTCTCTCTCTGCCTTTTGGTTAGTTTGGATAAGTGTTTTTCAATCTTGTTGATTTTCTCAAAGAACTGAATCTTTGCTTCATTGATTGTATTATTTTCTTCTACTACATTGATTTCAGTCCTGAGTTTGATTATTTCCTGCTCTATATTCTTCCTGGGTGAATTTGCTTCTTTTTTTTTTTCTAGAACTTTCAGGTGTGCTGTTAAGTTTCTAGTGTGGTATTTCTCCAAATTCTTTATATGGGCATGTAGTGCTATGAACTTCTCCTCTTAGTAGTGCTTTAATATTGTCTCATAAGTTTGAGTATGCTGTGCATTCATTTTCATTGAAATCTAGGAAGTCTTTAATTTCTTTCTTTATTTCTTCCTTGACCCAGTGGTGATTCAGTTGATTCATTGTTCAATTTCCATGAGTTTGTAGACTTTCTGTAATTTGTGCTGTTGAATTCTAACTTTAAACCATGGCAATCTGATAATATACGGGCATTTATTACATTTTTTGTATCTGTTAAGATTTGCTTTGTTACTGAATATGTGGTCAATCTTGGAGAAGGTTCCATGAGGTGTTTCTAAGTACATTCTTTTGTGTTTAGGTGGAATGCTCTATAGATGTCTGTTAAGTCCAAGTGAGTCATAACATCTGTTAGTTCCCTTGTTTCTCTGTTAAGTTTTTTTGTCTGGCAGACCTGTCCATTGGTGAGAATGTGGTGTTGAAGTCTCCCACTATTAGTGTGTGGGGTTTGATGGTGATTTAAGCTTTAGCTATGTTTCTTTTACAAATGCAAGAACCCTTGTATTTGGGACATAAATGTTCAGAATTCAGACTCCATCTTATTAGATTTTTCCTATGATGAATATGAAATGTTCTTATTTCTTTTGATTAATTTTAGTTTGAAGTCTATTTCATTAGATATTAGGATAGCTACACTAGCTTGTTTCTTAGGTCCATTTAATTATAAAATATTTTCCTAACCCTTTACTCAGAGGTAATGCCTGTCTTTGAAGTTGAGGTGTGTTTCTTGTATGCAGCAGAAGGATAGACCCTGTTTTTTTTATTCACTGTTAGCCTGTGTCTTTTTATAGGTGAATTGATTCCATTGATATTAAGGGATATTAAAGACCAGTGATTGTTAGTTTTATTTATTTATTTATTTATTTATTTATGTTTTGGTGGTGGTGGTGGTGATAGTATATGTGTGTTTCCCTTCTTTAGGATTTGCTGCGTGGGATTATTCATTGCCATGTTTTCATGGGTGCAGCTAACTTCCATGGGTGGGAGTTCTCCTTCTAGTACTTTCTGTAGGGCTGAATTTGTGGATAGATATTGTTTAAATCTGGTTTTGTCGCAGAGTACCTTGTTTTCTCCATCTATAGTTACTGAAAGTTTTGCTGGGTATAGTGTGGTCTTTTAGTAACTTCACAAATGTCTTTCCAGGACCTCTTGGCTTTCATAGTCTCCACTGAGAAGTCAGGTGTATATGTTAGTTGGCCTTTTCCCTTTGCAGCTCTTAGCATTCTTTCTTTATTTTGTATGTTTATTGTTTTGATTATTATGTGGTGAGGAGACTTTTTGATTTTTTTTTTTTTTTTTTTTGGTCCAGTCTACTTGGTGTTCTGTAAGCTTCATGTATTTTCATAGGCGTGTCCTTCTTTAGGTTGGGAAAGTTTTCTTCTATGAGTTTGTTGAATATGTCTTCTGTGCCTTTTGGCTAGACTTCTTCTTCTTCCCCCTTTATTCCATGGTGTTGAGATTTCCTGATGTTTTGTGTTAAGACTATTTTTGACTTAATTTTCTCCAGTAACTCAGTACAGGACACATAGCTCACATTCAGAGAAGGAACATGACAGGGAAGCCTTCCCAGGAAGTAGCGATGAGGGTCAGGTATGCTCAACTTTACCATGCCTCACAGCCATACACTTCAAAGAAGTGGAGTAGCATATGGGTTTTATTTTATTATTTGCATTTTCTAGAAAAAAATTTAAGTTAGTATACAGAGTAATGGGTTCTACTGTGGAACTTTTCATCCTTTGCTCTAATTTATTGTCCTCCCCCATCCAATCATCACCACTGCTAGGGTCTTTTAAACTAAGAAAATCGTCAACATAAAATTGAATCTGTTTTTAATGTATGTTTGCCAAAAATAAAAATACTTTTTGAGGAGCAAAATGGCTCAGCAGTTAAAGGTGAGGTGGCTAAGCCTGACAACTGGAGTTTGGTTTCTGGAGTGTGCATGCACACACACACACACACACACACACACACACACACACACAGAGAGACAAACACATAGACACACACATAGACACACAGACACACACATACACAGAGAGAGACACACACACAGACAGACAGACACACAGGCACACACATACACAGAAAGAGAGAGACACACACACACACACACAGACAGACACACAGGCACACACATACACAGAAAGAGAGACATACACGCACACAAACACATATAATGAAATTTTTAAATGCACTTTAAAATCTACACTTTTGAGAACATGGACTTGGAGTTTATTGTCCAGGGGAATAACAAACTTTTAAATTATAAATGTACATTACATAGTGCGATAAAGACAAGGGTGAATGGACCATAGCTATCATTATCCACTTCATGGACATTAACATACGGCCTCTGTTATGTATTGCTTTCGAGAAGCCCTGACTTTTTTCTTTCTCTGGAAGCCAACTTGCAAATGAGCGACGATTCTGTACATTTTGCTACTTATATAACTCCAGATGCCAAGACTGAAGTTATGGGACATAGGCATTCTGACGCTTTGCATTTGTGTTTTATTCAAAAAAGTCAAACACGCTCCTGTCGCCAAGGACTGGCTCTCTGGTAAAGAAATGCAAGCCATGCTTTTGATTCCATTCTTTCCTGGTGTTTGAATCATTATTTTAAAAGTCTTAGGTATTTTAAAATTCTAAAACTCTTGGATCCCTGATTTGCCAAATGCCATCGTCCAGAGGTTAGACACAGTCAATGCCATCACTAAAGAGTTCTACTATCTTGAAGCTAGTAATGATAAGGCTCTGGTTTGCCATTTACTTTAAAGTGCTTCAGTCGGAGCAAATATCCAGCACCACCATTTTAAAACCCACTAACT